>NW_006206856.1:1365515-1370615 GCF_000334495.1 Tupaia belangeri chinensis
CCCAGCTCTGCCCCCACCTCATTGCCTATTGATGCCCCTGTCATGGCCACAGCTGGTCAACCTGGGGCTGGACTGCCCTGCCCTGGACTCCAGGGTGGTTCCAGCCCCTCCTTAGACACCCACGGGACCATGGGAAGTCTGATAATACTCCGGATGCTCTGGCAGGATCTGGTCTAAGATCTCAGGACCCAGTCAGGTCACGACCTGCCTACGGCCTCCAGGGGCAGCTCTGCAAGGGTGAAGGGGACAGTGTATACCCACTGAGAGATGAGAGAGCTGGACCCTGGGCAGGCCTGAGGGCTGGCCTTGCATCCTGCAGGGTTGGGAGCCACATGGTGGCATGGGTGTGGCAGACAGAGCAGGATCGGGAGGGCGATGGGCAGAGTGGGGCCGGGGAGGGCGGCAGGTGGAGTAGGGTGGCAACCCGAGGCCCACCCGCTGTTGCTGTGCCTTCTGGATGGTGGTGATCTGCTGGGCCACCACAGACAGCACCTCAATGTCGATGCGGTTGAACTCGTCAAAGCAGGCCCAGGCCCCAGCACTAAGAGAGGCAGAACACTGGGTGGGAATGTGCACTCAAAGCCCACTGGCAGCTCCCTCCAAGGGCCCGCTTTGACTGCTGGGGAGGAAGCCCTTGGTGGCGATCTCTATTAACTCAGCCTCCACCCTACTGCCTACCCCTCAGTGCTCACCGGGTGAACCTTTGACCCATCACCGCATCTGCCCGCCCCCGTGCTGTGAGGCTCCTCTTGGGCAGTGCCCTCACCCAGGAGGGCTGGCCTTCCCGCTGTTCACACCCAGCCTCACCTGGCCAGGCCCTTGAAGAACTTGCCCATGGCCATAAAGTCGAGCTGGTCAGAGCAGTTGAAGACAACGGTCTGTATAGCCAAGGCCTTGCCCAGGTCTTTGGTGGTCTCGGTTTTTCCTGTGCCAGCTGGACCAGCTGGTGCACCTCCAAACTTGAGGTGCAGGGCTCCAGTCAGGGTCAGGTAGCACCTGCAGGAGAGGCATGGCCACACCGTCTTGGGCACTCCTCCTTCCCGGGGATTTTCACAGGCCTAGGACAGCCCCCTCCTCTTGGGCCCTGTACAGGTGTGGCTCTCACTCCCCATCCCCCTCAGGGCCCCAGGTGTGCCCCGCTCTAACCATGGGATCAGGAGTAGAGTCTGTGGCCCCCTGTCCAGTGCTTTCCCTGCCCCATTTCACTGCCCTGCAGAGCTAGGCTCAGGGACCCACTGGGACGGCCAACACTGCCCTCCCCTTGTTCAAAACCCCACATGTAAATCCAGCTGGCACTAAATACGGGCAGCATGAAATGATGCTTCAGATGGGGATCATTCACTTTAGGGAGGACTCGCCTGCTACTGCTCTCATGATCAACTCCTCTAGCACATTTAAAGGCGGGGCTGGCTGGGAAATAGTCAAGCTCGTGTCCACTAGCTGCTCGCTGAGCACCACACATGTGCAGGGAGCCTCGCATGCATCTGCTCATGGGGTTCTCAAGACCACCCTGAGGAGGCTTTAGAAGAAACTGAGGCACAGAGGGGTTGAGTCACCACCCAAGGTCACTCAGCCTGATGGGCAGAGTCTGTCCTAATCCCGTGCTGCTCTGAAAGACTAGACTATGATGGAGTGGCTGTGGACCAGGACTCCTGGGCCATTGAGAGCTGAGGGCAGGCCTCAGTGTGGGAGGGAGTGTGTGGGGGGCTTCTGCACCTGTCGGTAAGGGGCGTGATCACCAGCCTCCCGCTGTTGCCTAGGTACTCATAGCCGTAGATGAACTCAGCATTCACAGCGCGGATGTACAGGTCGTTGTTCGTCCAGTAGTACCTGACGGTGCAGGGAGGGGGCCCTCAGCCACGGGACCGCAGGCCACTGGGACAGTCAGGGAGAGGGAACAAGGGCATCGGGGCAGCCGGCCCAGTTTGTCCCAGAGACTCAAGGGCAAGGACCAGCCTACTGTTAAATGACTCTGTACACTGCCACCACAGGCCTCTCCTGGCGGCTGTTCTGGCTCTGGGATGGCCCCCCATGCCCTCACCTCAACTGTGAGATCCACTCGAAGTCATTCACGCTGACCACGTGCTCCTGGATCAGCTTGCTCACCACGTCCTTGGCATGGACCTCAATGACAATGAGTGCCGACAGCACTGCCCGCTGCATGCGGGACAGCTTCCCCCGCACCAGAGCCACAAGGTCACTGAGCTGCAGGGGTGGAAGCGATGTCAGAGACTGGGGAGCCCAGGGGAGGCTTCCCCTCCCTTGTATAGAAAGTAGGCTTCCGCTGTGAACAGCCCCTCCATTCTGGGACTTCTGATGGTCTGGGGTAGGAGGAGTATAGGGACCAGGTTGGGGGAGGGAAGTAAATGAAAATGGAGGAGAAAATGCACCTCGTGACAGCTGCTTCCCTAGGGCGTACAGTGCCACCCGACCCCGTGAGGGCCAGCGTGGAGCCTAGAAAGGAGCTCGAGGCAGGAGCATGGTGACAAACTGGTGCACAGAGCAACGATGGCCCAATGGGTGGCATAAGAGTGACCTGGGTGATCTGACCATCAGGAGGGGGACACCTTTCTGGCCTCAGACCTCCCCTCAGGCTCCTGGACCCTCCTGCAGGTGGCTGGATGTGAAATGCTCATTTCAGGGACGTCCGGCCTTCTATCTTTAGACCCGATCCCAGGCTTCTTCCAGGCTCCACATAGGACAAAGCTCCAGGGGGCCTGGGTTCTCCCAGGGTGTGAATATGTGGGGGGAACAGACAGAGACCTGCTTGACTCCCACCTGCTGGGAGAGCTGGGGGAACAGCCGGCTACTGAGGTTGTTGGCCTCCAAAGCCTCCGCCACCTCCATGGTCCAGTAGGTCTGGCACCCAGCGATGGTCACCTGGCCAGGCCAGTTCAGAACCCACTGGGTCCTGGGCATCTGGGAAGATGACAAAGGGACAGATGGCCCAGGCAGCAGCCAGCCCTGACCCGTTTCTGCTTCTGGAATGTTGCCTGCACATGAGCCTTCTAAACTCTGGGCTCATGTTCATTCTCCCTGTCCCTCAGAAGCAGAGGTGCCATGCCCAGCCACAGTGGTACAAGCAGGAGGGTACCAGAGTGATGGCTGAGGCTGCGCAGGCCTGGGTTCATTTCCTGACCTGACCCGAGCAGGCTGGGCACAGTGGTACATGCCTGGGGTCCTAGATAACTGGGAGGCTGGAGCAGGAGGCTCGTGGCATGGCAAGACCCTATCAAAAATTGCCCCCTTCTCGCCCCCTCCCCCCACTTAAAAAAAAGCAGAGAAGCCGTCAAGCTCTGTGCCTCTTGGAAGGGCAGAATCATTACTTCCACAGCAGAGGAGACTTAGGAGCAGAGGGGTGGGAGTTGTGGGTTCAAATCCTGGCTCTGTCACCTGCTAATCACAAGCCCTTCAGCAGAAAACACCTCTGAACTGACTGCAGGATGGGCTTAGCCTGCAGCACGGCTGCTGGTGTGGGACTGAGAGAGGAACACAGGCGAGGTTCTAGGCCAGGGCCTGGGTCACCGTGAGTACTTGAAATGCAACAGCATTCACAATTATTATTAGGAGCAAGTCTCACTTCAGGAATGGGTGTGGAAAGAATTGAGCCCCCAAGACCCCAGGGCTGACAGAGCAGCCACTGCCAGTGCCGTAACCCAAGGACGCAGCAGGCTGGTGCAGAGAAGCACCATGTGGGGCAAACGGGCTGGGGGCGCGGTCTACCGTGGGGTAGGCCCTGATGGCCCTCTCGATGATGTCGCGCACACTGGTCTTCATGCTGTGCTCCACCTCCCGCAGCCAATCCTCCACGTTGCTGGAGGGGATGACGGAGAAAGACAGCTGCACCTCCTCGCCCTCCGCCGAGTACATGTGGGTGATCTCCAGGTTCTCCTGGAACAGCAGCTGCAGGCAAGTGGAGCAAGCAGGAGTTCCTCAGGTGTGCCCAGAGGACTGCCCACCCTGTCCCAGGGCTACCTCCACTGCTCCCCCTCCCGCAGCCAATCCTCCACGTTGCTGGAGGGGATGACGGAGAAAGACAGCTGCACCTCCTCGCCCTCCGCCGAGTACATGTGGGTGATCTCCAGGTTCTCCTGGAACAGCAGCTGCAGGCAAGTGGAGCAAGCAGGAGTTCCTCAGGTGTGCCCAGAGGACTGCCCACCCTGTCCCAGGGCTACCTCCACCGGTGCCCTCCACCTTCCTCAGGGCACCTATCTCAGCTGGGCCTTCCCACTGCATATGGGCAGGTGGGGTCTGCCCTGTCCCCTTGCAGCCTGGCCCTAGCCCAGGCGTGGCCTGGCCTGAAGCAGGCACTTGGAGGGGGAGGCTAAGTCTACCCTGTGTGTCTCTGTCCTGCACAGGCCCGGTGGCCTCCTCTGTAGAGGAGGAGAATGTGAGGCAAGACACAAGCCTTCTGGCCACAAGGGTTTGTAACCCCAGCCACCGACCCAGGGTGCCAGGGGACTGGATGTCCCTGAGGAGTTGGAGGCCAAGAACCCTTGAGCTGGGGGTTCTGGAGGCCCCAGTATGTCTCCAAACACCAGGAATCTCACATCCACCTCATTTCCTGCTACAAGGGCTTGGTGTGAGAGGAGAGATGTTCTCCCTGGAAGGTACCCCAGAGCCCTTGGCCCCACTACCCACCCGGGCAATGTTCTCGAAGCACTTGCGCAGGTGGGGCTGCACGGCCGTGGGGTCCTTTGTCTGGGACAAGATCTCTAGCAGTTCATCATCTGACAGGAAGTAGAATCTGACAGGGGAGTCAGGGTAAGAGAGTGGGTCAGACAGGTGCGCTGGGCCCCTGCTGACATCCCCATACCCTAGCCTGGGCAGACACTGACAGGGCTGGCTGGTACCCACCTGGGGAAGGCGCTCCTCTTGGTCTCCAGGTACTCGCTGAGCCCCTTCTGCACCAGATCCAGCAGCTTGTTGCAGTCCCGCAGGCTGTCCAGCAGCCGCTGGTCGGCACATACGTTGATCACCTAGAGGGCCCGGGCCGGGGAGAGAAACTGGGAGTGAGCATGGTCCAGGGGGAGGCAGTAGGGCAGGCTGGCTGGGGAGCACCTGAGCCAGCCTCAGCTCCTCAGCAGGGCCTGGGAGGGA
>NW_006206856.1:1371892-1407371 GCF_000334495.1 Tupaia belangeri chinensis
TCAGCACCATCAGCCCCTACGCTGAAAACATGAAGACTGGGGCCAGCCCCATAGCCTAGTGCTTAGGGGAGCCAGGTCCCACATGGCCAACTGTAGTTCGAATTCTGCCCCAGTGCCTTAAAACAACAAGCTGGGCACGTGTGTGCCTGCTCAAAGTTCTGAAAAGAAGGAGAAATGGCGACAGGACTGTGGTGTGACCCTACCCCGTTGTGGGGTACTTTCTCTCTCTCTCTCTCTCTCTCTCTCTTTGCTTCTCTCTGGTTAGTGCCTGTACCTCCTGGCAACTGGGGAAAAAAAATTAAGGTTAAACAGAGCTAAAGAGCTTGCTTTGCTGTAGGACTTGGCAGGTCCTCTAAAATGCTATTGTAGGCTGTAGATCTCCAACCTATCAACTGTTGTATTTCTTCTCTTTCTTTTCTCTTTTTTTAGGGATCTGGCACTGCCTGGAGAAAGACGGAGAGGGAAAATGAGAAGTCATGTGCCAGGAAGGATGGCCACACTGCAATTTCTTCTGCAACACTCTCTTCTCAGGATAATCTGGGCATGCATGCACACACACTTAGTGTGTTCTTCAAGCTGCCGGGTCTCGGACTCAAACCATGATGTTGATGGGCTCTCAAGCTCAAGTCCCAGGGAACCTCAGAGAATCCTGGGGTTCTGAACTCAAAAGCCCTCCCAGGAAAGGAGACTTGGTTTGGTCTTCCGTGCACTGGGTGTCTTCCCTCGTGTACTCAGATCTTGCTGGTTTGGGTGTGGCCCTCTCGTGGAGAAGAGTGGCTCTCTCGCTCTTTTGGAGGCATGGGTGTCTCCTGTGGGCGCTGTGGGACTCCTCAGGAGGGCAAGCATCCAGTGCCCTAACTGCTACGCCACCTACTGGCTCTCAATGGCTGTCTCTGAGAGCACCTCTGAGATGGGGGAGCTGACTCAGAGGACGTGGGCCGAGACCAGCGCCTGGGACTTGGCATCCAGTCTTTTCTGTGCATGGAGGGAAGGGGCTGAGGCTCCCAGCAGTGGCCCACCCCTCTCATCCCCAAGCTCGCCTCCCGGTTCTCGTAGGCGTTCCTCATGATCTTCCTCCAGATCCGCTCCATCGTCTGGTAGCGCTTGCTTTCCACTGGCAGCTGCCTATTGATGTCCTCAGAGCTGAAGATGGGTTCCAGGTAGAGCCAGGACCGCTGGCAGTTCAGCCACTCCTCCAGCACCTCCTGGGCAGGGGAAGAGACAGACTGTCAGGGCCCAGGGCCCAAGTGAGTCCTCTCCCCCACGACTGTGACCTATCACCCACCAGTGTGCTAGGCAGAGCACCGGGCACAGAGCTGTGTCCGCAGGGAAACTTCTAGATAGAGCTGACAGCCAAGGTACTCCAGGGAGCAAAGAGGCTGCAAGGATGCTTGCCCTCCTGAGGAACCCCACATCCCCCACAGGATGCCCATGCCCCCAAAAGAACAAGAGAGCTGCTTTTCTCCACCAGAGGATCACACCCAAACCAGTAAGATCTGAGTACCAGAGAGAAGACACCCAGTGCACGGAACACCAAACCAAGTCTCCTTTCCTGGGAGGGCTTTTGAGTTCAGGACCCCAGGATTCTCTGAGGTTCCCTGGGACTTGAACTTGAGATCCCCAGAATACTCTCTGAACCATGAGGCCCAGAGTGAGACATCTTCAAAATGAACCACGTTCCCTTCCGTCTCTAATTTCCCCACTCAGGACTTTTCTCTAGTCTTCTGTTAACGCAGACACATTCATCATTCACTCATCTCTTCCTCACAGTCAGCTGGGTCAGGCCTGTTCCACGTCTGTGTGGACACCAGGAGGAACAGAGGGCAGCAGGAGGTGGTCCCTGACCGTGAGAGCCCAGCTGCGACCCTTGAATCCCATGCGATGGCACTGAGAGGCAGACCAAAGGGAACACCTTGTGGGAACAGCCAGCGGGTGGGAATGCAAGGTGAGCTGCTTGGTGCTGGGCCTTACAGCAGACACAAGGTGGGGACAGAACTCCAGGTGGAGAGGACAGTGTGGCCAAAGGAGGGAGGCCTAGCCACAATGCTGACCAACTCAGGTGTCTCTAGGTCACTGGAGTGGGGGACCCAGAAAAGCCCTCCTCACATAACTGGCCATCCCAAGAGGCTGCCAAACAACTCCTAGGAAGGCCCAGGGGAGGGGCTACTGGAATCCACCTTCAGGTCTGGCTCTGGGGCTGTGCTCCGGGGATCTGCAGGCAGCTTCACCCTTTGGCCTCAAGAGCCCAAGACACAGGGACTCGCCAGTGCCCTGGGTCCTCATCCGGAGGTGGTACCAAATGAGCTGGGAACAGGAAGCTCAGGGCAGGGTGGGAAAGGGCGCTGAGGAGCCTCGGGCCTCCTGGAGTCCAGCCTAGAAGGCTCCGGCACTGTAACTGGTCTCCCAAACCCGGCAGCGATTCAGAGGCCTGGCAGCTCTCATGGCCTGCCTCAGACACTTTCCTGGCTCCCTCCATGCCCCTCTCTTAACGACCTCATCCAGCAGTTGGTCCTCAGAAGTAGAGAGCCCCATCCTAGCCACCCTCATCTGCACAGAGGGGCTGCCAGAGGGCCAGAACTGTGCAAACAGGGCAAGGCACTGCCCGTTCCCAGCCCTACCCAGATACCATAAAGTGCCCAAGATGGGGTTCCTCGAGGGTGGGGAGAGAAGGAAGGCCCACCTGGGTCAGCTTCAGTTTGTTTTCCCAGGAGTTGATGCGTTGCTCAAACGGCTTCTTGTAGGGCGAGAAGGACATGCTCTGAGTCATGACGATGTGGTCGTCCAGCAGCTGCGAGGCCTCGTCTGGACTCTTGAGGATATAGGTGTCCGTCTCCTTGTAGGGCAGCACGTTGAACAGGATGACTGACCACTCCTTCTCCATCTTGTCCAGTGCCTGGTTGGGGACAGGTAGACGGGGGGCTGGCCGTCACGCTGTCTGACCAGCACTGGGCAGGGAGGAGCAGGCTGCCTGGCCAGGACCTTTACATGGCCCCACTAGCACATGTTCCCCTTTCTGCCCACCGAGCACCCCGCAGGCCCTTGTATGAATTCAGGGCCGACTCACTCTCACACGTGTGCTACTGTGTACAACGCACCTGTGGGAGTGCGGGTTCCGGTCTCAGCGCCAGCACGTACTGACTGTGTGACCTTGGGCAGTTGCTGAACTGCTCTGAGCCTCAATTTAGTCATCAGTTAAACAGAGATCATTCTATCAGCTCCTCCTTGGGGACTTCGAGAGGGCCAGCTGAGGGTAACAGCAAGAGCGAGCACTGCCGAGCCCTCTGCACATGTTGCTAACTCTACAGAATGCACCTTGTCACCTGGGCGTGACGGCCCAGGCTGGGGCCCATGACGTCCGTCCTCCCAGGTGGCTCTCACCAGAGTATGGGAGGCCAGCAAGGCCTGCGTGGGGCGGGATGGTCTGCTGGCATTGCCCACCTGCTCGATGGCGTACTCCTTGCCAGCCACCTCGGCCACCTTGCTGATGCTCTCGATGTGGTCCTGCAGGTTCATGTCGAGGCAGCGGGCAAAGGTCAGGTTGGCTTTGGGCCTGACGTTGATGTCAATCAAGTTCGACAGCATCTCCCAGTGCCGGTTCCGCATGCCAGGGTTGCGCAGCCCCTGGATCAGCGGGATATATGGCTTGAACTCCTCGATGCGGGCTCGGATGTCTAAGGCCACGTCCTGGCAGGCTGCAGGGCAGAGGGGCATGAGAGGCAGCCAGCACAGGCAGAGAAGGCAAGGACTGACTGGCTTGGCTACCCACCTGGGATGTCCTTGAACTGCTTCACGCACTTGTGCATGGTCTTGAAGGACTCAACCACGTTCTTCTCCAGCTGCTCGGCATCGATGGCTGACAGGGGGTCGTTCATCCAGCTCTCGGACCAGCGCAGCCAGTCGGAGGCTGTGGTCCAGAGGTCCAGGTATGGCTGGAACTCCTTCACCATCCTGGAGAGCTTGTCGTACTGCAGGGCAGAAGGGCAGGCTGGGCTCAGCCCTGGGCACTCTCCCGTCTCTCCTCGCTGTTCTTCCTTGTTCTTGGCGGCCATCTCCAGCTCTACCCCCAGGGCCCAGTCTCTGAACGGTGCACAACACCTGGCTGACCCTTGGGCCTGCTGTCTGGTCCCAGCAGCCCCACTCGACGCTAGGGACTGGGGTTGGCTCATCTCCTCTCTGCAGCCTGCTCAGTCCTGTCCCCCACCTAGCAGCTGGGTTCTGGGTGGCTGCAAGCCCCAAGGGGTTAAGAGGACAGGGTGCCCGCGGGAGGCTTACGTTGGTGATGGGCAAGCCAAAGATGCGCTCGCGGTTGTTGTAGAGCACCGCCAGCTGCTGGCAGTCCTTCAGCTGCTTTTTGACCCGCCGGACCTCGTTGGCAATCTCGTGCGCTCGTGTGATCTCCACATGGGTGGAGAAGCCAGCCACCACCAGCTGTGGGCCAAGGAGCAACGGGTCAGGGGCTCTGTGCCCCACCCATGCCCACACAGCCCTGCACACACCCAGGAAGCCTGAGTGCTGTGGTCATCAGGGCACTGACTCTCCCAGCACTGAGGGGCTTTTGTTTTTTTTTTTTTTTTTTTTTTTTTTTTTTTTTTTTTTTTTTTTTTTTTTTTTTTTTGAGGGAGAGAGACAAAAGATGGGGGGTAAGGAAGAGAGAGCAAATGAGTGGTGATTTTTTGATGGTCTCTCCATGCGGAAGTCCTTCTGCCCCAGCATCCGAGTCAGCTAGGGCTTTAGGTGCACACCATTGGATCTGGTCCGGGATGCGAACCGCGGTCGACTACATGGGAGTCCAGTGACATAGCCATTACGCTAACTGCTGGTCCCCCTAGCACTGAGGGGCTTTTGTTCCCTTGAAGTGAGAAGATGCCTGGTCTACTACTGGCTGACTGAGTGCCCAAAGGAGACATGGCAAGGACAGGTGGAGACGCAACGTCCAGAACACTGCGCCCACTGTCCACTGGGATGCTGAGGTCATTGCAGAACACTGTGCCCACTGTCCACTGGGATGCTGAGGTCATTGCAGAACACTGTGCCCACTGTCCACTGGGATGCTGAGGTCTTTATTTCTCTCTAGGTTTTTCTGGAGCTCACTGCCCGGGCTTCACTTGGGCTTTCGGCTTATCATGCCAGCACGTACTTGTCCACCCACGACTCACATACACGCTGAGAGGCACTCCTGGGGGTGGGAGTGAGGCCAGCCCCGGAGAGCTGGGCCATGTGTCCACAGAGGGGAGCCACCCAGCGTGACACCACAGCCAGCCCACCTGCAGCCCTTCCAGCTTCTCCTGGAAGTTGTTCTGGTCCATGAGCTGGATCTTGCGGAACTTCTCCTCGTCCTCGATGTGCTGCTGCCGCACGATCTCTATCTGCCCCAGGATCTTAGAAGGCCAGTTGCTGGCGGCCCATCTAGCTGGGACAGGGGCAGAGGGTGGGGGAAATGCCACAGCTAAAATGATGGATGGAAAAGCCATCCAGGGGCATCCTGCCAGGCACCCAGTCCAGACACCAAAGCAGCCAGGGCAAAGGGGCACTGGGGCGTCCAGGGACAGTTGGAGGCATGTGGGGCTGGGCAACAGGGAAGTCCTTGCCCGCTGGGGCAGCCACTGTGACCAATGGGGAGGAAAGCCCTGCCCTGCCCTCTGGGAGCCGGAGCCTGTCCACTGGGATGCTGAGGTCATTGCAGAACACTGTGCCCACTGTCCACTGGGATGCTGAGGTCATTGCAGAACACTGTGCCCACTGTCCACTGGGATGCTGAGGTCATTGCAGAACACTGTGCCCACTGTCCACTGGGATGCTGAGGTCATTGCAGAACACTGTGCCCACTGTCCACTGGGATGCTGAGGTCATTGCAGAACACTGTGCCCACTGTCCACTGGGATGCTGAGGTCATTGCAGAACACTGTGCCCACTGTCCACTGGGATGCTGAGGTCATTGCAGAACACTGTGCCCACTGTCCACTGGGATGCTGAGGTCATTGCAGAACACTGTGCCCACTGTCCACTGGGATGCTGAGGTCATTGCAGAACACTGTGCCCACTGTCCACTGGGATGCTGAGGTCATTGCAGAACACTGTGCCCACTGTCCACTGGGATGCTGAGGTCATTGCAGAACACTGTGCCCACTGTCCACTGGGATGCTGAGGTCATTGCAGAACACTGTGCCCACTGTCCACTGGGATGCTGAGGTCATTGCAGAACACTGTGCCCACTGTCCACTGGGATGCTGAGGTCATTGCAGAACACTGTGCCCACTGTCCACTGGGATGCTGAGGTCATTGCAGAACACTGTGCCCACTGTCCACTGGGATGCTGAGGTCATTGCAGAACACTGTGCCCACTGTCCACTGGGATGCTGAGGTCATTGCAGAACACTGTGCCCACTGTCCACTGGGATGCTGAGGTCTTTATTTCTCTCTAGGTTTTTCTGGAGCTCACTGCCCGGGCTTCACTTGGGCTTTCGGCTTATCATGCCAGCACGTACTTGTCCACCCACGACTCACATACACGCTGAGAGGCACTCCTGGGGGTGGGAGTGAGGCCAGCCCCGGAGAGCTGGGCCATGTGTCCACAGAGGGGAGCCACCCAGCGTGACACCACAGCCAGCCCACCTGCAGCCCTTCCAGCTTCTCCTGGAAGTTGTTCTGGTCCATGAGCTGGATCTTGCGGAACTTCTCCTCGTCCTCGATGTGCTGCTGCCGCACGATCTCTATCTGCCCCAGGATCTTAGAAGGCCAGTTGCTGGCGGCCCATCTAGCTGGGACAGGGGCAGAGGGTGGGGGAAATGCCACAGCTAAAATGATGGATGGAAAAGCCATCCAGGGGCATCCTGCCAGGCACCCAGTCCAGACACCAAAGCAGCCAGGGCAAAGGGGCACTGGGGCGTCCAGGGACAGTTGGAGGCATGTGGGGCTGGGCAACAGGGAAGTCCTTGCCCGCTGGGGCAGCCACTGTGACCAATGGGGAGGAAAGCCCTGCCCTGCCCTCTGGGAGCAGCAGCCAGCATCCAGTGGGGAGTAGACGCAGTGTGCCCAGTGCAATGATGGGCAAAGTGACTCAGAGTTCCCTTCCTAAGCCTGGGGACTAGAGGGGCCTCACCTCAGATGAGGCAAAGCGACAGTCTCGAACCTACATTTCCCTGATAAGCAGCCAGGGCCACAAGGCCAGCTTCCTTTGTGTCAGATCTGTTTGCCTGAAAAGGGGGTCTGTGGAATTCAGGGATTCTACTCGTGGCCGGCCTAAGGATGCCGACCTGGGGGAGGCCCTGGGGATCCTGGGCAGGGCCCTGACAGTCGTGAAGGCCCCTCCCCACGTGTGAGCCAGGGCTGCCTAAGGGTTCTCTGTCCTCAAGGCTTCACTGGAAGAGGGCCCCTGAGGCTGTTTCCCACAAGGCTCCTGAGCTGGGTGGGGACAAATGCCAGCACCACATGCCCCTCAAGGGACTGTTCTCCAGGCGGGACTTTCCCTTCTCTAGTGCTCCCAAGGACCCTAAAGGGCTCCGACCACAAGCAGAGACATGAGGTCCAGGTAAACACATGTGCGTCAGGCCATTGAGGGACAGACAGAGGACTGGGGGAGCAGTGGGGTTCCTAGGCCAAGAGACCCCAATTGCTTTCCTTCTGGCTCACCAGCCAGCTGGCCCTGCCCGGACCTGGCTGGTATGTGGACCACGGCCCGTGGCTCTCTGGCAGAGCACGTATGGACCCTTACGAGCCACTGCAGCTTAGCGCACCCTCCCCCACTCCGCCTGGGTGAGGGTCCAGCACCCACTCACTTGTCATTGAAGTCTTCTGAGCTGAGGTTGTAAAAGAATTCATCCATGACCTGGTAGTCATCCATGACCTTCACGATCCGCTCCTGCATGGACAGGGGAGATGAGAATGGCCCACGGCGAATCCACTTCTCTTCCACGTTCCTGGCTCCTGACCTCCCGCCCCCGCCACCCCAGTCCCTTGTGCCCTTGTGCGACCACCTGATTCCAGCCCCGCCAGGCTCCTGGCCCCGACCCCCAGCACCCACGTGCCTGCCTCACCTCCAGCCCCACCAGCTGCTCGGGGATGCCCTTCATCCACTCCCGCAGCTCGGCCAGCTCCTCGATGCTGTTGGGCTTCTCGTAGATCTTGCGGCTGATATTGCGGAACTCCTCGCAGATCTGGCAGTGGGAAGAGGATGCTGGGGAGAGCCACGTCCCCGCCCTTGCCTCCTCGGGGCTGTTCTTACTCCCTGGTCTTCGGGGTCTTCCAACGAGGAGCGGCCATTCCCACCTCACCCTGCAGTGATTCTCAAGGGGGTGCTCCTGGAGGGCCCTCTGGGCTGCTGAGGCCTTGGTTGGGCAAATGTCACCCAGTGCACTTCACCCTCCCGGCCTCCCTGGTCCCACCAGCACTCGGGACTTCTGAAGCCTGCATGTGTACACTGTTGGCTCTCCCAGGGTGCCCTTGAGGGCTCCCCAGGTCTTTACTAGTCTGTGAAGGAGGCAGCAAGCACCCATAAGGGACAACTCCCTGAGACAGGGATTGTGGCAAGTACCCTCAGCCGTGCCCAGGGACAAACTGCTATAGGAGCAGACGGCGTGTGAGGGTGTGTACATGTGTGTATGTGTTGCAGCAGGCACTGCGGCTGGGGAGGGGCGAGTCCTTACACTGTCCACCTCCTTATGCAGGTTCTTGGCCAGGATGTCTAACATGGAGGTAGCCAGGGCTTTGCGCTTCTTGGACAAGCTCTGCTTGACGTTTTCAACGTTGATGTAGAAGGGCCCGATGACGATGCTGCTGGGCAGAGAGTTGTCCAGGATCTCTTTCTCCCGCAGGTGGGTGAGCACCACGTTCCGTACCTCCTCAGAGGTCGGGCACTGCGTCTGGTAGGCCCTGAGGACAGAGGACAGCAGGCACACGTGTGGGGGCAGGTGGTGGTAAGCACGGTGGGTCAGGGCACGCGCCCAGACACGTGAACATGCTCAGATGACACGTGCGTACTTGAGGAAGGAGGCGATGTCGTTGTTGTTCAGCTCCAGGTACTTCCTGTACTCCTTGGCGTAGGCCTGCAGTGGGATCATGGCTTTGTGTATCGCGTTGGCGACAACGGCCCGCAGCTCCTCCACCAGGGGTTCGTGGAGTCCCACCGACTCCAGCAGTGGGTCGCCGCTGATAAAGATGTCCTCCATCACCAGCTGCAGAGCAGGGACAGGAGGGCCAACTGGATGAACCAGGCCAGGGGCGTGGGGTTGGGGGACGGTTAGTGGAGGGGAGAGAAACAGGGCAAGCAGGGCAGGATGTGGCCACGGGCTGAGTGGGTGGCAGCAAGGCCAAGTCCAGAGAGCATGGGGTGGGGCCAGGGCTGTGTAGTGTCACTCAGAGGGCTACAGAGTTGCTGGAAGCCACATGAGGCCCACCAAGGGACAGGGTCTTGTGCCTGGACCCGACACAGCCCAGCACCAAGGAAAGGAACAGAAGGGACAACCAGGTCACAGGTGACTCTCACTGACCAGCAAGGGAGACAACTGGAGACTCGAGTTAGAGGCCTCTGGGCCATGTGCACCTGGTGTGTACAGCGGTGATGACTTGTGGGCTTTTAAGAGAGATTTCTGCTATAGGGCACGTGTGCTCACGGGAGAGACAGACAGAAAGTGAGAAATCACCCTCCAGGAGGGATGGCCACACCGCATCCCTTCTCCAGTCTCCTCTTGAGATTTTAGGCATGTACACACATGAACTCGGTGTGAGTTTTAAACCACTGGGTCTGTGACTCGAACCCCGGTTGACTACATGGGGTTCGAGTCACAGACTACATAACCATAACGCCATTTGCTGGTCCCTCGTGGAGCTTTTGACACTAGTCAATATACTACAGAAGTTGGCCTGAGTCAGCTCTTGAGATGGACAGAGGGGTCAGGAGCCAAGAAGGGTCTGGGACACTCATGGCCATGATAGGAGAAGTCCAGCAGTGCAGGATTCAGACTGGGGTTGGGACAGTTAACAGCCCTGTGACCTTAAACTAGCGAGGAAGCTCTCCAGGTCTGCAGAACGGGGCTGTGAGTGTTTCGGCTTATGATGGGAATTAAATGAGGTGTTCGAGCACTCTGGCCACCCGGTAGGAGACCCAGGATAAACTCTCACTGCACTGATGGCAGTGGTAGCACCCAGGACTTGGGGTCCCATACCAGTGGCTCTGTGTACCTTTTCCAGCTGGGGCACAGCGTGGGTGGCCAGGATGCCCTTGTCAAAGAGGTTGAGCAGAGACATCTCGAACTGCTCCAGTGGGGTGTTGTAGTGCACCCCCGAACTATCCAGCACCAGGTCCATGATGAACAGGGGGTTCTTCCGGGGCCTGGGGGGCAATGCAGGGCTAGCTGGGGGCAGGGCCCAAGGAGGCCAAGAGGCCCAGCCCTCTGCCCTTCCTGAGCATCGTGGCTCTGGAGCTTCTCCTCTCTCCCAGGAACCTCTAGTTAACCAAGAGAAGGCCAGGCCAGTCAGATGGGTTCCTCTTCCCTTGCCATGTGCCCAGAGGGCCTCAGGCACCACAAAAGAGGGAGCCCCCCGTCCCCACCCCCCATCCTGAAGTCATCTGGGAAGGTCGGTCAGGCCTGGGCACTATGGCTGCCACATTCTCCCTCCTCAGGTGCAGAGGTCCACTACACTGCAACGACCCTCAAGCCTGGATCCTCGCAGGCAGACCTCGCTGATGCCTTCTGACCACATTTAGACTAAGTCCAACCCCCAGTCGCAGCCCCAGGAGGCTCTGTGTGATCTGGTCCGGTCTGAACTCTCACTCCGTCCTGACCAGCCGCCTTGCCCTCCTGACTCCAGCCACGCTGGCCAGCCTTTCCTTCCTCGGCAGCCCCAAGTCCTTTCTTCTCCGTCTGTGCTTCTGCAGGTCTTGGTCCGTGCATCCAGCCACTCCCCTGAACTCCAGACTGGAGGTCTTGGCCCAGACCTTCTCCCCGACCCCCTGGCAAGGGCCACCCCAGTGTCTATCACAGCCCAGCCCCACTGGCAATGACTGTGTGTATTTCTCTCTTGCTGTCTCTACACAAGACCAGGCACTGTGTCTCCCTTGTCCCTGGAATCACGCCTACTTCATGGCAAGTGCCCCAAGGGTATTCTCACCTGAGGAACCCGGCAACCGACCAAGCCAGTGCAGGTCCCCAGAGGGAATGTAAGCCAGTGCTGGTGGGACATCGACCGGCCACTGCGGTGGGAGGGGGGGCAGGCTCTCCCTGCCGCCCATGACCCGGCAGCATGGGGTACCCCGGCCCTGGCTCCCTGCTCCCACACCCTGCTCTGTGCTTGCCACTGTGGTGTGGACAGGTGCCTCTGCTCAGTCAGGCCCACCTGTAGGGGCTGTGCATGAGGTTGTCACCCCAGACCATGTCTTCGGGGCAGTCGAGCACACTGCAGCAGGCGTCGTTGATGAACTGCGAGAAGCCGGAGAGCGAGTCCTGCACCAGGAAGCGCAGCGTGTCCTGCAGCATGTACTTGATGAGCTCCATCAGCTTGCGCAGCTTCGACATGAGGTACACCTCCCAGCTGGTCTCGTACAGGTTGTACCAGCCCTTGCTCATGTCACGCAGGCTGCTGCGCATGGCCACCTTCAGCGTGCTGATCCAGCTGTCTTTGAGGAACATCTGCACCTGGGGTGGCCACAGGTGTCACCACACGGCCACCGCAGGGACCTACCACCACAGCCACCGCGCTGAAGGACTCTATGCACCAACCAGCATGTCAGGGCGGCCTCAAGGCACATTGACCATGGAGGGATCTCTTCCCACCCCAACTTACTGCCAAACCCTGCCCACTGACACCTCATGTGGCCCTGGGCCTCCAGCATTGCTGGAGGGTAGGGGGGCCGCAGGAAGGGAGGGAGGAGAGAGGGCCATCAGAAGTAGGGCTTTCCCTCCACCCTTGGAGGGGGACAGAGACAGAAAACGAGATGAGAGACAGGCAGAGTGGGAGAGACACGCACAGAGAGAGGCAGAGAATAAAGTCAATCACACCCAATCAGGTCAACGTGTGGGTACATGGGGTTTCTGGACCCCTTTCCAAAACGAGGTGTCTTCTTCAGAGGCAAAGGCAGGGTTGGGATGGAAAGGGACAGGGAAAGGAGCCTGCCCTGGCTCTCCTTTCCTCTGCAAGACAAGCCATCACCCTCAGCCCCTACCCCAGCCTCCAACAAGGTCTAGGAAGAGGCTGGTTGGCCCTGGGCTTCCCCGGGGGCCCCTGCCCTGTCCTATGAGCTCCAGGGGCCTGCTCCATGCCTGCCCCTGGTGCCCACGATGCCCATGCACCTGGGAGAAGGCCTGCGACTGGATCTGCTCGAACTCTTCCAGGCGGCTGTACTTGGAGAGGCTCGAGTGGAACAGGGACATGGCGGTCACCTTGTTGCACTCAGCCCGCACCTTGCTAAGGGCAATGATGACCTCTGGCCTTGTGAGCAGGGACACAAATGTGAAGTCCTCCTTCTGCTCCCGGAAGGGGTACTTGGGGATGCTCACCAGCCCTGCAGGGGTAGGAGCCAAGGGCCATTTTCAGACCTGCCTGGTACACACCATGGGCCCGGACAGATCTACAGGGTGCTTGATGGAGGGACACAACTTCTGCCCCTCCTGGAGGAGATGCTCACGTCCCCAAGCCCTTCCCCACCGCCTTTCTGAGTGGCCCAAGATCCCACAGCAAGGTGCCCACTCCAGGACAGGTGAAAGGATTCCCTCCAGGCGCCCTGATCACAGCCCCCTTTGAGAAGTAGGTGACGACTTTAGATCCTCTCTCCATCTACTCCCGCCTCCACCCCCTCTCGAGTTGACCCAGAGCACCGAGGAAGGAAGATACCGACACTGGGCTCCTCGGAACGCCCATGGTTCACATCCTGGCCTGCTCCCGGGCACATGGCGGAGGGAAAGCCAGGCCGGGAAATGGAATTAGCAGGATCTCTGAGCTCAAGGCAAGGAGGGCTCTTGGGGACTGCGTCCTGCTCTGAGACTCACTGTGCTGCGAGCCAGTAGAGGAGGACAGGGCCGTGTGTGCCCTCTGGGCCAGATCCCCAGCATCCCTTCCCCTGCTCCTGAGCGACTGTTCCCCGAGCACACACTGACCTCGTCACTCACAAGGCAGTCCGGTAGTCTAGTCAGACTAGCAGTTTTCAAGACAGCCTTCCCTCCCCAGACCCAGACCTCCAGGCAGCTGGGAAAGAGCAGGAGCGCTGGGACAGGGTCGGTGCAGGAAAATGCAGGCGTGGGACCCCTCAGAGCAGGCAGAGGCAGGAGGGACTCTGCGGTCTGTCTTTGTCAAATGGCCCTCACCTCGCTCGGGCACCTTCTCTTCCTCCTTCTTGGGCAGGGTCACGTAGGAGAAGGTGTCAGGCTTGGCGGAGACGATCTGGTCGAAGCTGATCTTGTTCATGCTCCGCTCGTAGTCCAGGCACACTTCTCTGGCCAGCCTGCTCAGGTGCTCCAGAACCCTGCCACAGAGACAGAGACAGAGACAGAGACGGGGGTCAGGGAGCTCCACTCACCCTGTCAACCCATGCTGCAGGCCAGTGGGGACCCAGGCTCTGCTCTGCCATGGGGGCCTGGGGACGTGGGCTTGGGGCTCTAACCACCTATCTACATGTTCACTTCTTAAGTACGTTTATCGGGCCAGCTGGTGGTGTGGTGGTTAAGGTGGCTGGACCTCACCTGACTGAACACACGGTTTGATTTTGAACCAATGGCTTGAGAAACATGCTAGGTGCATGTGTGTGCTAAAACTCCTGAAACGGGGCAAATGGAGGACGGCTCGTGGCGTAATCGTGACTCATGGAGGGGTGCTCTCTCACTGCCCCACACCCCATCTCTTCCCAGTAAGTGTGTATGCCCTCTACAAACATTGTTTTTAATAAAAAAAAAAAAAAGTTCACTTATTCCATGAATTAGAGACAGAGATAGAAAGACAGCATGCCTGACAGCCATGATGCTGTGACCCAGCCTCGGGCTCTCAGCCAGCCTGATCCTGGGGACACATGCGCCCAACATACGCAGGGAGGTCTCCGGCAGGGGGCCGCCAGCTTTACCAGATGGCTCTCCCCTGGGTCCCCCTTCTCAAGGTCAGCCTAGGGCAGGACACCCTCCCTGCCCACTCCCACTCAGTGCCAATAAAACTCAAATCCGATTGCATTATTCTCCTGCTTAAAACTTGTCCCTAGTTCCCCAACCTCTTCCTGAGATCCAAGAGGCCTTTCTCTGCCCGCTCTGCAGACCACGCCCTCTGTGTCCACCAGGCTCTCGCCACTGGCGGCCCCTCTGAGCTCCTAGAGGCACTGGGTTCCACTTATCTTGAAGCCTTGTTCAGGCTGTTCCCTTGGTAAGGGAAAAGAAGGTATTTTAAACTTGTAAATGACCACACGCGCCTCTGCTCAAAGCTCCCGATGGCTTCTCATAGACAGCAGGCCAGTTTCTGCATCTTGACTCCAACCCACACGGTCCGTCCGGCCTCCCTGTGGCAACTCCCTGCTGCTTGGACGGCTCTCACTCCACTGCAGACGCATGCACCCCATCCTGCTCCTCGAATACCCAAACTCAGCCCTTCCTCCCAGTCTCTGGTGGTCCCTCTCCCAGAATGCTCTTCTTTTTTGTCTACAGCATGTCTAATCAATCAGAACATGAATGGAAGCAGAGTACAGCAATCCTGGCCCCAAAGCAGACCAAACTAAGGTGTATTACAACGAAGGGTGCATTACTGAGGACGGAGGAGGAGGAATGGTTTTAAGATATATTAAACAATCTCTCTCCTTTTTAAAAATTTGCTAGAGGATACGTGTGCTTGCCGGAGGGAGGTGGAAGGCAGAGAGAGAGAGAGAAGGTAAGGAAGCACCCTCCACAGGGGATGGTCATGCTGCAACCCCTTCTCCAGTTCTCCTTTCAGGATTTTGGGCACGCATGTGCATGTGCCCAGGATGTTTCTCAAGTCGCTGCGTCTGGGACTTGAACCACAGAGTAGGCCATATGGGATCCAATCACCTTAACCACTAACCACTGGCTGTTCCATAATTTCTTTCAACCGGCCTGTGAATCCGATTATTCCACTATCTTACTATTTCTTTAGTCCATTCCCATGGCTCCTGTCCAATGACTTCATTTTTCGTTTTCACACCCAAGCTCATCGCTGGCCACCTGAGGACTGCCCCTTCCTCCTCTCCTCGTACTCAGCCTGCAACCCACGGCACACACATGCTTGGACACATTTTCACGATGTCCCCCGCATCGTCTCTGCTTCTAAGCCAATGGACACCTTGGTGGGTCTTCTCTGCTGTATTTGACTACTGTCAACCCAGATTCCAGTTCTCCTTTCAGGATTTTGGGCACGCATGTGCATGTGCCCAGGATGTTTCTCAAGTCGCTGCGTCTGGGACTTGAACCACAGAGTAGGCCATATGGGATCCAATCACCTTAACCACTAACCACTGGCTGTTCCATAATTTCTTTCAACCGGCCTGTGAATCCGATTATTCCACTATCTTACTATTTCTTTAGTCCATTCCCATGGCTCCTGTCCAATGACTTCATTTTTCGTTTTCACACCCAAGCTCATCGCTGGCCACCTGAGGACTGCCCCTTCCTCCTCTCCTCGTACTCAGCCTGCAACCCACGGCACACACATGCTTGGACACATTTTCACGATGTCCCCCGCATCGTCTCTGCTTCTAAGCCAATGGACACCTTGGTGGGTCTTCTCTGCTGTATTTGACTACTGTCAACCCAGATGTGCTGAGGCTTTCTGTTTATTTGACTTCCAGATCTCTCTCTCCAGTGTCTCCTGTCTCCCTGGCTGTTCCTTTTCAGTTTCCACTCTCTCTTGAAATGGGAGAGTTCTTCAAGGACATGCCATATCCTTCTTACCACACTGAAATCCCCTTTGGGAGATTTTTCCTTTCCTCTGACTTTTCACCTTTACGCTGCTGACTGGGTGGTGGAACCGTGTGCTCAGGCAACCAGACCCATGTGGAAAAGGTCCTAGGTTTGCGTTCTGGGACCTCCCTGCGTGTGTGGGTCTGCATACATCCATGTGACTCCTCTTTTGCCATTATTGTTCGTGCTTCAGCTCAGATGTTTTCACCTTTATGAGCTCTTCCTTGACCTATAAAAAGTAGCCCCTCTGGGACCAGCAGTTGGCATAAAGGCTATGTCACTGGACTCTCATGTAGTTGACCATGGTTCAAATCCCAGACTCCATGGCTTGAATTCACGCTGGGTGTGTGTGTGTGTGCCCAAGATTCCAAGAAGAGAATGGAGGAGAAGGGATTGTGACGTGGCCCTCATCCCAGGGGAGGATGTCTCTCTCTTTCTGTCTCTCTCTCTCTTTCTGGCGAGTGCACACGCCCTATAGCAAAAACCTCTCCAAAAAAGAAAAAAAAAGTAACCCCCTAAGACATTTCTTTTTTGTCTTTTTAAAGAATTATTTAGTAATTTTATTTATTCATTCATTTATTTTAATTTGACCAGAGAGAGAAAGTGAGAAAGTAAGAAAGCAAGCCACCAAGTCCAGGACTTGAACCGTGGTCAGCCAAGTGGGAGTGTCCAGTGCCTTAACCACCATGCCACCTGCTGGTCCCATCCTCTAAGATGTTTCATCCCCAGGTGGGATGGCCACGATGCAATCTCTTCTCCTCCATTCTCCTCTCAGGATCTGGGGCATGCACGCACACACACCTGGTGTGAGTTTAAGCCACTGAGTCCGGGACTCGAACTACGGTCAACTATGTAGGAGTCCAGCAACGTAGCCATTACGCCATCTGCTGGCCCCCCTCTAAGACATTTCTAACCCCTCATCTTATTTTATCTTCACAGTACTTGTCAGATGCACAAATAACTTAGGCTTTCCATTGTCTTCTAGGCCAGGCTGAGATGCCCCCAGAGGACAGGCCTTTTGTGGGGTTGTTCACTACTGTGTCCCCAGGGCCTAGAACAGGATGGGCGTGTCCACACAAGATGCTGGTTGCATCCCACTGACATCCACTTCCTCCCTACTTTTTCACTTTTATTCTAGAATTCAATCCTTTCTCACTTGACTCAGGGGAAGATGACTTCATCCCCAGTGCCAGGGGTGCAATGTAACTGTCTACACCCACCATGGCGGAGCCTGCCCTGACTGCAATTGGTTTAGGAGCAGGTCCCTGACGCCAATTGGTTTAGGAGCAGGGATGTGCTCTGGTTATGATCAACAACTGATACAAGGATCGGAGTCAAACCCCTTGTTCTGTCTCCCTCAGGACAAATTCTGAGGCGTTTTTCACAGTCCAGTGTTCGTTGGGGGATCAGGCTGGGGCTAGACTCCCCTAAAAACCATGTCTTTGTTGGGACCAGCAGATGGCATAGCACTTACCTCACTGGACTCCCACACGGCTGGTGACATTTAGAGCCCCAGACTTGGTGGCTTGAAACTCACACTGAGGGTGTGTGTGAGTTTGATCTTGTGTGCCCAAGATCCCAGGAGGAGAATACAGCAGAAAAGATTGTAGTGTGGCCATCTTCCCTGGGGGTGATTTCTCCCCTGGGGTTGATTTCTCACTTTCCCTCACTTTCTCTGTCTCACTTTCTCTCCATTGAGCACACACACCCTAAGGCAAAAATCTCTTTAAAAAAAATGTCTTTGCTAACTGCTTCCTCTAACTTATTTCCCCCTCCTCTCACCCCCTCATTTGGAGTGACTTCTCCTGAAAGGACTTCATCAATCCATTACCTGCACAAGAACCCCCAAATCAGATCTGCTTCTAGGACAGGACTCAACGGAGGCTGGACTTTGTTGAGCCCCTGAAGCCGCTGCTGCCCTCCTGCCTGAGAGGGAAACTGGCGTACACTGGAGACAGAGCCCCGAGGACCAAGCCCCAAATCTCCCGCCTCAGGTTTCTCGTCACAAGCGGAGTAACGCATTTCCCAGCATCTTTGGTACTTACAGCCAGAGACATTTTAAATTATACAAAACTAAAAAAAAAAAAAAAAAAGAATTCTTGGAGGTTGGCAGGTAGTATGGTCTCATGGTTTGAGTCCCGGACCTGGTGGTTTACTTTTTCACTTTCCCTCTCTCTTTTGCCAAATTTAATTTTGCCAAATTTAATAATAATAATAATAATAATACATTAAATTTAAAATTCTTTTATAAATAAATAAATAAATGCTGGGCAGCTAGGATAAGGTGGTTACATCTATTTAAATCTCCGAGCACACCCTTCAAAAACAGAAAAAGAAAGAAAAACAAAAAAAACAAACACTGCCAACATCCGCTCCTTTAACACAACTAGAATAAAGAGAAAGCCTACGCGTCACGTTCTCTTTAACAGACTATAAGCGCCAGTTCTCAGTGAGCTATTGCTTGCACTCCTGCCGCAAGACTTCAGAGAACACGGGCAGTCCTAGAAGCGGGTAGGGGGCAGAGGCAACCCTAAAACTGAGCTAAAGTCCTGCCGGAAAGAGAAAGGACACTCTAACTGCAAAAATACTAAAGAAGAGTCCTGGTGATCCGAGCATTTTCAACGAGGAAGGGACTGCAGGGTATGCAATTCAAGGTGGTGTTCTTCGAGAAGCGCTACTTAGGGAAGAGAAGGTCACAGGAGAGAGGAGCCCTAAGGGGCTGCACAGTAAAGGCAAAGAAGCAAAAGTGAACATATGAGTCCTGCAAGGTGGCAGAGAACAAAGACAGAGGACCGGCAGTCCTTCTACCCAACACACACACAGAGCCATCATTTTAAAAACTAGCTTGCCTGGGACCAGCAGATGGCACAGCAGTTACGTCACTGGATTCCCATGTAGTTGACTGCAATTTGAGTCCTAGACCCCACAGCTTAAAACTCACGCCAGGCAAGAGTGTGTGCATGCTCAGAATCCCGAGAGAAGAATGGAAGAGAAGGGACTGCAGTGTGGCCATACCCTCCAGGTGGGTGATTTCTCGCTTTCTACCTCTCTCTCTAACGAGCGCACGTACAACCCATAGCAAGAATCCCTCCAAAACAAAGATCTAGCTTGCCACACTGCCAGAAGAGGGCACCCTTGAGCTAGGAATCTTGCTAAACACCCCAAACCCATGAAATGAAAAGGTGAAAACAGATTACATTCATATAGAATTTATATTTATCGATAAAGGGAGAAAAAGGGAGAGCGTCTTAACCAATAAAATTCTTATCCGCCTCTCAAAAACTAAACAAGAACAAAACAAAAGAAAACTGCACTACGATACTTAACCACTAAATATCCTCAGGTATTTGGGCATAGGAAAATACCATCTTGAATCAGAAACTCAAAAATAAAACACATAAATGGACAAATAACAGGGAGAAGAAAGATTTCATTGAATCCAAAAAAAAATGTAAAAGATCCAATTATGTCAGGGAAGAAGGTTACATTTTAAAGTGCCCAAGAGAGAACAGAGTCAAATCAAAATGTTTGAGTTCATTGAAGAAAGGTAGGAACATAACAGAGAGAATGAAAATGAGCAAAAGAACTGCCAAGGGTCAGAAAGTGGTCAAATTAGAAGAAGCAACACCCCAGGGGCCTTCACAAAACTTGTGAAAAATGGAATTACAGTATGAATTTATTTTGGCACAAATATTTTGAAATCCATGCTTAATTTTTTCATAACATGCATTTTTCGTCAACTTTTTTTTTTTTCGAGGGGTTTTTGCTATAGGGCGCATGCACTAGCCAGAATGACAGAGAGACAGAAAGCGAGAAATCACCCCCCAGGTGGGGATGGCCACACCACAATCCCTTCTCCACCATTCTCCTCTTGGGATCTCGGGCATGCACACACACACACGCGCTCAGTGTGAATTTAAGCCACCGGGTCTGGGAGTCCAGCAACATAGCCATTACACCAATTGCTGGTCCCATTTCATCAACTTTTTTGAAGATTGTTCATATACAGATACAGATTTAGGTTGACTAGCCCTTATATAAAACTTTTAGGACCAGAAGTATTTCTGATTTCTAATTCTTTTCGTGCAATTTGGAATATCTGCAGATACGTAGTAAGAGATCTTGGGAATGGGACCTGAGTCTAAACATGAAATTCACTTGTGTTTCATAATTGATTTATACACGTAGCCTGAAGGTAATCTTCATATTGCGGTATTTTGACTGAAGTCTGTCACATGAGGTCAATTACAGAATTACCCACATGTCAGCTCTCAAAAAGTTCTGGATTTTGGAGCATTTTGGATTTTCAGATTAGGGATGCTGAACCTCTATATAATGGAATTCCTGAAGAAGAAAAGTAAACCAATGGAACAAGTTTAATATTTAAAACTATAATTCAACAGAAACTTCCAGAAATAAAAGAATACATGGGCCAGGCCTGTGGCCTACTGGTTAAGGAAGCTAGATCACCTATGGCCAACTGCATGATTTGAATCCCGACTCTGGTGGCTTGAAAAACATGCTGGGCATGTGTGCATGTATGGCCCAAATCCCAACAACATAGAGAAATGGAGGAGAAAAGATTATGGTATGACTATACCCCATGGGGGTGCTTTTTCTGTCTCCCTCTGGCAAATTAAAAAAAAAAAAAAAAGAAAGAAAACATTAAATGAAAGAACACCTGAATGTATGTATTTAAAAGGGCCATTGAGGGCCAGTACATGGTGTGGTGGTTAGGACACTGGATTCCCACATAGCCAACCATGGTTCGAGTCCCAGAACTGGTGATTTGCTTTCTCACTTTCCTTTTCTCTGTCTCTCTCTAGTGAGCATACATGCCCTATAGTAAATTCTGAAATAATAAGTAAATTTGTTTTAAATAGGTCAATTGAAAGCTGGCCCCATGGCCTGGTAGTTAAGGAAGCTGGATCTGTCATGGCATATATCACACAGTTCAAGTCCAAGCCCCAGTGACTTGAAAAGCATAAAAGGTGCACACACATACATAAAATCCCAATAGGTGGGACCGGCAGGTGGCATGGTGGTTAAGGGCGCTGGACTCCCATATGGCTGACCATGTGGTTCAAGTCCCGGACCTGGCAGCTTGCTTTCTCACTCTCTCTCTCCCTCCCTCTCTCAATCTGTCCCTCTCTGGTCAAGTTAAATAAATAAAGTAAGTAAGTAAGTTAGTTTTTTAAAATCCCAATAGGACAGAGAAATGGAGAAAAGATTATGGTGTGACTATATCCCACTGGCGATTGTCTCCTCCCTCTCTCTGTCACTGGTGAGTGCATGCACCTTCTGGCAACAAGAAGAAAAAAGAAAGAAAAAAAAATGCTACATACCTGTGAGCTACTTTTAAAGTAATTATCAGAAGAAAGTTCATAGCTTTAAATACAATTGTCATTAAAAATGAAAAATATACAACTGTTTCCACAGAGGAGAGGGCCTGGGTTCAGAGCTGCGAGCATGCCAGGCACACACATGGGTGCCCTTGATCTGGGGCAGCTAAGACTGCGGGAGGATCATGGTGTGAAAACCCTATCAGATGCTGGTATCTGTCTGTCTGTCTGTCTCTCCCTCTCATGGAAGAAATAAATAAATAAACTTTCAAAAGATAGTAAGAGAGACCAGCAGGTGGAGTAGTGGTTAAGGTACTGGACTCCCACATGGCTGATTGTGGTCTGAATCCCAGACCTGAAGGACTGAACATCATGCTAGGCAAGTGTGCATTCATGCCCCAAATGCTGAGAGGAGAATGAAGGAGAAAGAATTGCAGGAGGCCACCCCCCTGGGAGTGATTTCTCACTTTCCCTTTCTCTGTCTCTCTCTTTAGCAAGTACATGCACCTTATGGCAAAAAAAAAAAAAAAAAAAAAAAAAATTTAAAAAAAAAAAGGGAGAGAGAGATAGGTAGATAGATATGGCCCCAAAGCTAGCATTGTGTTTAAGGGAAAACGCTAGACACATTTCCACTAATATTAGGGAAAAAGTAGGGTGCCTACCATCTCTACTACTATTCAGTATTATATTGGAGGTATTAGAAAACGCAATTAAACCAGAGAAAGTAATTAGAAGAATAAGAATTGGATAAGTAAAAATATCTATTTACAGATAATGTGCACTTAGAAAACCCTGGAGAATTCATGATTAAAAAAATTAAAACATTAAAAGAATTTGGTAACAAAATATAAAATTAGCATATAGAAATCACTAGACATAATAGTGAAGAAAACTCATCTTAAATAGAAACAGAAAAAATAAAATGCTCAATAAGAGATAGGTAAAATCTGGGACCAGCAGTTAGCGTAATGGCTGTGTCGCTGAACTCCCATGTAGCTGACCACTATTCAAGTCTGCGACCCGGTGGCTTAAACTCACACAGGGCGCATGTATGTGAGTACCCAAGATCCTGAGAGGAGAATGGAGGAGAAGGGATTGAGGTGTGGCCATCCCCCCCGGGGGGTGAATTCTTGCTTTCTGTCTGTCTGTCTTTCTCTGTCTTTTTGGTGAGCGTACATGCCCTATAGCAAAAACCTCTCAAAAAAAAAAGAAATAGGCAAAATCTGTATGACTTAAGGTACTCCTAAAAGACACAAAAGTATACTTGAGCAAGTGGACAAATAGTCTTGCTCTGGACAGGACAGTTCAAGATAAAAATGCCAACTGTACTTAAGGGAATTTTAAAATATGATGTGATCTTATTGAAAAATAATCTGTATTGTTTTTTAGGAACTATTTATTTGGGAGCCAGCAGGTGGTATGGTGTTTAAAGGTGCTGGATTCCCACATGGCCGACTGCAATTCAAGTCCAGGACCTGGTGGCCTGGTGGCTTGCTTTCTTACTCTTCCTTTCTCTCTCTGGTCAAATTTTTTAAAATAATAACAAATAGAATTAAGTAAACAAATATTTTAGATAATTATTTATTTATTATTATTATTACTTTTTAGTTTTGCTATAGGGCATGTGCACTCACCAGAGAGAAAGGGACAGAAAATAAGAAAGCAAGATGCCCGGCTGGCAGGTGGCATGGTGGTTAAAGATGCTGGACTCCCACATGGCTGGCCATGGTCCTAGTCATGAACCTGGCGGCTTGCCTTCTCACTTTCTTTCTCTCTCTGTTCCTCTCTGGTCAAATTAAAATAAGTAAATAAATAAAGTTAGAAAAAAAGAAAGCAACATGCCAGGTCTGGGACTCAAACCGTAGTCAGCCATGTGGGAGTCCAGAGCCCTAACTACCATGCCACTTCCCAGCCCCAAGTACGTGTTTTTCTAAAAACAGAGCCAAACAAGTTCATATTAAAGCTCATATGGGGGGCCAGGGGTGCTGTGGTAATTCAGGCAGCTGGATCCCACATGGTCCACTGTGCAGTTCCAGTCCAGACTTGACAGCCTGAAAAACACACTGAACATGCACACGTGTGCCTAACATCCCAAAAGGAGGGAAATATGGAAGAGAAGGGATTGCTGCACGACCATGCCCAGAGCGGGGTGCTTTCTCATTTTTCTCTTTTTCTCTCTCTCTGGTGAGTGCACATATCCTCTAACAAAATTTAAGTAAATAGATAAAGCTCACATTAAACAAAAAAAAAAATGAGCATATGAAACCAGCAGATGACATAATGGTTACATTGCTGGACTTCCATGTAGTTGACTGAGGTTAGAGTCCTAGACTGGCAGCTTAAAACATGCTGGATGCATGTGCATGCATGCCCAGAATCCTGAGGGGAGAATGGAGGAGAAGGGATTGCAGCGTGACCATCTCCCCTGCGGGGGTGATTTCTTGCTTTGTCTCTCTGTCTCTTTGGTGAGCACGTGTTACCTGTAACAAAAATCTCTCTTTAAAAAGAAAAAGAAAAATGAGCATGCAAAACATTATCAGAATTCCTGGGACCAGTAGGTGGCATAGTGGTTAAGGCACTGGACACTCCCACATGGCTGACCACAGTTTGAGTCCTGGACCTGGTGGTTTGCTTTCTTACTTCTCCCCACCCCGCCCCCCGTGCATGTCTTTCTCTGTCAAATTAAAAATAAATAAATGAACAAATAAAATTAAATAATTCTTATTTTAAAAAAATAATCCCAACAACAGGGGACAGGATGGCAGCACTCTAGTAAAACATGACGCTCTGTAAGGCAATCCCACATGGGAAGGTTCCTGGTTCAAGTCTGGAGAACCTCCCTGAGTAGGCCAGGCACATATGTGTACATAATCTAGGACTGACTGAAGGCTGGGGGAGGACTGTGGTGCCAGGCCCTATTGGGAGTGCTGTCTCTCTGTCTCTGTCTGTCTCTCTTGCTCATGAAATAAATAAATTTTAAAAATCCGGGAACCAGCAGTTAGCGTAATGGCTATGTCGCTGGACTCCCACGTAGTCGACCGCGGTTCGTGTCCCGGACCTGGTGGCTTAAAACTCACGCCGGGCGCGTGTGTGAGCGTGCCCAAGATCCCGAGAGGAGAATGGAGGAGAAGGGATTGCAGCATGACCATCCCCCCTGGGGGGTGATTTCTCGCTTTCTGTCTCTATGTCTCTCTCTGTCTGTCTGGCAAGCTCACGCGCCCTATAGCGAAAATCTCTCCAAAAAAAAAAAAAATCCAAATAACACTTTTTGCAGATACAGAAAAACCTATCCTAAAATTTACATAGACTCTAAAAGGATATCAAATAGCAAAACAATCTTGAAAATTAAGAACAGCATTGGAAGACTCACCATTTCTGATTTCAAAACTTATCACAAAGCTACAGTAATCAAAATGGTGTAGCACTGGCATAACAACAAAGAGGGCCAGCAGGTGATACAATGGTTGAGGCACTAGACTCTGACATGGCTGACCCTGGACTGAGTCTTGGACCTGGTAGCTTGAAATTTGCACAGGGCACATATGCGTGTGTACTCAAAATTCCAAGAAAAGAATGAAGGGGAAGAAATTGCAGCATGGCCATCCCCCCCTGAAAGGTGACTTCTCCCTTTTTCCCTCTCTGTCTCTTATCTCTGTCTGGAGAGTGCATGGACCCTATAGCAAAAACCTAAAAAACTAAACAAACAAAAAACAGAAACAAATGGAATATAACAAACAGTCTAGAAATAACCCTGACATATGAGAAGACCTCAAAAAGTTCATGAAAAAATGTAATTAAAGTACAAATTTATTCTGATACAAAATTTTTTTTAATTTATTCAGTTTTTTTCATAACAGACATTTTCCATACACTTAAATAAGAGAATTGTGCATTTGTCAGAAAGAGACAGACAGGGAGAAAGAGGGAGAAGCACCCCTTAGTGGGGCAGTTCACGCCTCAACCCCTTCTCTTCCATTTCTACATTTTGTTGAGATTTGGGTACTCACACACACATACCAAGATTTGGCTGTCAGCTATGTGAATTTGGTTCCCTTAACCAATAGGCTATGGGGCTAGTCCTCCATGATCTTTTGAAGACCCTTTGTATTTGGTCAAATGATTTTCAACAAGGGCGCCAAAACAATTCAATGGGGAAAGGACAGTCTTTTGAACACATCATGCAAAGAATACTGGATATCCATGTGCCAAGGAATAAAGCAGAACTCTTATCTAATACCATATACAAAATTAACTCAAAATGGATCAATGACCTACGCATAAAACGTAAACTACAAACTCTCAGAAGTAAACATAGGGAAAAGCTGCATGACACTGGATTTGGCAATGATTTCTTGGACATGAAAACAATGGCAAAGACAACAAAAGAAAAAGTGGACAACTAGATTTCATCAAAATAAAGAAGAAAATTATGTATCAAAAGACTATTAATAGAATAAAAACTCAACCCACATAATGGGAGAAAATATTTGCAAATTACATAATCTAATATGAGATAATATCCAGAATACTTAGAGAACTCTTCAAATGCAACAGCAACAACAAAAATTTAAAATGAACCAAGGAATTAAATAGACATTTCTCCAAAGAAAATATATAAATGGCCAGTAGACACTGGAATAGATGTTCAACATCATTAATCATTAGGGAAATGCAAATCAAAACCCCAATGAGATATCACCCATCAGGATGGCTATTATAAAAAAGTAAATAATGGGGGCGAATGGTGACAGAGGGAGAATGTGACTGCTCTGGGAGGCTGGCCCACACAGGAAGTCCTGAGTTTATGTCTGGAGACCTCACTGAGGATGCCAAGCATGTATGTGCCCATGATTTGGGGCTGGCTGAGACTAGAAGTGAATTGCAGTACTGGGACCCTTTCAGGGATGCTGTCTCTTTCTTGGAGGAGGAGGAGGAGAAAAAAGACAGAAGGTAACAAATATTGGTGAGGATGTGAAGAAATCAGAACTCCTGTTCCCTGCTAGTGGCAGGAATATAAAATGGTACAGGCTGTGGAAAACAGGATGATGGTTCCTCAAATAATTAAGCATAGAATTATCATATGATCCAGCAATTCCACTTCTGGTGATATACCCAAAAGAACAAAAAGCAGAGACTTGATGAGATACTGTACATCCATATACAGAGCGGCATTAGTCACACTTGCCACAAGATTAAATCAACCCAAGTATCCATGGACGAATGAATGAATAAAGTGTGAGTATTATTATTCAGCCTTTAAAAGGAAGGGACTTCTAATAAATGCTCCATGATTGAACACGAGGACATTATACTAAGTGAAGTGAGCCAGTCACAAAAGTACAAATGTTGTATGATTCCACATATATAAGATACTTAGTTGAATTCATGGAGCCAGGGGCTGGGAGTTAAGAGTGAACAGGAAATTACTGTTTAGTGGGTACAGAGTTTGTTTCATAAGATTAACAGAATTCTGAGGATGAATGGTAGTAATGATCACATAATAAAGTAAATGTACTTAATACCACTGAACTATACACCTAAAAATGGTTAAAATGGTAAGTTTCATGTTATATAGATTTTACCACAATTTTGTTTAAAGAATTATTTATTTAATTGTATGTATCATTATTATTATCTTTTCCTTTGCTATAGGGAAAACACATTCATGGTGGGGGTGGAATTGAGAAAGCAAGCTTCCAGGCCTGGGACTTGAACTGCAGTTCAAGCTGTGGGAGTCCAGCGCTTTAACCACCATGCCACCCACTGGCTCCATTTATCACAATTTTTAAAATATATAATTTTTAAAAAGTCTACATGCAAGGATAGCCAGGAGAACATAAAGGGGAAAGTTACAAGGGGACAACCCTGGGGAACATTAAAACATACTAGAGGTTCGGCCACTGTGGTGTACATGTGCCCTGCAGGGCTGAAAACCATATGGCAATGTGGGTTGGCATTTGCTGGTTGGCGTGTGCTCTGGCATCCAGGACCCTAAGGAGTTGGGGGAGAGGAACTGCAGTATGATGAGAGCATGTCAAGGGTGCTTCTCTTCCTTTTTTCTCTCTCATGTTGTGTACATGCATTATCATTTTTTTAAAAAGCCTACTATAAAACATCTATAATTAAACCAGTATAGTACTTGAATAGACAAATAGGCCACAGAAATAGAATAGAAAGTCCAGAAATAGACCTAAGAACATATGTAAATTAGTGTATGATAAAGATGGCATCTCAAATCACAGGGTGGAAGTTCTAATAAAAGCTGCTGGGACAACTGATTAGTCAGTTGGAAAAAAGATAAAATTAGATCTATACCACACACCATACATAAGGGTGAACCAAGGATGCAAATGCAAGAAATGGAACCACATAAGTACTAGGAGAAAAACCTCAATATAGTGACTTTCTAATGACTTGAAGTCCAGATGCAACAGAAGATTAATAACATTACCTACATAAACATTTGTATTATATTACAGAATTGCTATAAACAACTAAGAATACAACTGACATGCTAGGAGGAGATATTTATGACATAGCATATATAAAGAGCCAATACCCTGGACTGGCCCCATAGCAAAATGGGCAAGCATTGTGTAGAGGTAGCCAAGTCCCACAGAGCTGAGTGAGTGAGGTTCGAATCTCGGCCTGAGTGGAAACACCTTAGGCACATGCCCAGGATCATGACAGGATAGAGAAATGGAGGGGAAACAAGGGCTATGGCGTGACTAGGTTTCATGAAGGATGGAAAGGTGCTTTTTCTCTTTCTCTCATGCATGTGCCCTCTGGCATTTAAAAAAAATAAAGCAACACAGAACCCCCCCACACACCCAAAAAAAGTCACTATCTCTAACACATAAAGAACTCTTTAAATGAAAGGGAACAAAAAGCCCAAACTCTGAGAAAGAAAAAATGGGCAAAAGACATAGATAGACAAGTCACAAAAAGATGTTAAAGTCACCCTTAATCTACATGAAAAGATGGAAAACAAGATATTCAACCTCACAGATAAGATCAAATCAAACTACACTGAGATGTCATTTCTTTTTCTTTTCTTCAAAGAATTATCTTATTTAACTTTATTTATTTAAATTTGACCAGAGAGGGACAGAGAGAGAGAGAAAGAGAGGAAAAGTGAGAAAGCAAGCTGCCAGGTCCAGGACTCGAACCATGGTCAGCCATATGGGAGTCCATGCCCTTAACCACCATGCCACCTGCTGGTGCTGGACTGACATTTCTTACTTACTTTCCAGAAATTTCTTATTTGTCTTCCAGACTATCAAAACTTTAAACAGTTCGTAACATGTTCTTGATAAGGCTAAGAGGAAACAGACACTGGCGAAATGATACAACCCTTCTGAGGGAAATCTGGTGATACCTGTCAAATCTACACATGCCCTTATCTTTTGACCTAGCAATTCATTTCTAGAAATTCACCCAAAAGCTGCACCTCCATCAATATGAACATACAAATATACAAGATTATTCACTATGGGGGCCAGTAGGTAGTGTGGTGGTTAAGGTGCTGGACTCTCACATGGCCAACCGCAGTTCCAGTTCAGGACCTGGTGGCTTGAAAATCACACAGGGCACTGATGTGTGCATGCCCAAAATCTTGAGAGGAGCACCAAGAAGAGCCTGAGTCATGGCCATGCCCCCCACCCCTAGTGGCATGGCCTGTCTGTCTCCAATGAGCACACATACCCTAAGGCAAAAATCTAAAATAAATAAATAAATACTGGAAACACCCATATATTGGAGAATGAGTGAATAAACCATGGCATACCCACACAAAGGATTACTATACAGTTATCAAAAGGAATGAAGGAACTCCTAGTGAACTGATAGGGACTGGTTTCCAGGATCCAAGTGAAAAATACAAAGTGCAATTGAATATCTATAGCACTCTACGTAAAAAGGAAGGGGGCATGAGAAAACACACATGTCTAAAATATACGTGGGTCTGTTCATTTGTCCAATGAAAAATACAGAAAGGAAAACCCAGAAACTAGTGATACTGGCTACCTGTGGGCCTGTGGTGGGAACAAGGTGGAAAGGTGGGGAGGTGGACAGGACAGAATGCATAAATGGGGATGGAGACCCACAGATGTCTGAGGGTATCTTTTGGAGTAATATGTATTTTGAGTAGTATGCATGTGTATGTATGTGTATAGGGAGAGAATATATATTAATACACATAACATGTATATATATCTGTTTCATGTACTTCATACGTATATTATCTATGAAACAAATGAACAAAGCTGTATTTCATAAAATAAAGAACATTCCCCATAGAAGGAAGTGGAAAGAACTACTGAAGAAACTTTAGAATGTAGTTTTTGGACTATATGCCACCAGGCAAAAGTTAAAAAGGACACTAAACACAGTTTTGTTTTGTTTTGTTTGGTTTTGAAGGGAGATTTTTTGTTATAGGGCATGTACGCTCGCTGGAGAGACAAAGAGACAGAAAGCAAGAAATCACCTCCCCCCCCCCCAGGGGGGAAGGGCCACACTGCAATCCCTTTTCCTCCATTTTCCTCTCGGGATTTTGGGCATGCACACATACCTGGCATGAGTTTTAACCTGCCAAGTCCGGGACTCAAACTGCAGTCAACTATGGGGAGTCCAGTGACGTAACCATTACACCATCAACTGGTCCCAAAACAAAAATATTTTTAAAAGTCTACTTAGAGTTTTTCCTCTAAAGAGTATGGATTAGCAGAACTACTACTGCTTTCTGTATTCTAAAGCTGAGCAAATAAATCAATATACAGTGAATAATGGGAGTCAGTTTTCTTCTGGAAAAGGCAAAAACCTGAGAATGAGCCCTGGTGTGTTAATGGTAACTTGAAGGTATTGGTAAACTAATAGCTTTTAACAGCTAGGTCAGTAGGTAGATATAGAAGTAGACGTAAATGTGTGTGGAGGTTCTATATAATACAATGCAATAATATAAATGTGTGTTTGCTAGATCAGTCTGCTCCAGGAGCCTCAGAGCAATGGTTTCCCAGTAGCAATGAGCACATCTAAGGCCCAGATCTCAACTTATAAAGACCATTTCCCACTAAGAGGAAGCAGGGCTCCTCAGAGAAATAGATGATTTCAGGGCTAGATCTAGGAAAGCACAAGATGAACCTAGACGTTCTTGCTGGGCCAGAAAGTAAGGACATGCCTGAAGAATGATGGGAAGTTGTGAAAAGGACACAGGATTAGCTTGAAGAGGCTCCACTGGCCAAGTCTGGAAAAACTAAGCATCAAAATAAACAGAGGTAGTAACACATTATAAATCCTTTGAATAAAAAATAATCCAAGAATCCATGTTGGTCATTGGAGATCTGGAGATGAAAGGAAATTACAGGACGACCAGCAAGAGCACAGTGCCGTGGGCAAAACAGCCCCGCACAGATGAGCCTCCAGGAAACTCTAACCCAGAAGCACTGTTCCCCCAAGGAAAGGCTCCCTGGAGGAGGAGGAGCTGGGTGGGACTCACGTGGGCCCTTTGCGCATCCGGGGCGTGCTCATGGCCCACTGCTTGATCTTGCTCAGGCTCTGCTCGTTGATGAGCCGCTGGCCCTCGCAGGGCATGCAGTCCACGTACAGGTTGTACAGCAGCAGGGCTTCCGTGTTCTTGCGCAGGGCATTGGCCTGGACCACGCGCTGCGTGAACACGCGAGGGTCTTCAGCACAGAAGAGAAGCTGGATCCGTGGCACCCAGTACTGAGTGATCAGAAGGGGCGGTCTCCCTGTAGACCAGGCAGGGGAAAGGGAACATACAGTCAGGCCCTTGGACTCCAGCTGGCTGTACGACGATGCACAGTGGCCTTGACCAAGTCATCTTCCTTCTCTGACCCCCTGTGGCCTCTGTGAAATGCATATGACAACTCTGTCTCATCTACCTCACAGGGTGTCATGGGTGGATGTCAAAGTGTTTTGTAAACTTTCTGGAGCGGGGCTCAGACAGCAAGTTATACAGGTGTGGCTCTTCAAAGGCCCATTCGTCAAGGCTACACCCAGGGAAGACATGACTAAGGACCTCGAGCTCCTTTCAACACCGTGCCAGTTGCTCAGAGACCACACCCCAAACCACGGCCATCAGCCCTTCCTGGGGTCTCTAAGTGATGGATCCTCTGGTTCTTACTTGTTACAGGGACGGGCAGCCACAGGACAAACAAGGCGGGGTAGAAGTCAGATCTGAGCTGGTGATGCCCTGGCTGGGGGTTAGCCTCAGTCCCAAGTCAGGCCAGGCCTGAGCCGGAGGTCCACCTGGGCAGAGGCAGAGAGCTTGTACCTTCAGCGGTGACCCCTCCATTCAGGATGGGCCTCCCCTCGTCATCCCGCACCAAGCCTTTGGCGTCAGTTTTTTGCACTAGGTACAGCTTCTTCTGCTCATCGTAGTCCAGGACGCCCACCTCGCACCACTTGTAGTTGAGCTTCGGACTCTTGGGGTCCTCTGAAACAGGAGGGGAAACTCCACCAGTGCTCCCTGCCGCAGGTCAGTGAGGGCTGCTGAGTCCTGGGAATGCATCTCGGAGGTCACTAGTCTGGTCTCTGTCCCACCAGGATGACCCTCACCCTCTCTGGCTCCAACAAGGCCAGGGCCCTGCTTCCTCTCAGCGAAGCTGGTCCCTGAGGAACTTCTGGCCACAGGAGAAGGCAGAGGACCAGGCTTCTCTGCCCCGGTGCTCTACACGACCCTCACCGGGCACAGAGCGACATGGACCAACTGGGCCGGATACGGTAGAAGGCACGAAAGCCCCCAGCAAACTAAGGCCTGTTGCGGCCAGCTGTGAAAGTTTTTGTGGGCGAAATGGACCCTTCCAGGTTGCACTCCTCCCCATTGGCTCATAGCTATTGAGCCCCTGGGTCCCTCCAGTCAGAACAGGAAGGGCGGGACGTAAGAGGTTGCTGCCTCACAAGGGACTCTAAGTGGGCCTGGGAGCCATTTGGTCAGGACAGGCCTCCCACCCGCTCTGGGCTGAGCTCTCGCCCACTTCTCCGGCACCCCTCCTGCCACCATCCCCCCTCGTTTGTTCTTCTCCAGCCACGCTGGATGCCTGGCTATTCCTGAGACTTCCAAGCTTGCTCCTGCCTCAGGGCCTTTGCACTGCCTGTGCCCGTTGCCTTGGACCAACCAACGTCTTCACTCATGTCACCTCATGGCTAGTTTGTTGTCCACTCAAGTGGCTTCTCCTTAGAGAAGCACCTTTTGCCTAAAATAGTGCCTCTGCCCTGGGAACTCTAACCTGTGTCCTTCTAACCCTTTTGTGTCTCTCATAGCACCTAAAATCATACTACATATGGGACCAGCAGTTGGCATAATGTCCATGTTGCTGGACTCCCATGGGGTCAACTGTGGTTCTTGTCCCGGACCTGGTGGCTTAAACTCACGCCGGGCGAGTGTGTGTGTGTGTGTGTGTGTGTGTGCATGCCCAAGATCCTGAGAGGAGAATGGAAAAGGGATCGTGGTGTGGCCATCCCCCTTGGGAGGGGGTGATTTCTTGCTTTCTGTCTCTCTGTCTTCTCTGTCTTTCTGGCGAGCACATGCAACTGACAGCAAAAACCTCTCTGTCTTGCGGTCGAGCACATGCAACTGACAGCAAAAACCTCTCCAAAAAAAAAAAAAATCATACTACATGTGCATCATCTTCCGGTTCGTGGTCAGCCTCCTCATGCCATGTCAGCTCCCTAAGGGCAGGGGTGGCTTTGTCCCATCTTGGTTCCGGCTGTGACCCTGAGCCTATAGTGGAAACTGTACATAGCAGACATTCAGTAAACTTTTGTAGGAGGAAGATGCATGTAGATGGTGCCCAGCATGGGAGTCCTCAACATACCATGGCTTGAAACAACGCGATGGGTCCTACAGACTGGGTTGAGAAAGAAAGGGCTAGAATTCTGAGGAAACGCCCTGTACCCGCAGATGCCAGCTGGGCGTATAAAGGACAGTGTCGTTGCACCTCCCCTGCTTTGGGTCAGTTTTGCCTGTCCCTTCCCTCCCTAGTAAGTTTCCTTTATGAAAATGCTGAGCTTGTCTTGGGTCAGCTTAGAGGCAAAGACGTTCTCAGGAGCCCCCAGAGGGAAACAAGAGGTCTCTGGCAGAAATGCTCCCTGCCTGCTCCTCCTCCACCTGGTGCTCCCACCCTAGGGCACGGCCCACAGGAAGGGTCACGAGCAAAGCACGGGGTGGGGATTGGAGTGGAGAAGGCTAGTATGCATGCAGTTAAGGTTAATGCAATCCCAAACCTCCTGGCTTTATCACCAGGAATGGGAGATCTGGGAACAATCAAGTTAAATTATGTTTATAATTAAGTCCAAAGTGAAGGGAACATTCTGGACTTCTTGTCTAGTTCAGGGAAATTGATTCCAGTATTAATATGCTTTTAAAATGAAACATAATTTTAAGGCCTGCTCAGTGGACCCATCGCAGGCCCCCTGGAGGTGGTGCAGTCTTAAAACCAGTCATTGTTCTCATGGTCCTGCCTCTCACCTGGGAGCTACCCCCTGGGCCTGCTCCTACTCCTCGTCATCCTGGCCCTCTACCAGGCAAGGAGCAAAGCAGCCCCCAGCCCTGAACAGGGGATGGCTAGCTCCACTGTCCAAACTTACTGTCCAGACCTTCCCGGGGTACTTGCACAGCCCCCAGCCCTGCAGGTCAGCGAGGCAGCTGGTGTCCCCCCATTAATGTCCTGAAGCCGGAAGCTAGAGATGAGGGTTAGAGAAACCAGGGGCACTCTTGGGACAGACGAGACAAGGCTGAGACATGGCACTGAACGGTCCATGTGGGTAGGGGTGTGAAAGAGGCGTTGAATGGGTGACAGCAGGTGTGACTGTGTGTGGGTGTGACTGTGTGGGGTGGCATGTGTGACAGTGAGTGTGACTGAGGGTGTGTGATGGCACGCGTGTATGTGTGAGTGAGCGTGTGGTCCGTGCAGAGGTAAAAGCCAAGAGGAGCAATGTGATTCTGGGTGATGGGATGCAAGGCCTCCAGGAATGCACCCTGTGCCCGTTAACAAGCTTGTACATAATTTTTTAAGAGAAACTTTTGTATAGGGCACATGTGCTTGCTAGAGAGAGACAGAGACAGAGAGAAAGAAAGCAAGAAATCACTCCCCAGAGGGGTAGCCATGCCGCAATCCCTTTTCCAGGCTCGGTATTTCCGGTATGTACTCACATGCACCACCATGAGTTTTAAGCCATCGGATCTGGGACTTAAACTGCAGTCGACTACGTGGGAATCCAGCAATGTAACCATCATGCCATCTTCTGGTCCCAAAGCAATGTGTTTTTTGTTTGTTTGTTTGTTTGTTTTTTAAAGACTAGACACCATCTAGCTGTCCCTTCCCTGGCTCTCCTGACAGTCATCCCTGGTCCTTGCATTTCCTGCCTCTGTGTGGCCTGTTTCTGCTTGGCCTGTGTCTCAGCTGGAAGGCCTCAGAAGCTCCTTTCCTCTCAAGGCTACCAGGTCCCAGGGAGTCCCGGAGTCATGGCAGGGCTGTAGCTGGGATGAGATGGTGCCCCCGCCCCAGGCTGGCCCTGCTCACCATGCCCCAGGAAGTCATCGGTGGGCAAGAGTGCTTTTCCAGGAACGGGTCTCCGGCCCAGAGACCCCGGCTCCAAACCCATGTCCATCCACTCCCTGGGAGTCCGGCAGTCAAACTCCTCATTATCAAACACCTGGAAGAATGCAGGCAGATACTGGGAGGAAGCAGGTCCCTGGCGAGTGGGGCCCAGGTGGAGCAGAGCCTGCCAGAGGATGGGGATGCCTAAGATAAGGGAGCTGCAGGTGGGGGCCCGGGGCTGAGGCCCTCCTCTGCTGTTGATGCTCGGGGTTTGGTTGGGTGAACCCCTGGGTTCCCGCCTGGCTCAGCAGAGTGTGTCTGGAAGCTTGGCAGGATGTGGGCTCCCTCTTTTCAGCTCTAGCCCAAGAGAAGAGGGGGTCCTGGGGTCTTCCAGCACCCACCCCAACTCGGAAACAATGGTGGGTTAGGGCTGGCAGGAGGCAGCCTCTAGGGGGTGCATGCATCTGGATTCACCTTTGCCTCCCCACGGGGACCATCAGGCACAGCCACTCAGGGCCACAGAGAGGGAAGGTGGTGAAGGTCGGAGCCAGGCTATGCTCCCTCTTTCTCCTCCCTAGACTCAGTTTCCCCATCTGTACCCCAAGGGAGTGGCACCGGTGCCCTCTCCCATCCCCGGTCTCCCCATTTAGGTAAGCCCAGTGTCAGTTCCCCAGCCGTAGTGGGCCCTAGTAAGGGAAGC
>NW_006206856.1:1408822-1410334 GCF_000334495.1 Tupaia belangeri chinensis
GCCCCCCGGGGGAGTGTGTGTGTGTGTGTGTGTGTGTGCATGCCCAAGATCCTGAGAGGAGAATGGAAAAGGGATCGTGGTGTGGCCATCCCCCTTGGGAGGGGGTGATTTCTTGCTTTCTGTCTCTCTGTCTTCTCTGTCTTTCTGGCGAGCACATGCAACTGACAGCAAAAACCTCTCCAAAAAAAAAAAAAAAATCATACTACATGTGCATCATCTTCCGGTTCGTGGTCAGCCTCCTCATGCCATGTCAGCTCCCTAAGGGCAGGGGTGGCTTTGTCCCATCTTGGTTCCGGCTGTGACCCTGAGCCTATAGTGGAAACTGTACATAGCAGACATTCAGTAAACTTTTGTAGGAGGAAGATGCATGTAGATGGTGCCCAGCATGGGAGTCCTCAACATACCATGGCTTGAAACAACGCGATGGGTCCTACAGACTGGGTTGAGAAAGAAAGGGCTAGAATTCTGAGGAAACGCCCTGTACCCGCAGATGCCAGCTGGGCGTATAAAGGACAGTGTCGTTGCACCTCCCCTGCTTTGGGTCAGTTTTGCCTGTCCCTTCCCTCCCTAGTAAGTTTCCTTTATGAAAATGCTGAGCTTGTCTTGGGTCAGCTTAGAGGCAAAGACGTTCTCAGGAGCCCCCAGAGGGAAACAAGAGGTCTCTGGCAGAAATGCTCCCTGCCTGCTCCTCCTCCACCTGGTGCTCCCACCCTAGGGCACGGCCCACAGGAAGGGTCACGAGCAAAGCACGGGGTGGGGATTGGAGTGGAGAAGGCTAGTATGCATGCAGTTAAGGTTAATGCAATCCCAAACCTCCTGGCTTTATCACCAGGAATGGGAGATCTGGGAACAATCAAGTTAAATTATGTTTATAATTAAGTCCAAAGTGAAGGGAACATTCTGGACTTCTTGTCTAGTTCAGGGAAATTGATTCCAGTATTAATATGCTTTTAAAATGAAACATAATTTTAAGGCCTGCTCAGTGGACCCATCGCAGGCCCCCTGGAGGTGGTGCAGTCTTAAAACCAGTCATTGTTCTCATGGTCCTGCCTCTCACCTGGGAGCTACCCCCTGGGCCTGCTCCTACTCCTCGTCATCCTGGCCCTCTACCAGGCAAGGAGCAAAGCAGCCCCCAGCCCTGAACAGGGGATGGCTAGCTCCACTGTCCAAACTTACTGTCCAGACCTTCCCGGGGTACTTGCACAGCCCCCAGCCCTGCAGGTCAGCGAGGCAGCTGGTGTCCCCCCATTAATGTCCTGAAGCCGGAAGCTAGAGATGAGGGTTAGAGAAACCAGGGGCACTCTTGGGACAGACGAGACAAGGCTGAGACATGGCACTGAACGGTCCATGTGGGTAGGGGTGTGAAAGAGGCGTTGAATGGGTGACAGCAGGTGTGACTGTGTGTGGGTGTGACTGTGTGGGGTGGCATGTGTGACAGTGAGTGTGACTGAGGGTGTGTGATGGCACGCGTGTATGGGTGAGGGAGCGTGTGGTCCGTGCAGAGGCAAAAGC
>NW_006206856.1:1410391-1413862 GCF_000334495.1 Tupaia belangeri chinensis
GAATGCCCCCTGTGCCCGTTTGAACATTTCCAACAAGCTTGTACATAATTTTTTAAGAGAAACTTTTGTATAGGGCACATGTGCTTGCTAGAGAGAGACAGAGACAGAGAGAAAGAAAGCAAGAAATCACTCCCCAGAGGGGTAGCCATGCCGCAATCCCTTTTCCAGGCTCGGTATTTCCGGTATGTACTCACATGCACCACCATGAGTTTTAAGCCATCGGATCTGGGACTTAAACTGCAGTCGACTACGTGGGAATCCAGCAATGTAACCATCATGCCATCTTCTGGTCCCAAAGCCATGTGTTTTTTGTTTGTTTGTTTGTTTTTTAAAGACTAGACACCATCTAGCTGTCCCTTCCCTGGCTCTCCTGACAGTCATCCCTGGTCCTTGCATTTCCTGCCTCTGTGTGGCCTGTTTCTGCTTGGCCTGTGTCTCAGCTGGAAGGCCTCAGAAGCTCCTTTCCTCTCAAGGCTACCAGGTCCCAGGGAGTCCCGGAGTCATGGCAGGGCTGTAGCTGGGATGAGATGGTGCCCCCGCCCCAGGCTGGCCCTGCTCACCATGCCCCAGGAAGTCATCGGTGGGCAAGAGTGCTTTTCCAGGAACGGGTCTCCGGCCCAGAGACCCCGGCTCCAAACCCATGTCCATCCACTCCCTGGGAGTCCGGCAGTCAAACTCCTCATTATCAAACACCTGGAAGAATGCAGGCAGATACTGGGAGGAAGCAGGTCCCTGGCGAGTGGGGCCCAGGTGGAGCAGAGCCTGCCAGAGGATGGGGATGCCTAAGATAAGGGAGCTGCAGGTGGGGGCCCGGGGCTGAGGCCCTCCTCTGCTGTTGATGCTCGGGGTTTGGTTGGGTGAACCCCTGGGTTCCCGCCTGGCTCAGCAGAGTGTGTCTGGAAGCTTGGCAGGATGTGGGCTCCCTCTTTTCAGCTCTAGCCCAAGAGAAGAGGGGGTCCTGGGGTCTTCCAGCACCCACCCCAACTCGGAAACAATGGTGGGTTAGGGCTGGCAGGAGGCAGCCTCTAGGGGGTGCGTGCATCTGGATTCACCTTTGCCTCCCCACGGGGACCATCAGGCACAGCCACTCAGGGCCACAGAGAGGGAAGGTGGTGAAGGTCGGAGCCAGGCTATGCTCCCTCTTTCTCCTCCCTAGACTCAGTTTCCCCATCTGTACCCCAAGGGAGTGGCACCGGTGCCCTCTCCCATCCCCGGTCTCCCCATTTAGGTAAGCCCAGTGTCAGTTCCCCAGCCGTAGTGGGCCCTAGTCAGGGAAGCCTGTATTGAACACACAGTCCAGCTAGGCTGCTTCTAGGTGTCCATGGTGGGGCCAAAGGTCAGACACACAGGTTGCCCAGGCTCCCAGAAAAGGAGCAGAGAATCAGCATACCAGGGGTCCTGGGGGCACCTCCTGCCCCACCTAGCATGTTCCACGTTGCAAGGATGGGTTCTGATCATTCAGTTGCCCTGTTTGGTGTGAGCACTCGTGACTGGGGCAGGAAGTCCTTTCAGGTCAGACCGCTGAGCCTCAGCTGGGGCCCTGCACCTCCTGTCTCTCCATCAGTCGTCTGCATCCTGGAAGCCCAGCTTACCTTCAGTGGAAGATAGATGGGAAAGAGCGGGTCGTGGCCCTGTTCAATGGTTTGGGGGTGCTTCGGGTCTGGGTGCCTGGGCATGAGCTGGTTGGAGTCAATGCCCTCACTGGCCAGCAGCTGCTCGATGTCCAAGCTCAGGTACTGCCGCTTCCTCCTGGCCAAGGACAGGGAGGTGGCTGGGTGGGTGTCGGCAAGGACCCATGGGTCCTGGTGGTTGAGGGTGTGGCCCAGGGTCCTTCCAAGGCCCTCTGGGACTCATCAGGAAGTGTGTGGTGGCCAGGGATGGTGCCCTGGTCTCCAACTGTCCAGTCTCATCCCAGCAATCACATCTCACTACACTACCGGCCACCCTCCCCAAGGCAAGGAAAGCGATTGTTCCTATTAAGACGCCAATGGCCTAGAGAATGGATCAAACGCTGTGCACAGACTCCACACTGGGGGGAGGGTGCCTGCCCAGTTCCTCACCACCACCTGGTCTGCAGGCACTGACCCGAGTGGGGCAGACACCACCCCCCAGAGGACAGGTTGCCCCACAGCCCACCCGGCCGTACCTCTCGATCTCGATCTTGCGGGGGCACTGGCCGGGCAGCACCTGGAAGGGCACCTGCACCTTGGGCTCATAGGCTTGCAGTGGAAAGTCAGTCTGGGTGAGCTGCTGGGTGGTAGCGCCGATGCTCTGCTGTTCCACGCGCTCCTCTAAGTCCTCGGGGATCTCAAAGGTCCCAACTGCAGGCAGAGGCAGGGGCTGGGGCAGGGCTCAACTCCCCCCATAAGACAAAGCGGCAGGCAGGCATCGTGCACGCATACTTCAGGCGCAGGGAACACCAAGCTTGCCTGCGTCTGGGCAGTGGCAGGGAGGTGATAGACACGGCACGAGGTACTCGAAAGGGTACAGCCTGGAGGGGTGCGCGTCTCGGGAAGGCGGATTTGGGCCCCGTTCTCCCTGTCTGGAGCCAGCATGCTTGACCATTTTCCTCCATACTACCCATGACAGCCCCAAGGGACACTGCTTGAGCCAGGTGCGGGATTAAAACCACCAGGGAGTGCTCTGCCTAGATGGAAGGTGGAGTGTGGCAGTTCTGCCATCCTCACCCCAGAGACCCACCCAGCATGGCTGAGTCTAAATGCCATTCACTCCTGGGCATTCCCAGGCTCGAGGCAACCTGGATACCGCAGAAGCAGCGGCACCACCATGCTGTCCCCGTAGAGGTCACAGAATGGCTGCCTCTACTTAGACAACCAGGACAGATGGAGGCGTGTGCTCCAGGCTGGGGGAAGGCGAGCTGCCGGGGAGGTGTCCCGGACAGGGTGACTAACCTCCCAGTTGGAACTACAGGCTTTCCTGCATCACAGGGTGCTTGGTGGAGAAGCAAGTCCCAGGTTGAGACCACATGGGTGGGAAAAGGGGTGTGGAAATGGTTTTCCTGGGGCTGGGACTCTGCCTGCCCAATGACAGCCCCATCTATTTTCCTAGACAGAAAGGACCACAGAGACCCAGAGACTTTGGGAGGCCCTAGTGACCTCTCCTTGGGCCTCCCCCCCTCTCTGGGATCAAGAGGAAGGCTCTGCAGGAGGGCCCATACCGGGGATCGGCTGGGGCCTCCGGAGGCTGGGTCTGGGCTGATGTTTGGCTCAGTAGAGGCCACTCGCTATCAGCTGAAGTCCGCTCTCCTCCCAGGGCTGCCGGGTCAGGGAACGCCACAGCCCACAAAGACCCAGCCCGAGGGCCGTTTGCAGCTGTCTCATCACTGGCTCTTGAGCATCCAGGACACCTTTCCACAGCCAGGACACACCCAGCACCTGACCAGGAGCCAGGGTGATGAGGGGCAGGCTTCTGGAGCCCCCAGCCCAGCCACAGGCAGCAGAGTGGATTTCT
>NW_006206856.1:1414703-1431488 GCF_000334495.1 Tupaia belangeri chinensis
GGGCGGGGGCCTCCGGAGGCTGGGTCTGGGCTGATGTTTGGCTCAGTAGAGGCCACTCGCTATCAGCTGAAGTCCGCTCTCCTCCCAGGGCTGCCGGGTCAGGGAACGCCACAGCCCACAAAGACCCAGCCCGAGGGCCGTTTGCAGCTGTCTCATCACTGGCTCTTGAGCATCCAGGACACCTTTCCACAGCCAGGACACACCCAGCACCTGACCAGGAGCCAGGGTGATGAGGGGCAGGCTTCGGGACCCCCCTGCGGAGCCACAGGCAGCAGAGTGGATTTCTGCACCCTTCTTCCTGGGGTGGGGCTGCCACGCTGCTGGCCTTCTCACCCTACCCCTGCCACGGACACCCTTCTCAACGCCCCCGTGGCCCAGCGTTTGCAGCTTGTGACCATTGTATGGGCCGGATCACAGAAAGCAAGGGGCACATCCTCAGAACTGCACAAAGGCACATCTTTGTGATCCTTTCTGTGCTGGTTTAGGGGTTCCCAGGTCCCATAAAGCCAGTGGGCCCTGGAAGGACTCATCCTGGCAGTGCTGACAAGGGCAGTCCTCTCGGTTGGGGTGAAAGGACTGACAGCTGAGACCCCAGGGCACGTGGCCTGATCAAAGGGGTGCCTGTCTGCTGGAGGAGGGGGCACATGCGGCCAGGTGGGAGGGCAGTTGCCCAATTTCTCACCACCATTCTGGGCCTGTGCTCCCCTCTGCCACTGGGGCTGCCCCACACCCTGCAGGCCTGTCCCAGTCCTCACAACCCCAGCTGAGCCCCAAGATTCCGCATGGAGCCTGAGAAGAGAGTCTTCCCCACTTCAGCAAAGATCCCTGGGCACTGACCTGCACCAGGCCCTGTCCTAGGTGCTAGGGCCCTAGCAGGGACCAACTTGGACATATCCTGGCCTCCTCCCAGCCTACACTCCAGGAAAGGCAGAAAATACACAAATAAATGCCCTTCCAACTGCAGCTGGGCAGAGAGAACTGTGGCCTTGGCCCTAGCAGTGCAGCCCAGTGTGGGGCCCAAGGTGGTTCCCTGCACTCTCACCCAGAGTCAGGCCTGCAGAAGCACCTTAAGCTTATCATCCCCGTTTTCCAGGTGAAGAAACAGTGGCTCTCGGCCAAGAAGAGACCATCTTCCCGAGGTCAAACAATCTACCACCCGCCCAGCCTCCTGAGCACTGACCTCTTGGGGTGAACTTCTTGAGATCGGCCTGCCGCAGTAAGTTCTGGTTCATGGGAGGGCCACGGCACACTTCCTAAAACCGAACCCCAGAGCTGTGAGTATGTGTAAGCATCCTGGGACAGTCAGGACCTGGGAGGCCCCCTTGCGCCCCAGGCCAGGTGCCTCTCCTAAGCGCACCAGGGAGCGCTGCAGAAGCACAGGGGCAAGGCAGAACCAAGGTCACACAACTCATTTGATCGAAGGCCACAGTGGGTGACAAGCTGTGGCTGCCTGGGACACCCCTGGCCCTGCCCCATTCTGGGGTAACACAGTTCCCTTCCTCATGCTGAACACTGTCCAGGGGAGGAGCCATGGGACAGGTACTGCAAGGCCAGCGGGTGTCACTGCACATCTCTCCTCTCCCAAGGGCCGCTCCGGCACCACCAGCGTCATGGGCATGGGAGGGTCCTTACCCTGTCTCTCTTGGTCCTTCCCTTGCCTTACAGAGCTCTGTGAACCCTCTCCTGGTCACTCCCTCCCCATCTTGTCCCTGCCCCAGCCTCAGCCCTCGATCCTCTCCCTCACATTCTGCCCTCCTTATGATATGGGCTATCCCCTCTCAGGGATCTTGGGCCCTTGCACCTGCTATTGTCCGCACTGGAGCACTCTCCTCGGCCCCTATCTTACCCAGAAAACCATACCCTGCTCTCAGATCTCACTCAGCACTGTGCTGCTACTTTATCCATGCGCTTGGTGGGAGCTTCCTGGCCGAGGCAGGAGCTCAGACATGAGTGGTTGAATGAATGAACAGAGGATGGATGGGTAGGTAGGCAAGATGGATGGGTGGGCAGACAAAGGGACAGATGGACAGATGGGTAGGTGGACAGCTAAATGAACAGATGGACTGATGGGAAGGATAGAAGGGTGAACCCAAGGAACTCACACAGACGGCTCGGGCTCCGTAGGGGATGGTTGCCACACTTACCCCAAGTTGATCCAGAGTTCCAGGGCTGAGGATGTCAGAGTAGAACCCACGCTGCTTCATCAGGGGGTATTTCTTATCAGCAGCTGTCAGGGGTGACTTCCAGGGCTGCCCAAAGTCTGAGAGTGTGTCTGAAGGTAGGGGCGTGGGTAAAGGTGGGAGCTTGGGGTCAGGGTCCAGAGGAAGACTGCCTGCCAAGCCATAATCTGGTCCCAGGAGAATCCTCCCAATGTTGTACTCCAGGCCCTGGTGAATCCTGTCCAGGCTACGCTCCTCCTGAGCAGGTGCACCACTGCACTCAGGACCCGGAGGGCTCCTTCCCAGTCTGCAGCCCTCTCTGTTAGGCTGCTCCATGCTGTGTCTCAGGAAGAGGTCCCCGCCGAGAGCTCCTAAGGGAAGAGCCCAGTGTCACTTGGCCGGGCCTGTACCAGCCTGTCTCAGCCCCCAGGGGCGCCCTGACACGCTGATGCCTAGGCAGCCTTCTGCAGCCAGCCGCAGCCACAGTAGCCAAAGAGATGGCGGGAGAAGGGAGTGGTCCACCCCTAACTGGGACAGACACTCGGTGCCAGGGAATCTCACCAGCAGGCAGCGGTGCAGCCCTGAATGCTGAGTTGAGAAATCAGCCCCCCAGAGTCAGGGCTGAGTGAGGGGGTTTGCTGCAGGCGCCCCCATCCCTCCCTCTCAGGGCTTCTCAATAGGCAGAGATGAGGAGAGAGCACAGAGCCCACACATTCAGTGACTTTCCCCAAAATGACTTCTGACCAGAAGCAGCCCGGTGACCCCAGCACTGCCCTGCCTATCCCTAGTGTGGGGTCACAGGCCTCCCTAGTACCCCACCTCCTACCATACCCCAGGAACCAGGGGACAAATGGCCTCCCCAGCAGGACCCTGGCCCTGACCCTCGAGTGACTCTATCCTCAACATAAAGGCATACACTCACCATGGCTGGCCTGCGAGCCAGCTCAACAAACACACACCCTTCTGTCTTTAAAAAGGAAGCAGTGGGGCTGGCAGGTGGCGTGGTGGTTAAGGGCGCTGGACTCCCCCATGGCCGACCATGGTTCGAGTCCTGGACCTGGTGGCTTGCTTTCTCACTTTCTGTCTCTCTTGCTATCTCTCAATCTGTCCCTCTCTGGTCAAATTAAAACAAATAAAATGAAATAAAATAATTCTTTTTTAAAAAAAGAAGCAGTGGATGTCATTGGGAAAAGCATGTCCTCAACCTTGAGGACAAGACCTCGAGGACAAGGGTTTGTGGAGGGTTTGCTGTGGGATAAGCAAACCCTTGCCAGGCCACTGTTGCTTTGGCAGCCTCAAAATGCATCCATCAGACCGGGACCAGCAGTTAGCGTAATGGCTATGTTGCTGGACTCCCATGTAGTCGACCGCGGCTTGAGTCCCAGACCCAGTGGCTTAAAATCACGCTGGGCGCATGTTGAGTGCATGCCCAAGATCCCGAGAGGAGAATGGAGGAGAAGGGATTGAGGTGTGGCCATCTCCCCTGGGGGGTGATTTCTCGCTTTCTGTCTCTCTGTGTCTCTCTGTCTTTCTGGCGAGCGCACGTGCCCTATAGCTAAAAACCTCTCCAAAAAATAAAAAGAAATGCATCCATCAGCAGGGACAATCCTTGGGCAAGACAACATGACAAGCAATCACACACGGGTATGGAAAAGCAGAGATCTCCACATGACACCAGTGCAAGATCTAAAAAGGAAGTCTAAGATCTCAATAAAAATTTCAATTAAAAGAAAAAAAAATCTTTACAGACGGAAATAGAGTGGACCAGGAAGTGGTGTGGTGAAGGCGCTGGACTCCCACATGGCCGACTGCAGTTTGAGTCCCAGACCTGGCAGCTTGAAAACCACACTGGGTGCATGTGCGTGCATTCCCAAATCCCAGGAGAATGGAGAAGGGATTGAGGTGTAGCCATCCCCCCAGTGGGGAGGTGTCTGATTTCTCACTGTCCCTCTCTCTGTCTCTCTCCAGCAAGGTCATGCCTTGTGGCAAAAACCTTAAAAAAGAAAAAGAAGTAGGGGCGTGGCCCCCACAAGTCTGCCTTCCCCTGCTGCATCCCATTCTCCCACCCCTTCTGCATACCCAGATGAGGCAGCCAGGAGCCTGCAGTATAGATCACTCTTGCGGGTGGTTTTCGTACTCGCCATGTCTGTTTAGTCCCCTGGTAGGACTGGCTGGCGTGGGTCTCTCGAGGGATCAGGGCAGGGGCTTTTGCCTGTACTGATGTGCGAGGGTGATGAGTGGCTGGGGCTGTCTGGGGAAAGCTACGCCGCAGCACCGAAGCAGCCTGCAGGAGCTGAGCTCACCTCTAAGAAGGGGATGGTGAGTTGGCAGGCCACTTAAGAGACAGGAAGGGCAGATGAGGCTCTGGCAGGAAGCCCCAGACACCCAGCCCAAGGGCCACCCAGCCTCCAGCCAGTCAAGCCTGCCTGACCTCCTCCCTGGAACTCTGCTTCCTGAATCCACTCTCCCTGAATCCACTCCCTGGTGGCAGCTGCCTCCCAGGGCAGGTGCTAAAGACAACGCTGAGGTTGGCCCACCTGTCTGACAGTCACCAGCACTTCCCAGAGTACTCTAGAGAACAGAGGACCCCCTGGGGCTCAGCCCCACCATGGGGCAAACCCACAGGTGTCAGTTTCACCTTTGAACAAAATCACCAAATAGAGCAGGGCTGGGAGAGGCCAATGGCCCAGCTCCACCGAAGAGCTCCATCCCCGAGTCTCCCCAGCTCTAAAACGGGCTTGGACATACACGGCCTGCTCTTCTGGTGCCTATAAGGGTCAGGAGGGCCTTGGCAGACGCAGTGTTGATAACAAGTGAAAGTTATTAGGGGCTCAGATGTGTTTCATGTATCATCTCATTTAAACTTCGGAGCTGGAAACTGGGATCACCTTGATTTCTGAGAGGCAGGACAATGAAACTCAGAGAGGATAAATGACCTGTCCAAGGTCACACAGCCAGCAAAAGGTTCAGTTAGAGTTTGAATGCAAGTTCTTTTTATTTACTCATTTACTTATTTTATTCTGACCAGAGAGACACAGAGAGAGAGACAAAGTGAGAAAGCAAGCCACCAGGTCCAGGACTTGAACCATGGTTAGCCATGTGGGAATGTCCAGCGCCTTAACCACCACACTACCTGCTGGTCCCCATGGAAGCCTATTCTTGAATAGAGGAGGTCTCAGGTTAGATTCACTGACATTCAACCCCAAGTGCCAAGCGTTTGGATGAAAGACACAGAAGAACAGCAACACGGTACCTGATCCTCACAACAGATACTGCTATTATCACCAGCTTGCCAAGGAGGAAGTCAGGGCCCAGAGAGGTACAGGAACTTGTAAAGATCACACAACCGAGAGCTGTCTGGACTGGACTGGAAACCGAGGTCTTCACTCTAGCCGACCCAAATTTGGCTTCCTACCCCTGGCACAACCAACTCTGTCCTCACACTGTACTGAGGAGCCCTGAGATTCACCAGGTGGGTGTCTGTGGGGAGAAGGACTAAGTAGGAGGGCAGTAAGCCACCCCCAGATTCAACAGGGACATCCCAGGGTTTGGCCGAGCTCTCATTTGACCAATGGGCTGCGACTCTCAGGGCCTGAGAAGTCTCTGCCCTGGCAGGGGCTCCCAGCAAACCGGACTGAGTGGTTACTCCTCCTATCTGCCCTCCCGAAGCATTCACATTTGATGCGGCACCCCTCGTGTTTCTACAGCCGTCTGAGGCTCCTCCCTCCGGAGACCATCCCTCAGTATACAAAAGGGACTTCAAAGTCTTCAGGGGAAAATAGAAAACCCGTGCATCGTTTTTTCACAATAGGCATTTTCGGTGAGCTTTTCGAAAACCCCTCAATGTGCACATCTGCCGTGCTTCCTCGCAATCCCTCTGCCTCACCGACCTACCGGCAACACCGAGCAGTGCGGGGGTCCGTCGGCCCGTTTCCAGGGAGGGACGTTGACCCGTTGCTAGGGGGCGGGACCATCCGGCGCGGCTGGGCGGGAGCTTCCGTCCGCGAACCGCCCAGTCTGCACCCAGCCTCCCCACCCCTGCTATTCCGGGCTTGGTTCTCCCGCCCCGCGCGCTGCCCTGGAGTAGGGTGTCAGCCCTCTCCAGCCTCCTTTACTCATCACCCGTCTCTGACCCTTCTAGAGTAAGAGAGAAAAACATCCAAATGCAGTGTGATAACTGATTGCATCCTGGTTCCCAAAAAAACTATGTAAATAATTTGCGGGGGATAATTGGGGAAATTGGCGAATTGGAAGTTGGTATTTATGCACAGCTGTGGGACAGATGGCCAGGACGCTGCAGAAAGGGTTGGTTCTGGTTTTCAGTAGGCTCAGCGCACACCGCCACCTCCACCCACTGACCCCACTCCTTGGCGGGTCCCAGGCGCCCACCCTCCATGCCCCCATCTGCTCCCAGGGCCTGGCATGAATTCAGGTTTTAACCCCGCCCTGTCCTGAGTATTGTATTGTTTTCTTGGATGTGATAATGCTGTTGTAGCTACAGAGAAGTCCATCCCAGACTTAGCTGCCTGTGGCCAGAAGTCTCAGGAGAAACAGCAGAGTGTCTGCTGTGATTTCTTTTCTAATGGTTCAGTCAAACATACACAGGTAAGTACAGACAGACAAAAAGACAAAGAGGAGATACAGCAAACGTGGTCCAATATTAACTAGGGCTCTGAGGGTGACAGGCACCCACTGTACCAGTCTCCCAATTCTTTAGTAAGGGTTTCAAAGAGATGGGTTTCAAACCTGAAGAAAAAGAAATCACCTGTTCTCGTCTGCTCTGTTGCTGACAACAGGAAACACTGGAAACCGGGTGATTTGTTTGCGGTTTCCTCCACTCACCACCTGGAGGTCCAAGGCCCAGGAGCCACATCTGGTGAGGGTCTTCTGGCTGCACTGCGACATGGTGAAAGAAGGAGATGTAGCGGGTCTGCATGTCTGTCTTACTCCCTCTCCTTATAAACCCACCAGGCTTCGATCATGGGGGCCCTGCCCTTGTGACCTTAATCCTGATCTCCTCCCAAAGGCCCTACCTTTCTTTTTTTAAAAAAGGTTTTTTGTTTGTTTGTTTGTTTTTTAATTTGACTATATAGAGAGAGAAAGTGAGAAAGCAAGCTGTCAGCTCTGGGACTCGAACCATGGTCAGCCATGTGGGGGTTCACACCTTATCACCATGCCATCTGCTGGCCCCAAGTGGATTAATCCCATCATGACCAAATCTCACTACATGGATTTGGGGGAACCAGCAGTTAGCGTAATGGCTATGTCACTGGACTCGCACGTAGTCGACCGCGGTTCATGTCCCAGACCTGGTGGCTTAAAACTCACACCAGGAGCATGTGCGTGCATGCCCAAGATCCCGAGAGGAGAATGGAAGAGAAGGGATTGCGGCATGATCATCCCCCGTAGGGGTTGATTTCTCGCTTTCTGTCTCTCTCTGTCTGGCGAGCGCACACGCCCTATAGCGATAAAACCTCTCAAAAAAAAAAAAAAAAAACCCAAAACATGGATTTGGAGATCTTCCAACCATAGCACCTGAGAACCCCTGCGCAGCGCCTTGTCAGAGTTAACCCCGTTTGGTCAGGTGGTAATACAGTGCTAACACAGCTGGACCCACATAGGAGAGGTCCTGGGTTCACACCTGGGGACCTTCCCCAGCACATGGGCTGCACACATGCATGCCTGTGATCTGGGCCAGATGAGACTGGGGGTGGGTCATGGCATGAAGATTCTGCTAGAGGGCTCTCTCACACACTCTCTTTCTCCCAGAAGAAATCAACTTAACATTAAAAAATAATAATAATAAAAAAAGAGGGGCCTCATTTTATAGATGTGGAAGCAAGGCTTAGTGAAATAGGTTAGTGCTCGGGAAGGTAGTAGGACCCCACGTTCATTACACAAATGTCTGACTTCATTCAACATTTAGTAGTGCTGGCTTGGTGCCAGACCTGTGCTGGGAACTAAGTACCCAGAATGGAACTGGACCCTGTCCGCCATAGAATGTCTGCTGAATGGGAGAAATGGAGAGCCACAAGGAACACAGAAGGGAGGTGTAAGGTGTGCCTGGAGGCAGTGCTTCAGCCTTTGCAAAGCTTCCTATGTCCAGAACCTCTTTCTACCAACCCTCACTCCAGGCCAACTCCTATTTGTCCTTGAAGACCTGATGCTGATGGGGGAACCAGCAGTTAGCGTCATGGCTATGGCACTGGACTCTCACGTAGTCGACCGCGGTTCGCGTCCCGGACCCGGTGGCTTAAAACTCATGCCGGGTGCGTGTGTGTGCGCGTGCGTGCCCAAGATCCTGAGAGGAGAATGGAGGAGAAGGGACTGCAGCATGACCATCCCCCCCAGGGGGTGATTTCTCGCTTTCTGTCTCTATGTCTCTCTCTGTCTGTCTGGTGAGCGCATGTTCCCTATAGCGAAAAAACCTCTCCAAAAAAAAGAAAAAAAAGACCTGACGCTGATGCAACCTTCCCTGACCCCAAACTATGGTCTGATTTGCCTTTGTTGGATTCGCAGTTACTCAATGACCATTACAGAAGGGAGTGGTGGGGGGTTGGAGGCAAGGCAGGCCGCAGCTCTTCAAAGGGACAGAGACCCTGCCCCCCCAACCTCATGTAGGTCAGCCTGGCTCCCTGCTGGGTCTCGGGAGAGGCCATATAGCCCACTTGGCTTCTGCAGAGACACCTGCTTGTCTGATTTTGCCTGGCACTTCCCACACCGGGTACAGCTGTCCAAAAAGCTGCAGTATCCACCCGGGTTGCCACAGCAACATCAGCCCATGTGGGACGTCAGGGATGATAGGGGCAGAGTGCTAATCCTGGGAAGTTGCCAAGCAACACAGTGGGCTGGTGACATCATAGGGGCCATAGCTGCTGGACAGACAAACACGCTGAAAGGGTCCACTCTGAGCAGACCTGGCTCCAGGGCCACTCACTTTCTACTATGCAGTGGTCACCACTGTCCTCCAAGTAGAGGGGGGTGCTTGAGGTGTGGGGGCTAGGGGGTGCTGCTTGTCCCAGCAGCCCTACCAACCCTTCACCCGTCTTTGGGTATGAGCTGTGACTGTGACTGCCTCCCTCGTAGGCAGGGGACTGTGGGATCTGGGACCTAGGTCTCGAGTACTTCCTGCTCATGCTCCCATGCCCTCCATGGCTGGGCAGGAGTTGAGGCTTCGGCCTCCCCTCCCCGCCCCCCCTGCCACACCCAGCCGGCTCCCTGGGAAACCGCTGGGCTCCTGCCCCTCTTGTTGCCCTGCATGGGCTGAAAGTGAGGCCAGCCTTGGCCTTGTTGAAATGGAGACTGGCTTTCTGCGAGGGGTGTGTGTGGGGGAGAGGGGGCCTCTGCCCGTCTCTTGCTCCAAGCCCCCCTTGCTGAGGACGACTCTGGTGGCCTGGAAGTTCGGCACTTGGGGCAGACAGGCTGCTCAGGAAGTCTTGGCCGAATGCTTTTGGGCATGGCGTCTGCCAGCATGGCAGGCCTGGCTCCCCAGCCGCATCTCCCTGCTGGCAGCACCGAGGCGGCAGCAATGCTTCACTGACTGCAGAAATGAAAGCCCTGTGTGAATGGGCGGCAGGATGGGCCCTTCGTGTGGCCGGCCAGCCGGAACAGAGGGTGACAGGCATCTGGGCTGAGTGGCTAGAGCTACTCACTCCCCACCTGCCCCCACCTGCCTCTCGGGCCCCTAGGAGCTCTCTCTGGTTTTCTAGGCCCAAGGCTCTGAGTTGCAGACACGGGGGTGTCAGAGGGTGGATGATTTCTAGGGCTCCTCCTCCCCAGGCCCCCACTCCTGTATTCGGCAGCTGGCCGTGGCAGCTCTAACCAGTATCTTCATTTCTGACCAGCATATGCATCTTTGCTGAGTAAGAATGGAGGCAAATGAACTCTTGACCCACGTGGTCACCTTGCCAGACAAGACCTTGAGAGTCCAGAGCTGGGAAGGGTGCGGTCGTTGTCTCCAGGGCCCTGGAGGGCTGGAGGCTACTGCCGCTCTCCCCAGCCCATTCCGTCTTTACCTCATGGAGCCTCCCAGCTGCAACCTCCTCCGCTTTTCTGTAATTTTCTAACCCCCCTCAGGCTGCCTCTCCTGGGGAAGCCTTCTGCGTGCCTTGGTCCACAGAACACACTCTCCAGAGGTCCCAGGGATCATGGTCGCTACCTCTTGGGAGGGGACCTTACAGCGGTCACTCATGTGTTCCCCAGTTGGAGGGTGGACTTAAGCTGTGGGGACCAGGGAGCTTTCCCAGTAGTCCCCCCCCCACCCTGCCCCAGTGCAGGATGAATACTTAGGGAAGGGCTGGGAGTGATTAAGGGAGCCAGATCCCACAGGGCTGACTGCATGGCTCTGATCCTGGCCCTGGCAGCTTGGAAAAACAGGTTGAGTATGTGTGCGCATGTGCCCTAACTCCTGACAGCTGGCGAAATGGAGGAGGAAGGACTGGCGTGGAACCACACACCCCTGGGGGTGCACTCTCCTTTTCCCTCTCTTGTCTCTCGGTCTCTGGCAAGCAAATGCACTCTCTGGCAAGTAAAAAAATAAATAAAAGGCTAGGAGATACAGTGACCCACCGTGGGACACCACCGAGAGATGGCGGTCTTCAACGCCAGCCCAGCTGCACACGACTCCCCTTCGCTCCCTCTTCCCAGCCTATTACTTTGGATCTAGATTTGAGACCATGCCAGGAACAGGGCCCAAGATGCTGAGGCTCTGCCCTTCATGAGGTGCAACTGGTGGGGATCGCTACCAGTCTCCCACCTGTCTGGGTGAAGTGCCAAGACATTTCTAGGGAGCTCTAAGGAGATGCAGAAGTAGTTGTTTACATAATGGGGCTCTGAGCACCTCTGATTTCCCCTTGGCCCCAAGGGGCTTGATGTCAGCTGAGTGATGTCTCAGCAGAGTGGGTGGCTTCATCCTTAACCTCATGATCCACCAAATGCCCCCACTCCAGCCCTCCAAGGAGCCCAGGTTTGCTGATGTTCACTGGGCCCTCCCTCCTACTCCTCCCCAGGCTGGCCACCCTAGGGGCCAGGCTGCCAGAAAACACTAGAAAAGGCTATGAGCAGGACTGGAGGCCTGGGTTCTCCGATGACGCCCTGGACAAGTCCTTTCCTTTGCTAAACCTTGGTCTTCCCATTTACAGAGTAGGGAACACAAACCTTGCCCAGCCCCACACTCGGGTCACCCCAGCAAAGTGGTCTCAAAGACATTGGGACTGTTTCACTACCCCCAAAGTCCTCCTTTCCTGGCAAAACAGCCCTAGCCAGAGCCCTGAGAGGGAGTATGCCCAAACTCCCAGCAGGTCAGATAGGATGGGTTTGTTCAGAGGAATCCCTCATTACTAGAGGGCAGCTCTCCTACCCCGCCTTGCAAATGGCCTGCCTGCTTTGGCTTGGGGACAGTTCAAACAGCTGGAATGGCAGCTGGAGCTGACAGCTTCCTTGGCAATCTGCCCCCACAATTTGGGTCAAGCTAGAGGGCAAGGTGGACGGGCCTTCCAAAGTAGCAGCAGAGGGGGGACCAGCAGTTAGTGTAATGGCTATGGTGCTGGACTCCCACGTAGTCGACCGTGGTTCACATCCCGGACCCGGTGGCTTAAAACTCACGCTGGGCGCGTGTGCGTGCCCACGAGCCTGAGAGGAGAATGGAGGAGAAGGGATTGCAGCGTGGCCATCCCCCCTGGGGGGTGATTTCTCGCTTTCTCTCTGTCTCTGTCTGTCTGGCGAGTGCACGCGCCCTATAGTGAAAACCTCTAAAAAAAAAAAAAAGTAGCAGCAGAGTGGCATGGGGACTCAGACTGTCCTGTAGGGTGGAGGGAGCCACTGGAATATGGGCCACAAGACAAAGGCCGGTTGCCATGGGAATCCCACTTCCCTTTCTAGGAAGGGGAGGAGCATGTATGTGCCTGGGCCTCTCACTCCCGCTCCCCCCACCACCCCCAGCTCTCCTCCCTTCCACCATCTATCTGGCAGTGGGGCAGCGGGAAGCCTGCAGGTGGCCAGCTTGACAGGCCTGACTCGAAAGGCTCCTAGGGTCTCTGTTTCCCCACCTGTTCATGGAAGACTGGACTGTGGGGACATGAGGGACAGCCCCTCCCCTCCCCCCGGAGCAGCAGTCATACTCTCTGTGTGGGGGGTGGTTCCCACTCCACCATGTCTCTCTCCCCAGCTTTCCCCATAGGCGCTCGAGAACCTCCCACTGGGCAGGCTCCACGGCCTGGTGGTTAAGGCAGCTGGATTCCACATGGCTTGAACTCCACAGTACCAGTTCCAGACCCAGCAACCTGAAAAACACACTGGGCACTTGTGCATGTGAGCCCAAAATCCTGAAAGAGGGGACAGACGGAAGAGAAGGAGTTGTGGCATGGCCATTCCCCATGGGCAGGTGCTTTTTCCTCTGTTTCTCTGTCTCTGAGGAGTACATGTGCACTAAAGAAACAAAACGAAAAAGCCTGGCCTGGCACTAATGGGTGGGTGCCCGACCCAGTTTCTCAGTAAATGTTCCAGAGAGGCCTCTAGAAATGTCATGTAGGCCCCCACGCAGTGGCTCCGAAGTATACTGAAGGGGTTAAAGCCTCTAGCTCTCTCTGCACAGAGGAAAGCACTCCAGGAGCCTGTAAGGGCGGGAATGGCTACTCCCACTTCGCAGGGAGGAGACTGAGACCCTACTGCAGAGACCTCTGCTGCTGGTCAGGCCAAGCCGGCTGGAGCCGGGCCTCTTCCCCTGCCCAGAGCCCTCCCTGCTGCCCCTCCTGGTCCCACAGTCCCCTTCACCAGCCCTCAGAGAAGGCAGCTGGGCCTGGGGATAGGCTGGGAGTGCCTCGGGGAGGGCACCCCGGCTGGGGAGCAGGTGGAGCCACTGGGGGAGGCCCAGGGAGCAGGTGCAAGGGGCGAGGTTGTCATTGTATGCCACGCCCGACCCTGGTGGGCCCTGAGTAAGAGGGGGATGGCTGTGGGCTTCTGGGCCACCCTGGCTCATGCTTGGAGGCCGTCGGATGCCTGGGCTCAGGCACACAGCCAGGCCCCTCCCCTGGGTCCCAGCAACCCCACCAGGTTACCATGCCAACCAGCACTTTCATCCCTATCCCTTTGTCTGGTCACGGTTCAGCTTTTGTGACCAGCCATAATTGGGGGGTGTGGGGGAGGGGGCTTGCCTCCGGACACGGACACGCACAGCTGGGTGAAGTTGTGAACCCAGGCTAGGCCGGCTGGAGGGCAGGTAAAAGAAAACTGAGACACAAAAGGTCTGGGCTTTGCAGGGCACTGGCCCCTGCAGTCCGCTCTCCTGGCTGCGGCCACACCCTCAGTGCTGGGTCCAGGGCCCAGAATACCCTGGGGCCCTAGCCTCTCCTGTGCTGTCTCCAGGCCTGTTCTCCCAGCTGTGAGCGGCTCTGTGGCTGAGCCCTCACCCTGAGGCACTGTGGCCCTGAGGGGTAACCAAGCACAGCCAGATCAGAAGGTATGAACCCCTCCATACAACCGGAGAAACTGAGGCACAGAGCAAAGCTGGGCCCTGGTCCAGGCCCTACCCAGGGAGAGTGCAGAGCCAGACCTTCTGGGGACCTTGCCCCTCTAGGTGTCAGGCCCTCCAACCCAACCGCAGATGGAGCCTCAGTCAGCCTTCCCTCCCTGGCACACCCTGGGGAGAGGAGCCCACCCCAGGGCTCGGCAGAGGTGTGCAGGGGCCCACAGGGACCTGCCCCCTCCTAACCCAGGCCCTAACCACTGCCAGACCTTGGGTAAGCCTTTTCTCCTGCGCTGCGCCCCCCAGGCTGAAAGCAAGTGAGGCAAGTGCGTCCTCCACACAACGGGCTCCTGACCAACCCCGCACACACCCCGCGGCCTCCACACCCAGCACCCCAAAGCTGCCCAGGGGACTTGACATCCCCTACAGGGCCACCCCACCTGTGGTGCTGTCTCCCCTCAGAAGAGAATGATTACCTTATCTTACAATCTAAAAGAAAAGATTCCTCAATTTCCCTGGAGATAAGCTCTGCTTTTTCCCCCTAGTTATTCGAGCTGGAGTGTGTACACGTGCATGAGACAGTGAGACACGAGCTCCCTCCACAGGGTCTGGTCAAGCCACAGTCCCCTTCCTCCACCAGATCCTAGGCACTCAAACCATGCCTGGCATGTTTCAGGCTGACTAGGCTAGGGATTCGAACCATGGTCACCCTGTGGGATCTGGCTCCTCTCGAGCAGCACTTACAGCTGCCCCACATAGAGCTCTGGTTTCCAGCAGGGAAATCCAGAGCAGAAGCAGAGAACCCTGAGGAAGGGACCAGCCTTGCCCCTGCAGACCAGGGCTCCTGGGCTGGGCTGGCACAGGACGGGGGTGGTGACAAGATGTCTGCAGAGACCGGGCAGCAGCACCGGTGTCCTACTTCACTGGACCGGTTCTTCTTTTTTTTTTTTTTAAAGATTTATTTAATTTTATGTATTATTATTTGTTTATAATTTGCTATAGGGTATGTGTGCCCATGAGAAAGAGAGAAAGCAAGCTGTCAGATTTGGGACTTGAACTGCAGTCAGCCATGTGGGAATCCAGAGCCTTAACCACCATACCACGTGCTGACCCCCGGGACTGGCTCTTCTGATCTCTGGGTTCCAGCAGGCCCCTGCCCCAGGCTCTTCCCTTCCTAAGGAATCCCAGACTCTACAGGTCCCACAGGCTCAGGAGAGATCACTACCAGGGCCACCTCACAGCATGACAGGATCTGCCAACATGCCCCAGAAACCCCTGTAGACATGCATCTCAGTCAGGCTGGATCTGAGCCTCCCTCTGCCCTTCTTAACCACCACGGGTTCCCCTGAGAGACTTGAGGAGCAGGGGACCAACAGGGAGGGGCTCGGGCGGGAGCTGCTGGAAAGAATGTGGAGCAGAGGGTTATTCCATACCAGCGGGGCAGACCTCCATGTCCATGCAGTTCTGCCGCTCCAAGACGGCACTTCCTCTCTCCCACGAACGAGTCCTTCACGATTAGCTCTCCTCTACATCAGACAGAAGACGGGCTGTTAGCTGAGGCCAGCAGGCGTGTGTCAGGCCCGGGCTAAGGCTGTGCTTCGGGCAGCCCACACAAGAGGGGGCCAGTGTCCCACTCCGTGCTGTTTAGTGGTATTATGGGTTAGGAGCAGGTATGGAGCAGTTAGCATATGCTGTGAGGACTATGCACTTCACATCGTTCAGTCCTCACAGCAGCCCTAGGAGGCAGTGGCTATTACGGTTTCCTCTTTTAGAGGTGGATGCTGAAGCTCAGAGAGGTTAAGCTATCTGGGGAAAGGGGATCAGCACCCCCACCTGGGGAATGGAGGAGGGCAGGCACCAGGACTGAGGCCACTGTTAGGTAGAAGACAGTGCAAGACAGATTTGAGCTCAGGATAAAACATGTGTTATGGTGGTGCACGCCCAGGTAGGACTGGGCTGCCCAGGTGGGGGAGCTCCCTGAAAGCGAGGCATGCAGGGAGAAGCTGAATAGGTACCTCTCCAGACCACGTGAGACCCCAAGGTGTCAATCCTGGCCTGCCCCAGCCCTGGAGAGGGCAGAAAAAACAGCACTCCTGGGTAGGAGTTGAAGAACCCAGGGGCACATCCTGCCTGGAACTGCATGGCCCTTGCCAGACCCCTGGGAGGGAGTGTGTCCAAACTCAGGTCAGTTAGAATGACTTTGTTCAGAGGAACAGACCTGTTCCCCGTCTCTAAGACCAGCCTCCACTTTCCAGAATGGATCTTTCTTAGAAATCTCAGAGGACCTGGGCAGGACACAGAAAGGAACAGAAGGCTGGAAGCAATCACCCCAAACATAGTCTCCTAGGCACCTCTTTTGCCTGATCCTAATCCCAGCCCCATGGGGATGTCTCAGAGCCCAACTCTACTCCCTACACCCCTCTAGGGGGGACTGACAGCCTCCTCCTTCCCCACCCCTTACCCCAACCAGTGCACCAAGCCCCGTGAGCCCTGCTCTTACTCCCCCTTCAGGTTCATCTGTGTCTCGGCCGCCACATCTGTGGCCTCCTTGTCGCCAGTTCCTCTTCTACTCAGCAGCCCAGTTTATAGACCCCCCCATACCCCTCAGTCTCCCCACGTGCTGCTCCACTCTGGCTAGATGGAAGTGCTTTTAATTCCTGGCAAACACCCTGACCCTTATCGCTGCACCGCAATGACCAGTTCATTCTCTTCCTAGGTCTGGCTCAGGTGCCTCTGGGCACTCACAGCCAGGGCCGTTCATATGCCTGCATCCTTGGAGAGACCAGAGGCGCCATGGGGCCGGGTTCCCCTGTCTTCGTCCAGCCTTCTAGCCCCAGCCCAGTGGCCTGGCACAGAGAAGATGCTCAGTGAGCAACAGCTGAATGGGTGAATGAATGAATGAAGGGAGTGTGACAGAGGCCAGGAGGGCCATGCTGTGCAGGCAGGCCCTCAGGGTCAGAGCGTCTACAAGCCACTGCAGAAAGCACAGACGGGGATGTTCAGGGCAGCAGAATGACTGGTCCCCACTCAGCAGAGGGCCCAGATGGATGTGGCCCCCACTCCTGCCCAGAAACACAGACAAGGGGCAGCCATAGGATCCATGTACTGGCAGAAGGGGCAGGAACTAGAGATTCAAGCCAAATAGCTGGGGGGGGGGGTTGAGGT
>NW_006206856.1:1431504-1431817 GCF_000334495.1 Tupaia belangeri chinensis
TTGTCCCACCCCCCCCCCCCGGGGTCCCTTTCAGCAAAGCCACTTCACGGTCTTTGCCGGGGACCTCCATGAGGTATGAGGGAGTCAGTCACGGCTCCAGAGGACCGGCCACATTTCGGCACACCTATCCTACTAGCCAGAGGAGAGGATGCCTTTTCAGGTTTTGAATGCCCTGCCACCACCACCCGGGCCACCATCGCCCAGCACAATGAGCCAGGAGGAAGCCCGAGAGTTTCCTGGGCCTGGGAGACCACGCACCTTCAGCCACTGCCCTGTCTGGGTGGTCCCCGGCCTGTGGCTGCTTGGTGCTTCT
>NW_006206856.1:1432760-1436537 GCF_000334495.1 Tupaia belangeri chinensis
CAGCCTCTGCCACAGTTACCATCGCCACCACTGCGGCTGCGAAAATGCAATTACCGCAAACAACAGCCGCTGCCTCACTTGAGCCCCGCCATCCACACCTGGAACTAATTACCTTAATTAGGCCGTAATGAGCTACACTGGTCGGAAGGCCTATTTTTACTTAATTATCCCCTAATGTGCTTGGCAGAGAGGAGCGTGGGACCTGGAGGATGGCTTTGGCAGTCGCCGCCGCCTCTCCCCATAGAAGGGACACTCAGGAGTGATCCTGTCTGCCAGGAGTGGGCCCCAGGGAGCTGAGAGTCCCGGGGTGAGGTGAGGCAGGGGCCAGGGCCACACCTGCAGGAACAGCGGCACCGCACCCCTGTCACTGTGGCTGCTGAGGGTTGAGAGGCATGACCTGGCTGGTTTGTACAGTCACAGACCTCTGTAGGAAGGATTCAGAGTTACTCTTTCAACAGCCTCTGAGGGGAGGCCGCGGCACAGAGAGGTGCACTTTAAGCCCGACTGGGGTTCTGCCAGAGTAGGGTCCAGCCCTGCCTTGGGCAGAGGGTCACCAGGACAGCTGGCCTCTGGAGCTTCCACTGCAGCACCTTCCACCGCCCGTCGGGCCTTGGTTCAGGAAGGCCACGTTTGTCTAACTGGCTTCTCTAGCTTGGAGAGGGCAAGGTGGTCTCTGCTCACTGGATGGGTATAGGGAGGAGCTCCAGAGCAGGGGCTGGGGCCTCCAGAGCATCAGCTCACTGGAACCCCTGGGTGCCTGGGCGCTTGTATAGGAGCCACACATCTCTGTGCTAAAGACGGGTCAGGCCAGCTACCATCACTGCAGCCTAGCAGTGACACGGTCCTGCAAGGCTGGAGGCCATATGGCCAGCTGCAGGTGTGGACCCTGGGGTGGGCCTGTAGACACACTAGGGGCCTGTGCATAGGTACCTGAGGGGCTCGGGGGGCTGGGAAAAGGGATCACGGGGTGACAGGACTCTGTTAAGGGTGCCCCCAACCCACAACTCCAGACTTAAATCTGCCAAATGCTTCCTTGGCACCTCCACCCCTATCCAACCTCAGGGGTCCCAACCCTAACACAGACAACCCGGAACCCTCAACTTCCACTCCTTGGCCTGCTTTTCCCAGCATCCCCTCTTCTGAAAAGGGCCACCCCATTTGCTCATGTGGTCAGGGGCAGCACTGAAGACCTGCCCTTGCCACCCTCACACCCACAGAAGTCCCACTGCCCTGCCTCCAGAGAGTGTCCCAAGTGCCAACTTCCTGCCACCTGCTGGCAAGCACTAGTCTTGGCCACCATCAGCTCCCATTCAATAGCCCCTTCCCTGGCCGTCAGCCTCCACAATCCAGTCTCCATGCAGCTGTGACCATAGTTCAAAACAAAACAAAAAGAACTCCCCAGTTCCAAACCCTCCAGTGACTGCCCATCACACTGAGCAGTAGATACCTGCAGAAGAAAGGAAGTAGGGTCGGGAGGTTTCTGAAGCCCCCCAGCTGTGGGGCCTAGCAGGGCTGAGGATGTAGCTGGGACCTGAGTATGGACCTAGGACAACGAGCCCAAGTGAGAACAGGCTGCCCCAGCTCTCCACAGTCCCAGGCTTCCCAGTTCCAACGACGACAACCCTGACCTCGCACCCTCCAGCACCCCCCACCTGTGAATATGGCTACCTCACCGGTTCCTTGGCCTCAGCCTCTCCTCCTGTGCTGGTCCTCACCTCCTTGGCTTGAACAGGCCTCTTCCTATGGCAGAAGAGCTCAGGGGAGCCAGATCCAATTAAGCTGAGTGTCAAGGCCTTCTGGCCCTCTGGCCACCACCCCATGTCCACAGCCAGGCCTTCTCCAGTGGGTCTTCACGTTACCTCACAGATCATATCCCGGGCCTAACAGGAACAGGACGGCGGAGAGGGTTTAGTAGTGTTGAGACTGTTGCCAGCAACCACGGCCTCCCGCCGGCTTCCTGCAAGCCTACTTCACTTGGACCCTGCCTGAGGGTCGGGCCCTGGGGACACAGTTCTGCCCGGCCATTCCGTCTGCCCCAGGGTAGGCTCCTGCCCTTCTGAACCAGAGAATCTCTGTCTCCCACCTAGGGGCCAACCCAGACCTTCCCACTCGAGGACACCCCATCTTACCAGGAGCACCTCCATCTGGCTGCCTCTGCTCCACCAAGTCCCTCTCGAAGTCCTGAACTGTGTGGTCAGAGCAGGGCAGACTTGCACTCAGCCTGAGGGGAGTCACTGACCTGAAAGAACCAAGGCTGGGGTTTGGGACCTGACCTTGAGTGGGTCGGGCAAGGAGCCCATGAGAAAGAGGCATGAAGACCCTTGCAAGGTCAACACTGCCATGCGTGGCTCTATCACCTCCCTTGCCCTGAGCCTCAGTTTCCCCTTCTGGTCTAATGACAGTAGAAATCATCCCCAGTCTGCCAGGTTGTGGCCTTTGAGGACCACTGTGAAGGGCCAGCAGGCCAGTGGGCATGAGACGATGGCTCTTGTGAGCAGCAACGCCCTCGAGAGAGATCATTCAGTCTGCTAGTAGGGCATTTCAGACAGAGAACTTGGGAGCAGAGGGGCCCACAGTGCTCGGGCTCCCAGTCCCAGTCACCCCAGCCAAGTCACAAACCCTTCCTTGCCCTAGGGTCAGGGTTGGGGTGGCAGTGCCCAGGGAAATGGAGTAGGCTGGGTCAGGGGCCCATCAGCCCCGGGAACTGCCCTCTGTTGTCCTGGGCTGTCCACTGCCTCACACACACAGCCCGCCCGCCCGCCTCCCTCGCGAGCAGAGGCAGCTGCTCGGGCCTCCATGCTGGAACTGAAATTGAATGAGCATTTTCACAATGTCGCCTCCCGCTGACAGCTCCTAATTGCATGTTGAAGCCATGTGATGGAGCCCAAGTTACACTAATTATGCCATTACCCTAATTAAGTAAATACTGTATGTGCTAATTGGCTGAAATCTCTTCAAGGGGATAGATAGGGGGTGGGGGGGGCGAAGTCCTCTTGGCTTTCACATGGGTGGGCTGGAGGTAACAGATGCAGGTGGAGACCTCCCTCCGTGGGTCACCCCGTGGACTTAGGGAGGACCCTGGGCCACAGTCCTAAAAAGATGTACCACACTCGGGAGGACAAAGGTGCTGACCAAGCGGTGAGAGACCCGGGCTGAAGCCCGCCTTGGCCCTTATGGGCTGGTGGTCTTCGACAGGCTTTGTTCTCTCAGGATGTGGACCCCTGCCATCCCTCACCTCAGCCAGCCCAGGGCCTATGGACTTTCAGATGTACTGAGCACAGGGGCATTAGAGGAGCCCAAGACCCTTTCTATGGGATGCCAGCTACATGCCTGGCCTGAGGCAGCAGGAGAAAGGCCGATGGGCTGGGCAGAGCCCCAGTTCCTTGGAACATCAATGTGAACCAGCAAAAGAACAAACAGGGTTGGTAATCGCAGGAAGCTATGTGAGTTGGGTTGCACTGAAGTCCGGAGGGTTTCCTGGAGGAGGACGACTTTATAAGAAAGGGAGGAAATCATCATCAGAGCTCAGGTCATCTTCAGGGTGTCATTTCTAAATGCCAAACTCATTAACCACGGCCTTTGGGTGGGACTTGGGAAGGATGAGAAAGCAGTGTCTGAAGGAGGCCTCCGGGTGGTACCCTGGGGGCACTGAGGACAGGCAGAGGGCCAGCCCCGAGTCAGGGACCAGCACGTAAGCCCCAGAGGCCTATAGCCCCCTTCCTGCCCTCTCCAAGCATACCAGTGTGGACCGGCTGTTGGCATGGATGGGAGCGCATT
>NW_006206856.1:1437092-1442653 GCF_000334495.1 Tupaia belangeri chinensis
ATCGCATCCCTGCCCTGTCCCTCATGGGGCTGTAGTGGGGGGAGGGGTCTCGGTGGGACTGGAGCCTCCAGGAGCTGGGACTTCCCTCATGCTCAGGCCCAGAGCGAGCCCAGGTGCGGTGGCAGCGTGGCTGTCCCAGCCATCCCTGCCTCCCAGCGGCACCCGCCTGCCTGCATCTCCGCAGACATATGCTGCAGCTCCACACGCAGCAAACACCACATGCTCACTGTGGTGGGCAACGGCTCCCCTCCCGCTTGCTCACTTCCCCTGGCCACAGGCCTAGCGCGCACGCACGCGCGCACACACACACACACACACACACACACACACGCCGCCCTGGACCACTCCAACCCCCAGGTGGGCTCGGCCAGACTCCAAGTCGCAGGCTCCCAGGTGGTGACGGCCACTCGTTGCCTGTCCCAGGCCTTCATCCATTCCTCACCCATGGTCTGGGCTCCCTAGGGCTGGCTCTGAAGACGGAAAGGCAATCGTATCCTTTTAAAGACCTACAACTCGCTCGAATAGCTCCGAGAGAAAATCACCTATGTCCACACACAGTAAATACAGAGGGATAAATACCAACAAGAGGTAGCAAAACACGAATGGCTGGGTATTGGCAGGAGGTGCAGGTATACTCTGTAAGACACGTGGGTGTCTTTTGTACGACTCTTACCCTGGCGACTTCTTTAAGTTTGAAATTATTTCTAAAGAAAAAGAAAAGGAAGGAAGGAAAGAGGAAGAAAGGAAGTCCTTTCCTTTTTTGTCTCCAGGTTTCAGAGGAGGCAGGTGGGTTTATGCAGCCCTGCTGGGTGGGCCAGGAGGGCTTCCCAGAGGAGGTGATTGGAGTTGAGTTAGGTGGAGTCTGAGGGGCATCTACAGCTCTTGTGCTCTGTGCAGGATGGGGCTGGGAGCTAGGCAAACCCAAGCTCTGCCCCTCCTCCTGCTTTCCAAGAGGAGTCTCAGGTGGGACAAGGAAAGGAACTTCCCTTGCTCAGAAGGTGCAGGCAAGCAGCTGGAACTTCTGTGTGTCTGCATGTGAGAGGGTTCTGGACTGAGAGGGATGGGGCGGCCCTGGCCAGGGCCCTGGTACAATCCCAGGCTGCCCAAGCTGGCTTATGCTGGCAGTGCCCTTGTCTGTCACAGCAGTGCTGGGCGGCAGGAGGCCAGCAGCAGGGGTACGCTTGGCTCTCCTGTCCTTCATCACGTCTGCATTAGGCGGCCCAAGGTGGGGGGACGTGCGGTGTGGGGTGTGGGGAGGCCCTGCTTGCTGTGGGCCTGTGAAGGAGTTGCAGCTCTGGGCTCCCCTCAGTCTCTTCCTCCATGCCCCCTTCCTCTCTCTCCACTCCCCCTTCCTTGGGGCCCGCCATGCTCTCTCCTACGACGGAGGCCTCCCCTGCCCACTTCTCAGTCACGGCTTCACCCCTGTTCCAGTCACCCATCCCACCTCCTGATGCATGTTCCATCAGAGTGTGCGGTCCTGGGTATTCTCAGTTCTCCAAGAACGAGGGGCACCCTTGCCCACCCTCACAGCCCGTATCTTTTCCCTGAGCCCCAGGCTGCCTCCTCTTCAGAGCCCTGGCCGCCCCAGCGTAGACCTGTCCTCCACTCAGAAGGCTCCATCGGGGTGCTCAGGGCTGGGATGCCCGGTGTCAGCAGTGGCCCAGTTCCCCTGTTCCGACACCTTTGTTCTCACTGATGCCTTTGTCACTGGCCCAGTCCTCCCAGCCAGCCCAGCGCCTCACCTCTCCTCACTGCGCCCCTCTCCCTGCCAGCCTCCCTCGTGTGTGGACTTTTGCCCACTCAAGTCCACTTAGCTTCCTGAGAACAGAGCCTTGCATGGGACAGGGGTGGGACCCCTCTGCCCTGCTCAGCCCAGAGCAGCAGCCCCCTGCAGCTCGACCTCCCAAACGCTCCCTCCTGTCCACGCCCCCTAACTTGCTGGTGCCTCTTCACCCCTTCCCTGCCCTCCCGCCCCCTAACAGCTTCTCCCTTCTCGGCCCCCCTCACCTTCTCCACCCCTCCCTACTTCCTCTCCCCCTTTTGTGGTCCTCCAGTCCGGTGTCAGGCTTTCTCTCTGGAGCTGGTGGGAGGGCGGCGTGGTCCTCCCTCCCCTCTCCTTCTCTCTCATCCTCTCCCTCTCTTCCCCACCAGCCTCCACTCCTTCGCTCACTCACCCTCTCCCTCTCCCACTGCCCCCCTCTTTCTCCCCCACCTCTTTGTTTCAGCTGAGAACCGGCTCCTCGGGACAGTTCCCACACTGCAGTGCCTCTGGTGAGGAGACAGCGCCACCGAGGTGAGCAGGGGATCCGGGGACACAGGCACGGGCAGCCGCGCCGGGGGCGGGCAGGCGGGGAGAGCGGGCAGTCCTGGGCGCTTCTCCGCCCAGGGCAGTGGGAGCGGCAGGCGGGGTGCCAGTCAGGTGTTGGGGTCAGCAGGAGCGAGGGTGGAGAGGCAGCTGGCCGGCTGTGAGGTATAGGCTGGCTGGGAGCTGGCAGGCTCTGTCCCTGCCCTGGTACCTGGTTTCTGTGGGTAGCCCTGGGCTAGGGGACACCCTCAAGGGGACAAGACAAGGTAGGCAGGGGCTGGACTGCCCGGAATGCCCACCCCTGCAGGTTTGCGTCTGCCCAGAGCCCTGGACTCAGCCCTGCCTCTGGTTGGGCTGAGGCTGAAGGGTTGGGCGGCAGCGGCGGCAGCACTGTCCACGGGGCTATGACCTCCACAAGTGCCTGTCCCCGGCGAGGGGGGGTTGGTTGCTAGTCAGAACGTGCGAAGGCTGCTCCCACTGCCTAGGTGAGGAGTGTGGGCAGGGGAGAGATCTTTCTGGGGCCACAGGCTTGCACATTGTCACCCTGAGCCATCCCCAGAGCCAAAGGGCCACATAGGGTGACGGGCACGTGGCCCTTCACTAGGGTCTCTGACCAGCTCCCCTGAGACAGGGCCTTCAGACAGCTCTACCCAGACCTACAGTTTCAGAGCCCAGGTATTCTAACTTGCTGGGGGAATTGGGCTGGACAAGGAGGAACAGGGGTCTGGGGAGAGGGGTGAAGGGGCCAGGTGGAGACAGCCTTGGTCCATGTGTGTGATTACTGGACAACCTAGGGCCACTTGGAGGTCCTGAGAACCTGCAGCTGGGCAGGTGGTGGGTGTGGACTGAGGGGCAGAAGCCAGACCGGGGCCCCGCCCCCTTCTCAGCAGGGGCTGAGGACTGGGAGGCAGGGCTGGATGGTTTGGGACTGAGGTGGGCTGCTCACTCACACCTCCCCTCAGAGGCCAAAAGGGCAGCTCCACTGGGTGCCAGAGAAGGGGCAGGGGAGGATCTTCCTAATGGCATGTAATCTTGGGGGGCTGGCCCCCGTCCTGGGGCAGGACCGGTCCTATAGTTCCCTGGAGCCAGCAGCAGACCAGACTGTAGTGGGCAATGGTCCCATGAGACAGCTGCTAAGGGCAGTGGCTCCTCTAGGACAGGGCAGACAGGACACACGTTCTCAGAGGCCAGCTCTCTCTTGCCCTCTTCCCTTGGCCAGCACCTCATCGGAGCAGGGAGCAGCTGCACATCCACACCGCCACCTCCCACCCTGGTGGAGAAACACAGAGAGAGGTAGACTCAGAGCTGAGGGCATGCGCTGGTGCAGGGCCAGTGTCCGTCTCTTGCCTACCCCACCCCTAGCCACTACTGGCCAGCTGGGCCGGGGGAAGTGGGGAATCAGTCTCAGAACTGGCTCCAGAGGTTACCCAGGTGGGGTCAGACCCATAAGCACTCTGCATCCCATGCTGGGCAAGGCTCATTGCAGCCCCACGGTCCTCTCTCCCACACAGCAGCCTGCCTGGGTCACTGGCTTCCCCACTACCCAGGGCATGTCAATGTCCCCCCATGCCTCTCCTGTACAACCTCTCTGGTCCCCTAGCACAGCTCAGATCCTTGGGCCCAGCTAGGAATTCCCAACCTGGGGTCAAGCCAGTCCCCCCTACTCCTGTCTGAGCCTCATCATGGCCCACAGACGGGACCTAGACCCAGAGACAGGAGGGCTGCTCTGCCCATTTTTGAGACAGGAAGGGGCTCCCTTCCAGGCTGGGTCAGCCTTCTCTAGCTCTGTGGTCTCCCAGGGCACCGTGCACCCTATTGGCTACTAAAGACTCAGAAACCAGTCGCTAGTGCCTGCCCGGTGCCAGAGAGCAGCAGGCTGCTCATCAGCCTGTCAGTGAGTACCGAGGGTTGCTGGCTCAAACCCATCCCTGTCCTGGAAGAAGGGGCCGCCCTGAGCAGAGCTCCCTGAAGTTCTCCTCAGATGGAGCCAAGCCCTCTCACCCTTCCCATCTGCTCTGCACCTCTATCGGAACAGAGCTTCCCCACGAAGACCTGCCTGCTGCTGGGTCCACCCAGAGGTGAGCAGGGCAAGGATATGGTCCCTATAAGAGAGAGAAAACTGAGTTCCGGAGAGAGGAAGGAGGAAGGAGGCGAGGCTGGGACAGAGGCTGACTCCCAATCCAGAGCTCCCTCCAGGCTGCTTAACTGCTACCCCAGTGAGTCACGGAGGGTGGGACCCCACGTCCACCGAAGGGCCCACGGCTGCAGTCCCTGCCCACCAAATCCTCAAGGCCTCGGTCTCTCCCAGGGCAGTAGAGACTGAGTTTCCAGCCCTGGTTCCAAAGTAGGCATGTTAAAGATCACCCAGGCTGGCTGAGGCTGTGGGGCTGAGGTGGCAGAGAGCAGGCGGAGGGGGTTCTTGGAGCCCCATGGTGCCTCGACCTCACCCGTAACCCCCCATCTCCTTGCATCCTCCCAGCCCCCACCCCCAGCAGTAAGGAAGGAGGCCCTCAGCATCCAAGCCCTGAAAGAGCCTCACAGCACTATTCCCTGATGGGTCCTCACAAGGCTCGCCACTCCTCTCAACGCCAAGTCAACCCCTCCGCCAGGCACACGGGCCCTCTGCCGGCCAGCCTCGGCCAGCCTTTACGTCCTCCTTGCCCATCATGCCTCACCACATGCCAGCGTTCTAACTACACCAGAGCGCTTCTCCACCTGGCATGGGCCCAGCATGGCTCAACAGCCTGCTCGGTGTCTGGTCATGCGTTATACTGGACATGCACACACCCACACGTATCTGCGTGCACTCACACATGCACAGTGCAGACACACCTTTGTGTAGGAGCCCATCACTCGACTGCATGTGGCTTTTTACCCAATCACATACACAGCAGAGCTGCTCTTTGAGCCAAGAAGAGACCAACACATCTACTTTATGGATCCTGAATGGACCAAGTGGGGTCATGGCACCATCCCCAAGCCTTTGAAGGACAGCAAGGGGGCACAGAAGCAGATCCCTCAGCTCTGGCTGAGCCCCAGAGGGTGGCCAAGGGTGGTCAATCATGTCCCCTCTAGGCTCTCGTCCTGGTCCTGTGGCCAATTTGCTGTGCAGCTCTAAACAAGCCACCTTCCCTCTCTGTTTCTACAGCTATTGAACAGAGATTTAGATTAGCTGACACCAAAAGGCTCTCCAGCCCACTGCCCAGTTGCTCTTAGCTCGTGCCAAGTGCCGAGACTGGAGGGGCCTGTAGTTAGG
>NW_006206856.1:1443026-1457517 GCF_000334495.1 Tupaia belangeri chinensis
CCTACACGATGAAAGACTCCTACTGGGCCAGGGAAAGCCTCAGGGCCTGGAGATGAGGTGCCTGCACGGGCAGCAGGAACCCAAACCAGGAGATAGAAGCAAGAGCTGAGAGAGGGCAGCACTTCAATGATCCAGAATTGACATTTACGGAGCAAGTGACAAGACCCACTGATCGCACGCGGCGCAGTGTATCTCGTGTTATCATCTAGACTGCAGCCAGACAGATCCCTGCTTATCTCTGCGGTACGGAGTGAGCAGATCTAATGGGTTGGGCCTGATCCAGGCCCCACCTCCCAACCCCACAGAGAACCGGTGATGGGCTACTGCGGAGCGGCGGGAGGCTTCAGCAAGCTCTGTCCATACCCTGAGCCCCCGGCAGGCACGCGATGGCCGGAGCACAAGTGGCATGTGCCCGTGCGGAGCGTCCACTCACACGTCACAGATGCGTCCCCCCTCGGCCAGCCAACACTGACACCATGTGCTTGCGTGTGCCACAGACATGCACACCATGGGACCAGCAGATCTCAGCCTCCCTACCCTGCTCCGCCTGGAACTTGGCACCCAGCGCTAATAACACTCATGCTCCCAAGGGCAAGGCAGGGACAGGTGACACCCAGAGGCTGCCAGAGGGGCACCAGGGCACAAGCACTGCCATGTGAGGACAACGGTATCTCCTGAGACTGAGCAGGGTCAGCAAGAACACCAGGACAAAAGGAAAACTAGTGCCCACACACCACAGGGAACCCAAAGTACTCCGCCCTCCCCCAACCTCCCTGGTCCCCAGTGCCCAGCTAGCCTGGTTCACCTCCCTCCTAATCCCCAGCCTGCCCTGTGGGCCAGGTCCCCATGTCACAAGAGGCTGCCCAGAGCCCCAGTGGGGGAAGGAAGCTCTTCTAGGAGGAGGGCCCAGCAGCCCTGGCTGAGCCCCTCATGCCCTCAGGGAGAAGGGGGTGCTGGGGTGCAGGAAGGGCCCACAGGAACAGCCCCAGGCCCCGCTGTTCTCTATGGCTTTTTATTCCTATGTGATTCTACTGCTCACTCATATAGGGATTGGAGCCGTGGCGCACGGCGGGGGCGGCCAGCGGAGGGCTCGGAATGAGCAAGGAGCCTGCGGGGGGCCAGGACAGTGGCACCTCCCTCTCCCCACCCAGACTGCCAGTTGAGTCAACAAAGCCCCCTCTGCTGTTCTCCCCTTCTCTCACCAGCTGTGGCAGGAGGAGGGGCAGGGAGCTGCTGGACCTCATCACCGCTCTGACCCACCACAGCAGCAAAGGAGAACCCCACCGTAGGGTTGGCACCAGAGCCTGGCCTGTGTCCCTAGAGTGACTAAAAGAGCTGGCATGCTCAGCCCAAGGATGGGACTGGCCCAGAGAAACAAAAGCCCAGCGTCTGCGGCTCAGGGAAACCCCTGGATGAACAGAGGGTTGGGAAGTGGGGCAGATTGCAGCTCAACCCAATGTGCATTCTGTGGCTAAGAGCTGCCCAAAGACACGAGGGACAGCCCTGGTGGCGGGCAGTAAATATCCACAGAGGCATACTGGCAGAGGCCGCAGTATGCTACAGGGAAGTCCTGATGGAGTAGGTGGCCTGGGCTCGCGGACCCCACAGACTGTGGTGCTTAGGCCTATCTTCCCAGGGGTCTCTGCTCAGGCACATCAAGGCTGTCAGGAACTAGGCTCAACCCTCACCAGCTCCCATTTACATGAAACAAGTCCTGAGTGTGCCCAGGAGAGGGGGTGTGAGAAACTCACGTCAGGTCCTGACAGTTATCTGTAGCTGCAGCCATGCACACTCCCTCTCCCCCGTGGCTCTCCTGGGAGTCTCTGCTCTCAGGGAAGATGCATCAAAACCATAGTGTGGTCTTCTTTATTTGCAGTCTCTTGCTTCACTCCACAGATAACACAAGCTGAGGGGCTTGGCAGAGAGGGGTACCCAGGAGGGAAGAGCAGTGAACTGGCCCAGGGGCTTATCTCAGTCCACAGGGGGCCTGCTGCCATGGTAAGCAGTAGGGATGAAGGGGAGCCCCCATCTGCCAGTCTCACTGTGGGGGACAGGCAGGATAGAGAAGCCCTGGGCAGATGGTGTGAGGGCCCAAGGAGAGGGCCCTGTGGCTTGGTAAAACCCTGGGGACCACCAAAGTGTCCGCTTTTGGAAGCCTCCTCTAGATTCCCAAAATGTGAACTATGCCAGATTCAAGGCCTCAGGAACAGGAAGTGGGTGTCCATGACGTTGGTACCTGTCATCCCTGTGTGCAGCAGGTGCTTCCCACCCTGAAGGCGGCAAAAGAAGGTGTGCGAGTCGTTGTGGGCTAGGAAGGTGGCCATGTCCAGGCCTTCAGCAGCAGCCTGGCTGGCAAGCTCAGCCGTAACCCAGGCCCCGGCAGCTTCTGTGGGCCCATCCTGCCCATCGGTGCCGCCGCTCAAAAAAAGCACATCAACATGCCCCAGAGGCCATCCTTCCAGCTCTGCTCCAACACGCAGCGCCAGCTCCTGGTTCCGGCCACCCTTGCCTGAGCCCTGCAGCTGCACTGTGGGCTCGCCACCGGCCAGTAGGCAGACTGGGCCCCTGGCCCCTGCCACGGCCTCCAGGGCCTCCTCTAGCTGCAGGTCTGGGAGCTGAAGCTCGACTGCCAGCTCATGGAGTTTTGCATCCTCCTCCACAGAAGCCCCAGCTGTGGACGGGGTAAGGCGGGTTCCAGCCACACGGGCCAGCAACCCATAGAACTGGGCCACCCTTTTCACATCACCCTGCACAGCTGCACTCAGCACAACAGCCCGGTAGCCTAGTGCCTCGGCCTTCTGCTGGGTCTCAGCCAGTGCCAGCATATTGGATCCGATGATCACGTTGTGGACGTGACCACAGGTGTGTGGCCCATGAGGGTCAGAGTCGGCCCGAGACAGCACAGTCTTCACAGAACGTGGCAGGGCTGCACGAAGGCCATAGCGATTAAGGACATGTAGGCAATCTTGCACATTGTGGGCGCTGGCCACAGTGGGGCCGCTGGCAATCACCTCCACGGGATCCCCCACCACGTCTGACAGGATCAGGCTCACCACCTGGGGAAGCACCACAGGACACAACTCAGTCCCACCTACTCATCGTCCCGAGCCTGTAAGGACAGACTGCCCCTGCATATCCACCTACCCTCATACCAACTGCTGCGCTTCCTGGCCCACTTCTAATCCTTCTCAAGTGGACTACCCCTCACGCTCTCTGAGGACCCTCTGACTTCACCCAGCCGGCCTGGACTCTCATGCCAGGTCCCCACAGATCTGTAAGTCATTCTAGGCATTCACCTCCCTGCACATGTGGACCTGACTGCACCCGCCTGGTGCTGCCTGGGGAGGAAGCACTTCACACCTGGGCAGGGTAGGCGGCTTGAGCCAGTCCCCCACCCTTGAGCTGGGACAGAGACTTCCGGATGGTGTTCAGCTCCTGGATGGTGGCTCCACGGGCTGCCAGCAGCTTGGTGAGCGTCTGCTTCTCCTCTAGCGTCACAGGCGGGATGGGGGCAGGCAGCAGGGCTGAGCCCCCACCTGCACAAAGTGAAGGCATCAGGTAGAGGGAACACTCCAGCTCAGGGGACCAGATAAGCAGCATGGACAATCCCACCTAAGGGAAGGGGGACTGGAAAGGTGGGGTTAGGGTGCCCCCACGTGGACATGCAGTGAGTATGTCCAGTCACCACCTGGCCACTTGAGGCTGTCCCTCCCTTGGAGTGCCCCAGGTCCCAGCAGACACCGGAGAAACTAATTATTCCTTAAGAGCTTAGAATAGCGGGTACAGTAGGGGAGACAGAGGTGGACTAAGGAGAGGACTCCGAGGTCTGAAGACTTGTTCTAGCCCTGGGTGACACTGGTGCAGACAGCAGCAACAGCAATGCCATTTTCTAAGGGCTCAGCTGACATGCCCAGGCCTGTGTTAGGAGCTCCCCGTGCATCCTCACCATTGCTCCCTAACACTAGTTTGCGGGGAGCACCCTATAGTTCAAGGGAGGTCAGATGACTGGCCCAAGGTTGCCCAGTGGTCACCATTCAGGCTCCCATTGCTTCCCTTGCTCCCAATTTCACATTGTGACCCTGAGAGCTCAGATCCAATTTCTAGAAGACCTCACATTTCTAGCACCCCCTGGGCAATGATTTTGAGCCAGTCTGGCATGCATACCTGAGATGAGCACAAGCAGCAGGTCATCGGCTGTGAGTCCCTCGGCCAGCTGCCTGATGGCCAGTGCAGCCCGCAGAGCATCACGGTCTGGAAGGTTGTCTTGAGCACCCTCAAACACCTGGACTCGGCTGTGCGGCCTGAGCAGCATCTCACTGAAGAAAGAGAACACAGAGCAAGGGGTAGGTGGGTTCCTCTCCTCCTACCATGACCTTGGCTGTACGGGTGACAAGGTCATGAGCAAGGAGGCCCACGGACACTCATTCTGGAGCCAGACCAGATCCAGGAGAAAAAGGAAGCTGCTTAGAGAGGGAGGCCCTGATCCAGCCAGGATCTGTGCCTAGGTTTCCCCCCAGACAGACAATGGGGAGCAGCCACCCATGGCTCCTTACTGCTTGCCGGCGTGCTCCATGGCAGCACGGATGCCCTTGGGAACGCTGATCACACCCTGCACGAGATGCTGGCCCAGCAGTTCCTCAGCTGCAGCTGCCATGCCTAGCACAGCCTTGCCAAAGCCCACCAGGTACAGGTTCTGCCGCAGTTGAAAGCTCCGGTCCCGCACCTTCAGGTGTCCGCCATCAGGGTCCAAAGACAGCACCCGGTGCAGCATGGGGCCAGGCAGCACAGCCCCTATAGCACTCTCAAACAGCTGCCGAGCCTGTTCTGCCAGCGCCATGCGACTGGCCAGCCGGGCGCCCCCAGAGAAGTGGATATAAGGGGGCTCGGGCCAAGCGGGGCACGATCTGCAGGACTGCAGCCATGCCCCACTGCTCTCAGCACCGCCTGGCACCCATGACTGCCTAGGGGGGAGAAAGCACAAGTAAGGCTATTGCAAAGCCAGTCAGGAGGCCCCCCACAGCCACCGTTCTGAGGGCTCAGGGCTGGTGGAGCCCACAGCTGCTGCTGCAAGAATGAGCCATTTGATAGCCCCAGCAGACTTCGAGAAGCCCACAGCTGCTTGATCTCACTCTAGTCCTTGCAGCCCAGCCTTGCCACCTCGCCATGGCCTCTTCGGCAAACCACATGCTGGCCCTCTGGATACTCTGCCCCAAGTCCAAAGTCCCTATTAGCTGAGCCCTCCTCCTAGGTCATCCTCTGGCTAGGAGTTAATTATTCATAGAGGGAACAATTCCTAGCAGCAGGCTACTGCCCTGCCCCTTTTCTACCCCCTGCACTTCTGAGGCCTAACTCAGGGCAACACCCCTTTCTGGCACTCAAAACGCCCCTTTCTGGCCGTTTTTCCTTGTCTCTTTACCACCTCTGCAGCCAAGAGAGTGTTGGCTGTCCTACCCACTGACCCTGAGCCCATTGACCTCCAGCCTATTCTATTTCGTTGGCTCATGGGACTGGGCCAGTGAGCCTAAGAATGCTGGGTCTGTGTGAGAAGGCTAGAGACTCACCAGGGTATTTACAGGTCAGGCCAAGAGCACATCCTCAGGCTATACAACCTGAGGAATCCCAGCCTTTAGTGTCAGTCCAGCAAGAGGTTCAGGTTCAAGTCAGGAGTGGTTATAAAGTCTGGCTCATGATGGACCCCAGGGAAGTCGCCACTCATCACATGAGGTCATATGCCATGGGGCCCAATCTTCAGGACAGGAGAGAATGTCCTTCCACCCACATAGCTGGCCAGCCATACCCCTGCCAAGAACACCCCTTCTGGCTCTAAGAAAGCAAAATAAGTCTTGGGGCATACTGCCCACTGTGGTGAGAGCCCAGTGGCTGGAGCAGGCAGAAGTGAGGCTCCCAGAGCTGAACCTAAATAATTGTTTTCCCCACTGGGCAGAATAAAAGCTAGAGAAGCATTGGGTGAAGGTCAGGAAGTTGTAGAGGAGTTTCAGGACAATAAAGTTCTAAAGAGCACATCAGTAAAACAGCATCTCCTTTAATGAATAGCTACCATAAATGCTGCAGGCAGACTGCATCAGCAAGTGTGGATCGGATGGAGAAAGGAGGCTGAGAATCAGGATTCCAGCTCTACCACAGGTTTTTGGAGTGGCTGGGGCATCTCCATTTCTCTCACTAGGCCTCATCTGCAAAATGAGAGGTGGAGTGAGGTTATAATTAATGCTCTCTTGGAGCCAGCCCCCACAGCCTAGTGGTTAAAGGAGATAGATCTCACATGGTCAATCACAGTTCGAATCCCAGACCCTGAAGTTTGCAAAACATACTAGGTACACATGCATGCCCAAAAGCCTCATAGGACTGGAAAAATGGAAAAAGGTATGACCATGCTCCATTAAGGGGTGCTTTCTCCCCTCTCTGTAGCTAATACACATAATCTCTGGCAATTTAAAAAAAAAAAAAAAAAGAAAGAAAAGAAAAAAAGATGGGCCAGCAGGTGGCATGAAGGTTAAGGCACTGGATCCCACATAGCCACACAGCCGAACCTATGGTTTGAGTCCCAAACCCTGTAGCTTGAAAATCATGTGGGTGCCTGTGTTACTACCCAAGATCCCAAGGGAAGAATAGAGAAAAAGGGGTTGTGGCCTGGCCATCCACCTTGGGGGTTGATTTTTCATTTTCTTTCTTTCTGGAGAGTGCACATGCTCTATAGCAAAAACTTTAAACACACACACACACACACACACACACACACTCCTCTTTACACCCCAAGACTCTGTCCACTGTATCAAAGAAAACCCCAAACATCAGTTCATCCCATACCCAAATGACAGGCAACACCTAGATCTCTGGCCATGTAGCCTGCCTGGTGCTCTGCTTTCCCCCAAGAGACTAGCCCTGACTAGCCTGACTCCAATTATGAAAGGTAACAGACAGCAGTCCCCTGGGGCTCAGAAAACAGGCCTAGCAAAAAAAAATAAGAAGAAGAAAGAAAACGGGCCTAGCTTTTGCCACAGGAACCCCTGGGGCTTGCCCATTAGACTTGGAGCTAAAAGCGACTTTGTATCCGAAACGACGGATGTGTACAGCCTGGGTGAACTCTGTACAGATACTTCAGACAGGCCAAGTGTTGGAGGATCCCCACTTTGCCTCTGGACACTAGAGCCCAGCGCAGGGAGACCCTCAAGACTAAGGTCGCCAAATAAAACACAAGCCCTACTGTTAAATTAGGTAAACAATTCCATTTTCAGTATGCGTGTGTCCCACACAGCGTTTAGTATATACTAAATTAAGCTTGTTCGCCTGAACTTCAGATTTAACAGGGAGTCCTGTATATTTATTTTCTAAATTCGCTAATTCTACTCAGAGCATGATCTCCCCTAAACGCTCCAGCACGAAACCGCAACGGCCAAGGCTGGCTTCGTCTACCAGCGAGACGGGAGTCACTTCCGGCTTTCACTTGCTCTCAGAGGGCCCCGGACGTGACGTCACCCCCAACACGAGGCGTCGGGCCTTGAGAGAAATGGCTGCCTGGTGACGCATGAAATCATGGCCCACTACCACCTGGACCCGCTGTCACCTAGCTTAGGGACTGTTTCTAAGGCCATAAGGGCCCTCACGGGCGCGGACTTACCGCCCCTCCGCCCTGAGCCGCAGCTTCCTGTACACGGACCGGAAATGGCCGGTGATGGGCGGGGCGAGACCCGGAAGTGTGGGTGGAGCCGGGTTGGAGGGCTACCAGATGGGCGTTCAAAGTTGGAGGCTTCAGGATTTCCGGAGCCAAGTCTAGGGCTTTGCTCCTGTGACACTGAGAGACCCAGAGGGGTCCACCTGCAGGCCTCACTGCTTCGTCCCCTCCTTTATTCTGCGCGATCCAGTCGCTGCCGGGCACTAGGGAGAGCAAACAGACAGAACCACTGCCTCCGCACAGCCCACTCCTACTGGAGCCAGGTGAAGTCGTCCCAGCTCCTCCCCGAGGCTGTCATCTCACAGCAACGCATTGGTGGGTTCCAGATAGAATTCTGGCTCAGCAAGAGTTCAGTCCCGTGAGCCTCAGACTCGCAATCCGCGTGTAAATAGGAATGATGTCCCTGGCCTTCTGTACTGTCGCTGCTCTCACCCTGGGCCTGTCCCGTGCTGAGCTTGATGTTTACCTATATTCATACATAGCCCAATCCTGCACAGATTCCAGAAACACAAATGCTGTTTTTACTAATGTTTTCTCGGGGAGATGGGAGAAGGAATTGCATCCCAAATCATACCACAGACTCCCTAAAACTATTGAAACTTGCTTCTCCCTACCTGTTTCCTTTGTCAGTTGCCATATCTCTTTATAAGTTTCTAAACCATGCTCTGCTCTTGTCATAACACAAAGCCCTCCTGCAGATCGTTCCCTGGATTTTTCTTTCCCCCTAGAAAAGAAGTCCTTTCCTACCCTTCCCCCCAAAAATACCCCACCACATCATCAATGATCCCTACCCTCATCTTCAGGAGAATCTGCCCTCTTTAATATGGGAGGATTGTAAATGCTTAACATTTCATAATTTTCTCTTGCTTATAGTAAACTGTCATCATCCATCCATGCATTTATTCATTTCTCCATCATTCTTGGGACATTTCCTGAGTGCCTCTATATAGGCCAAATGCTGTAGCTGCTGAGGTGTCACTTTTATTATTTCTTAATTTTTTCCAATTTTTAAAGTCATTATTATTCATGATAGAGCACCCTTCACAGGGTCTGGTCATTTCTCAGAAAGGAATTGGACAAGAATCAGGAGGTCCCAGATCACTAGATGTTGTCTAGTGAACTTAAATCTAAAGCAACAGTCCCCAACCTCTAAGCCATGGACTGGTACCAGTCCTTTTTATTACAATATCATGATAATAAAAATAAACTGCATAATAAATGTAATACACTTGCATCATCCTGAAAACATCCCCACCTCCCTGATCCATGGGAAAATTGTCTTCCACAGAACCAGTCCCCGGTTCCAAAAGGGTTGAGGGCTGCTGATCTAAAGAATTCTTGAGACAAGTTGTTTTTTATTTGCTTTTATTATTTTTTTTATTTTTATTTTTTCTCCATAGGGCATGTGTGCTTGTGAAGAAAGAGTGGGGAACCAGCAGTTAGTGTAATGGCTATGTCGCTGGACTCCCACGTAGTTGACCGTGGTTCACGTCCCGGACCCGGTGGCTTAAAACTCACGCCGGGTGTGTGTGCGTGCGTGCGTGCCCAAGATCCCGAGAGGAGAATGGAGGAGAAGGGACTGTGGTGTGACCATCCCCCCTGGGGGGTGATTTCTCGCTTTCTGTCTCTATGTCTCTCTCTGTCTGTCTGGCGAGCGCACGCGCCCTACAGTGAAAATCTCTCCAAAAAAAAAAAGAAAGACAGAGTGAGTGAAAGTGAGAAATCGTACCCCAGAGATATATACATGCTGCATCCCTTCTCTATTTTCCTCTCATGATCTTGGGCACACATGCCCACACACTTGGCATGATTTTCAAGTTGCTGGGTCCAGGACACCAACCACAGAGTTTGCCCTGTGGGATCCATCACCTTAACCACCATGTCACCTGCTGGCCCATTTTGTTTTTTTCTTTTCTTTATTCACAATAGGGTGCATATGCGTGCATGAGAGAGTTGAGCACCCCTCTGCAAGGTCTTTCACACTGTGATCCCCTCCCTCCAGCCAAGCAGATCTTGAGCACTCATTCATGCACATTCCCAAAGTGTTGCTGGGATTGAGAATTCAAACTACAGTGGCTGCTTGGGATCCAACTTTCTTTATTCCCCAAGAATTATTTACTTAATTTTATTTATCATTATTAATTTTTTTGGAGAGGTTTTTGCTATAGGGTGTGTGCACTCGCCAGACAGACAGAGACAGAGAGACAGAAAGCGAGAAATCACCCCCCATGGGGGGATGGCCACGCCACAATCCCTTCTCCTCCATTCTCCTCTCGAGATCTTGGGCATGCATGCACACGCGCCCGGCGTGAGTTTAAGCCACTGGGTCCGGGACTCGAACCACAGTCGACTACGTGGGAGTCCAGCGACATAGCCATTATGCTAAGTCCCCCTAGCGTAAGTTTTAACTTGCCAGGTCTAGGACTTGAACCATAGTCAACAACATGAGAGTCCAGCAACATAACCATTATGCCATCTGCAGGTCCCTATAGCACTTCGAAAGAGAAATTTAAAATATTAACTTTATTAAGACTACTGTATGTTTGTTTGTTTCTTTTTTTTTTTTTCTTTTTTGGAGAGGTTTTCTCTATAGGGCACGTGCGCTCGCCAGACAGACAGCGAGAAATTACCCCCCAGGGGGGATGGCCACGCCACAATCCCTTCTCCTCCATTCTCCTCTCGGGATCCTGGGCATGCACGCACACGCGCCCGGTGTGAGTTTTAAGCCTTAAGCCACCGGGTCCGAGACGCGAACCGCGGTCGACTACATGGGAGTCCCGCGACATAGCCATTACGCTAACTGCTGGTTCCCTGTATGTTTCTTTTTTGAGATGCTATTTTATGAGGAAAAAATGTTGAAAAGATCATTTAATTAAATGTAAAATATATTTTTATACCGTTTACTTAAGTAAGCTGAAGGAAGGTACTAGAGATGGAAGGGTTTATTGAGTTTTTTCATTTATAGCAAAGGAGGATGTTGTCCCAGGTACTACTGGGCGATCAGTGGCCAGGGGAAGGTGGCAGTAGTGACACCCATTTCCACCTCCAGTGCTGGATCTCAGGAATGCATCTAGGATGAAGACCTGGTCCCTATAGTGCTTACATTTACCCTCGGCAAGCTCAAGGAGGTGAGCAGGAGGAGCAAAGGCTGCAAATTAAGGAGAACAGTGCTCAAGCCTGAGCTTTCTGACCTGGAACTCTGTAAATAAATCCTCGTTGTTGAAAAAGGTCATCACAGATAATGTGCTGCCACTTGAGTTTTCAGATGCCTGAAGAGGTTTGAAGTGTTAGTCTATGTCATCACCATGGCAGAGCTGACAGTCTTACCCTTTTTTTTTTTTTTTTTGGAGAGGTTTTCTCTATAGGGCACGTGCGCTCGCCAGACAGACAGACAGAGATATAGAGACAGAAAGCAAGAAATCACCCCCTAGAGGGGATGGTCACCCCGTAATCCCTTCTCCTCCGTTCTCCTCTTGGGATCTTGGGCACGCATGCACACGCGCCCGGCGTGAGTTTTAAGCCACCAGGTCCAGGACGCGAACCGCAGTCGATTACGTGGGAGTCCAGTGACATAGCCATTACACTAACTGCTGGTTTCCAGTCTTACCCTTTTTTAAAGAAAATCATTATTGGGACCAGCAGATGGTGTAATGGTTACATCACTGGACTCCCATGTAGTCAACCACAGTTCGAGTCCTAGACCCAGTGGCATAAGAGTCATGTGTGTGGCGGCCAGCAGGTGACCTGGTGGTTAAGGGCGCTGGACTTCCACATAACCAACCGAGGTTTGAGTCCTGTATCTGGAGGCTTGCTTTCTCACTCTCTCTGGTGAATCATGTAGTCTATAGCAAAAAATTAAACAATAACAATAAATAAATTAAATAATTCTTAAACAACAACAACAAATAGTGTGTGCATATGCCCAAAATCCCGAGAGGAGAATGGAGAACAGATTGTGGTGTGGCCATCCTCTCTGGGGGGGGGGGGGGTGTTTCCTTCATTTTCTCTCTCTCTGTCTCTGATGAGCACACACACCCTATAGCAAAAATATCTCTCTCAAAAGAAATGAAATTTTTATTTGCTTAATTTTATTATTATTTAATTTAACCAAAGAGAGATAGAGATGGAAAGTGAGAAAGCAAGCTGCCAGGTCTGGGACTCTGAACTGTGGTCAGCCATGTGGGAGTCCAGCACATTAACCACCACGCCACCTGCTTGCCTCAGTCGTACCCTTAAAGCCCCTGCTGTTCTACCAATATTTGTCCCATTGTCTTCTTACTTCAAACCATGGAAGCTGAATTCGGTGGTTGATAGCTGTTCACAAAATAAATCTAGTTCTCTTCCCTTTCGGATATATTGTACTGCCTGACTCTCTTGTAGTGGGTGGAGTCATGTTTCCAGTTCTGGCCAATGAGCTGCCTCAGTTGTACCCTTAAAGCCCCTGCTGTTCTACCAATATTTGTCCCATTGTCTTCTTACTTCAAACCATGGAAGCTGAATTCGGTGGTTGATAGCTGTTCACAAAATAAATCTAGTTCTCTTCCCTTTCGGATATATTGTACTGCCTGACTCTCTTGTAGTGGGTGGAGTCATGTTTCCAGTTCTGGCCAATGAGCTGTGAGGGGAAGGGATGTGGGTCACTTCTGAGTATAAACTGCTCATGTGAGATGGTCTTAAGCATTTTTTTTCCCCTTGGAGCTGACAACTGGCAACATTTAAGATGGAGGTGTCTCTGCCAACCTGAGACCCTGAGTGACTCTAATGGGAAGAGCTACCCTGCCAACCCATAAGGAATAGGTTCTGAAAGTGAAGAACAAATCTTTGCTGTTTTGAGTTACTAAGATGTGGAGGTTTGTGTTACTGCACCATAATTTAACCTGTCTTAGTTGACTTTATCCTCCTGAAATTTAGTTTGAAAAATCCCAGCAATCAAGACCTATATATTAGAAGCTAGATTTACTCTCTTGTTAAAATCAGGACATCTAGAAAGTGTTTGTTATCATGGACATTCATCTTGTCAGGTGTACTGTCTTACTTCTGGTCACATGGTGTCCATCCTTGCACACTTTTTCATGTGGTTTATAACGGTGAAGAAATAAAGAACATTTTGTTGTATGTTCCTACCAGTGAATCCGGGGCTCTAACTAACACCACAGAGCAGGAGAACAAAGTGGAAAACAGCTTCCACAAGAATTCCTCTACATGAGTATTGGGTTTCAGGGGTAGGGCAGATTTTTATTTCATCAGCTCGTTTGCTTTCTGATCCCCTAACTTTCAATTGCATTTTTTTTTTTTTAAAGAAACTTTTGCTATAGTGCATGTGTGCTTACAGCAAGAAATCACCTCTCAGGGGAATGGCCATGCCATAATGCATTCTCCATTCTCCTCCCGGGATTCTGGGCATGCATGTACCTGGCACCCCCTGTGGCGGGGCGGCCATGCCACAATTTCTTCTCCTCCATGCTCCTTTCAGGATTTTGGGCATGCACACATGTGCCCGGCATGCGTTTTAAGCTGCCAGATCCGGGATTCAAACCACAGTTGACTACATGGAACATAACCATTACACTATCTGCTGGTCCCTTCCATTGCATTCTAATTGTGACTGGGCAGAGACAAATTACAAAAGTAATTCAGGACCAACAGGAAACGTAAGGTTGACCTAGAAGTGCAAATAAAAATATGAATGGTGTTTAGTCTTTTTCCAATCAGGTAAATTCGGTTTGGTTATTACAACCTAAAAAATATAGTGAATTAATATACTATATGGATCTTACTACAGTTGTGCTGCTATAATAAAATATAACCGACATGGTAATTTGTAAACAATAGAGTTTTATTTCTCACGGTTCTGGAGACTGGAAAGTCCAAGGTCAAGGTGCTAGCTGGTTGTGTCTGGTGAGGTCCTTCTCTCCGCTTTCAGGATGGTGCCTATTGCTGCATCCTCTGGAGGAACAAGTGCTGTGCCTTGACATGATAAAAAGGATCAAAGACTGTATGAAGCCTTTTATATAAAGATCTAATCCCATTCATGAGGGAGGACCCCTCATCACCTACTTGCCTCCTGGAGGCCCCACCTCTTCAAAGCATTGCATTGGGGACTAAGTTTCAACGTGAATTTTGGAAGGATATGAGTATTCAAACCACAAAAACATCCATAAGAGAACCTATGAAAAGTTCTGCCATCTCAAAATTCATAGTAATAATGCAGTGATTTTTTTTTTTAAAAAAAGAGCTTTTTTCTTTTTTAGGTAACTTGTTTTAAATGGGCCAGAGGGCACTTAGACTCACCAGAGAAAGAGAGAAAGTGAAAAACACTCTCCCCACAGAGGATGGTTATGTGCAATCCTTTCTCATTTCTCCCTCTTTTCAGGATTTTGGGCCCACATGTTTACGTTCTGGCTTTTTTTTTTTTTTTTGAGAGGTTTCCGCTTTAGGGCGTGTGTGCTCGCCAGACAGAGAGACACAGAGACAGAAAGCGAGAAATCACCCCCCACAGGGGGTGGTAACGCCACAATTCCTTCTCCTCCATTCTCCTCTCGGGATCTTGGGCACGTACACACACATGCCCGGCCTGAGTTCCAAAAGCCACTGGGTCCGGGACGCGAACCACGGTCGACTACGTGGGAGTCCAGCGACATAGCCATTACGCTAACTGCTGGTTCCCTGGCATATTTTTCAAGACACTGGGCAGTGTGACTCGAACTGTGCAGTTGGCCATGAGGGATATGGCTGTCTTAACCAGGCCACAGAGCTATCCCAATATAACTTTTTTTTTTTTTAAGAGATTTTTGCCTTAGA
>NW_006206856.1:1457568-1466571 GCF_000334495.1 Tupaia belangeri chinensis
AGAGAAATCACCCCTTGGGGGATGGCCACACTGCATTCTCCTCTCCTCCATTATCCTCCTAGAATTTTGAGCCTCAGGCATGAGCTTCAAGTCACCAAGTCTAGGTCTTAAACTGCAATCAGCCACATGAGAGTCCAGTTCCTTAACCACTAAACCACCTGCTCGCCCTAGCCCTGTGTGATTTTGAAGCTGCCAGGTCTGGGACTTAAACCACTCTTGGCCCTGTGGGAATCCAGCACTTTAACCACTACTCGCCTACTGGCGCCACCAATGTAAATTCTCATCAACTTGTAACCTGCCCTCTTTTGCTCTTTCTTTTTGTTATATAAACCAGCTTTCTCAGCCACCTTTTTTTTTTTTTTTTTTTTTGAGAGAGAGATTTTTGCTCTAGGGGGTGTCTGCTTGCTGGAGAAACAGAGAAAAACAGACAGAAAGCAAGAAATCACCCCTCTAGGGGGATGGCCATGCTACAATTCTTTCTCCATTCTCTTGGGACTTTGGGTACACATGCATATATGCCCAGCATGAGTTTCCAGCCGCTGGTTCTGGGACTCGAACCGCACTGCAGTCAACTATGTGGAAGTCCACCTTAACCACTATGCCATCTGCTGGCTCCATCAGTCCCCATTTGGGTGACCACATGTCTAGGACACCAGAAGTTTGTTCCTCCAGGCAATTTTCCCTAAGCCCTGACTCAAATAAACTCTTCCTATTTGATTATGTCTCAGCCTTATTTTTAGGTTGATGTGCAGATAAAATCTGCTGTCATATTTGCTGTAACTGAGCCAAAGTGATAGCCACCTTGCCATTATGCAAATGAACTACTGGGCTCTGGGACTTTTCCCTTCACAAGTGACATCTGGAAGCTGAGATAACATGCCTTTTGGGATCTGAGACACATTTGCTATGACTTCTCTTATGACAAGTATCTATTCAATCATGCAGATGTGGCCCAAAACTCTGTCCAGTTGGAAGAGTCTTTGAACTTCATTGCTGAAAACATTTCAAACCCATTCAAGTATCACTTTTGAGGAGACTGGATTCCTGGGCTAAGTTGAAGATTTGTGTATGCAAGGAGTTTGGTTTGTTATTAGCAAATTATGCTAGCGTTCAGGCAGGAATTAGACTCAATGTAATAGGTAAACAGGGCAGGGATCCCCAAGGAAGAGTCACAAGGCTAGGAAGTGGACACACACGTATATTAAGATAGAGCCAACTGGGACCAGCAGATGGCATAATGGCTGCGTTGCTGGACTCCCATGTAGTCGACTGCGGTTCGAGTCCTGGCCCAGTATCCCGAGAGGAGAATGGAGAAGGGATTGCAGAGTGACTATCCCCTGGGAGGTGATTTCTTGCTTTCTCTTTCTGGCGAGTGCATGTGCCCTATAGCAAAAACCTCTCAAAAAAAGAAAAAAAAGATAAGAGTCAACTTATGAAATGGAATCATTCCAGTCAAACTTTTGAGAAGAGTTGTTCACTTTCTCTGACTACTTGCTTGCCCCAAGTTTCTGACAACCAGAGCTGTTTTACAGCTTGCTTGATCAACTTGATCAATCATAGCCTATGAGGAAATGCTACCAAGCACTTTTTTTTTTTTTTTGGAGAGGTTTTTGCTATAGGACGTATACCCTTACCAGAAAGACAGAGACAGAGAGATAGAAAGTGAGAATGACCCCCTGGGGGGATGGCCAGGTCGCAATCCCTTCTCCTCTCGGAATCTTGGGCATGCACCTCGGAATCTGGGGCATGCACACACGCACCTGGCGTGAGTTTAAGCCACTGGGTCAGGGACTCGAACCATGGCCAGCTACATGGGAGTTCAGTGACATAGCCATAACATTAAGTGCTGGGTTCCCCAAGCTCTCTTTGAAGATTCCTTCCTCCCACTCTTCCTACCTGGCTCTTGGCTCCAGGAAGGCTATTGTCTTCCTTCTGCTATCCCAGTTAAACACACAGAAATTCACCACTGGGATGGAACAGTAAAGTCCACATCCTGGCAGCACACCCAGATGTGGATGCTAATTCCTTCAAAGACGGCCCTGGGCTTGTGTGATGAGATAATTAAATTCCTCACCTGAGGGAAAAGTACAAGGGCAGGAAAAGCCTGGAAGACCAAACAAAGAAGCCAGATTTTATGAAAGACCTTCTACTAAATATTCATTGCCAACCCCCTGGATAAAAGTAACACCTAACCTCATGCCCAAGGCAGTTGCCCTCTAGGGCAGATACCCATCTGCATGCCTTTCAGGCATGGGAGTGTGTTTCCTTCCTATTAGAAATCTTTACTTTCGGGGACCAGCAGTGGTGTGGTAGTTAAGGGTGCTGGACTCCCACATGGGCCAACAGAGGTTCCTGTCCCCAGCCTGGCAGATTGCTTTCTCACTTTCTCTCTCTCTTTCTCTTTGTTCCTTTCTGGTCAGATTAACATAAATAAATAAAGTTAAATAAAAGAATTCTTTAAAAAAATCTTTACTTTTCTATTAAAACATCTCTTTTTGGGACCAGCAGGTGGCGTGGTGGTGAAGGTGCTGGACACTCCCACATGGCTGACCACAGTTCAAGTCCTGGTGGCTTCCTTTCTTACTTTCCCTCTCTCTTTTTCTCTGTGTCTCTCTCTCTAGCCAAATTAAAATAAATGAATGAACAAATCTAATTAAATAATTCTTTTAAAAAGTCTCTTTTCCTAGTTTACATGTGTTTGTGGTTTTTCATTCTGTGTCTCAGGGCAGGTCTCTTAGACATCTGGACCTAGAGAACCTAGGATTTTACTAATCACCCTGCAGCTCATCTCCACCCTATAGTAGCTCTCCCTGCAGGCAACTCACTCCCTGCAAGTTCCTTCTGAGCAGGACCAAGCTTGTCAAGGACCTGGCATTCCTCCTCAGTGTGACAGCCAGTCCTTCTGCAAGCTTCTTCTTCCTTCTTAAGTCAGCTGCTCAGAGACTGCACAAGCCTAAATAAAAACCAGAAGCCCAAACAGAGCACCTCTGACACTGATTCAAAACCCCTCACCTCAGGTTTTCATTGGCAACCCATTTGGGGGGACACACTCCCTGCCTGGGAGCTCTGATCTTTCTTCTCTTTCTTAAGCAGCTCTCCACTTCTCTATTCCTTCTCTGTGCCCATGTCTCTAGTTCTTCGTGTGAGATGAAGATTCGAATTCGCAGCTGTTCCTGCATTGGCTGTTGGGCCCACACACCCCAATTTCCTGCATCATAACTTTCCTCATCAGATTGTCCTTCTATCTTTCTCCACTTTTATTGATTTACCCTCTTTCTGTGAGTATATATTTGCCTATTCTGTGTGTGCATGTGTGCACACGTGTGTGTGTGCATATGTGTGTGTCTCTGAGTGATAATAAACCAAGTCATCTGGGAGTGTTCTTTTCTCCATTTGGCCTGTCATTTGACTTAGGCATAAAGAACCCCCTCTCATAGAAGTTGAATCGTCATCAGGTATTAGGAAAATCAGGTCAACTTTTTTGGTCCAAGAAGCGTCTAGAGCCTGGCACTAAGCAACGTGTGTTGGATTATTGGGAAGGATTTAAGCTTTCGGAAACCATTCTCCAGTTTTAGAGACAAGTCAGTGGGGCTTTAGGCAGTTCCCCCTGGCTCTGGGCAGTCAAGGTTGGAAACATACCAACCCTCCTTCCAGAACAAAAAGGCATTGTTAACCAACAACGGGCTTTGTTAAATGTGAATGGTTATTTGCTCTTTGCTCTGGAAACAGAACTTCCCAGTGCACAGTCCAGGGTGAATCCAGACTCTAGATCTTACAGGTTATGTGACCTTGATAAATGTACTGAGAACTTCAGTCTTTATCATTACAATAGAGTTAAGAACACTAAATGAACAAAGTGTTTTAAATGCCCATAGGAAAAACTAAAAGTTGTGGCTGTTCTATTCCTGAGCTGGGCCAGTTTCATGGAGATGTGATTTGTGTAGACAAAGAGGAAACCAAGGTCAATACTTGGATTAATATTCTGTTGTTGCCATCTTAAGATTATTTTTTTAAAAAAATAATTATTTATTCATTTAATTGCATTTGTTACTATTATTATTTTTCAATTTGACCAGACAGAGACAGACAGAGAAAGAAAGGGAAAGCAAGCCACCAGGTCCAGGACTCGAACCATGATCAGCCATGTAGGAATCCAGCGCCTTTATCCACCACACCACTTGCCGGCATCCCATCTTAAGATTCTGAACAATATTTTTTTAAAAAATAATTATTTTATTTAACTTTATTGATTTATTTTAATTTGACCAGACAAGGAGAAAGGGGAAGACAGAGAAAGAGAGAAAGCAAGAAAGCAAGGCACCAGGTCCGGGACTTGAACCACGGTCAGCCATGTGGGAGTCCTGTGGCCTTAACCTCCATGCCACCTGCTGGGCCCAAGATTTTTAACAAGTTTTATTTATTTATAATTATTTATTTATTGTTATTTTAAATTTGCTATAGGGCATGTATGCTTAACAGAGAAAGAGAGAGAGAACACGTGAGAAAGCCAGCTACCTGGTCCAGGACGTGAACTGTGTGTGGGAGTCCAATGCTTTTAACCACCATGCCACCTGCTGGCCCCTTTTAAGTTTTGTGGGGTTTTTTTAAGATTTTTTTTTTTTGGAGAGGTTTTTGCCATAGGGTGCGTGCGCTCACCAACCAGAAAGACAGAGAGAGAGACAGAAATTAAGAAATCACCCCCCCCCCGGGGGAGGGGATGGCCCCACTGCAATCCCTTCTCCATTCTCCTCTCGGGATCTTGGGTAAGTACATACATGCGCTGGCATGAGTTTAAGTCACTGGGTCCAGGACTCGAACTGCGGTCGACTACATGGGAGTTCAGTGACATAGCCATTATGCTAACTGCTGGTCCCAAGAATTATTTTTGGGGGGCCAGCAAGTTGTGTGGTGCTTAAAGGCACTGGATTCCCACATGGCCAACTGTGATTTGAGTCCCGGACCTGGCGGCTTGCTTTCTCACTTTCTCTGGTCAAATTAAAATAAATAAATACAATTAAATCAAATCATCAAAAAATGAAAGAGTTGTTTCAGGAAAGAATGCCTTTCTTTTTTTTCTTTTTAGGAATTATTTATTTAATTGTATGTATTCATTCATTTATTTTAATTTGACCAGAAACACATGGAGAAAGAGAGAGAGGAAAAGTGAGAAAGCAAGCCACTAGGTCTGGGACTTGAACTGTAGTCAGCCATGTGGGAGTGTACAGTGCCTTAACCACCACACCACCTGCTGTCCCCCAAAAAGTTTTTTAAAGAGATTTTTGCTATAGGGCATATGTGCTTGGCAGAGAGTCAGAGAGAAACAGAGACAGAAAGTGAGAAATCACTGTGGATAGGGGATGGCCACAATGCAATCCCTTCTCCTCTTGGGATTTTGAGTATGCACGTACACATGCACAACTTTTAAGCTGCTGGGTCCAGGACTCCATCCATGGTCCACTATGTGGGGATCTAGCAATGTAACCATTATGCCATCTGTTGGTCCCAAAAAAGCTCTAATCTTGGGGCTGGCAGGTGCCATGGTGGTTGAGGGTGCTGGACTCCCACATGGCCGACTGCTTTCTCACTCCCTGCCCCTCTTCTCTCTCTCTCTCTCCTGGCCAAATTTAAATAAATAAATAAATAAGTAAATAAATTTAAATAAAATAATGCTTTAAAAAATGTTCTAATCTTTTTCAATGCTCTTAAGTATATATTTATCTGATTGCAGGAAAAGGCAAGAAACTTAGAAAATACATTTAAATAAATAAAACCATTGCTGGGGTTGCCTTTGACTCCATCAAACAGGTTGTTATTTCAATTTGATGTAAACATTATTGCACTCATGACCATCACAGAACATTTATTTCCTCTTGGTGGTGAGTGAAATGAAGCATTCATTTAGCAAATCAAGCTATTTGGTAGGTATAAAGAGGTTGTACATGAACTGTATGTGACAACCGAGAAAAGGCTATACAAAATTACTACTGGTTGCAATTGTGTTCCAACGTTTTGCTTTTCCCCTTTGGCAATTAAGTGCTCTCTCTGTCTTTCACACATACACACCCTTCCCAAAGAAGAGAGTTACCTGATTCTAGTATTCCAACAGGCCACGGAAGGTAATCAAGGGGCTGGCCCTGCAGGACAATGAGTAAGGACTATGTATTGGGAACCGGATCCCACATGGCCGAACAAAGTGCTAGTCCTGGTTGTAGGGGGTGTGCATGCATGCAAATCCTGATGGGATAGAGAAATGGAGGAACAAGGATTACGGCATGACCATGCCCCATGAGGGGCACTTTCTGGGAACACATGCACTCTCTGGCAATTAAGAGTTAACTGAAGGAGGCCCTACTGGCTGCCAGGCACTCTAGCTCAGAAATTTGTTAAGAATTAAACTCAGGCCAAAAGGTGGTATGGTGGTTAAGGTGCTGGACTCCCACATGGCTGACCACAGTTTGAGTCCCAGACCTGGTGGCTTGCTTTCTCACTTTCTGTCTCTCTCACTCTGGTCCTCTCTGGTCAAATTAAAATAAATGAAATTAAGTAATTGTTTTTTTAAAAAAATTTTAAAAGAATTAAATTTACAGGGCCAGTAGATGGTGTAGTGGTTACATCGCTGGACTCCCACATGGCCAACTGCAGTTTGAGTCCCAGACCGGGTGGCTTGAAAATCACGTCAAGCACATGTGTGCCCCAAATCCCAGAATGAGAATGGAGAAGGGACTGCAGTATGGCCATCCCCCCAGGGGGAGATTTCTCACTTTCCCTCTCACTGTCTCTGTCTCTCTGGGGAGCACATGTGCCCTATGGGAAAACTCTCTTTAAAAAAAGAATTAAAATTCATAAGTTCCCTGTTTGGGAAAGAGGATAAATTGCTCAGGATAGGTTCTAATTTAAACTGTATGGCATGAAATGTAAAACTCTAATAAATGTGTCAATCAAAATCTGCACTGTCCTTTGGCTAAATCACTTATTCAATTAATATATGTTGAACTGTGGCTGGGCTCTGGATACAATGGGATAAAAATCTACTTTATAACCACATGAGAATAGTATGTAGCTATTTGATTGTGTAGATCAACCAATCTATCTATATATTTAATTTGCTAGCGGGCATGTGTGCCTGAAAAGGGAGAGAGAGAGAAGGAAAGTGAGGAAACATCCTTCCATGGGGGATGGTCACGCCAACATTCTTTCTCCATTTTGGACGTGAATGCACGTGTGCCCAGTGTGTTTTTCAAGTCACTGAGTTCAGGAAGGATTTGAACAGCTCAGTTGGCCATGTCTCCCCAACTTTATTTTTAGGAGGGTAAAAATCTGAAAAGCTTCACCACAAAATGGCTAATTTTAGCTATGTATTTTTCAGTATAATATAAAAATATGTAAAAGTGGCTCCCTTTGGATGCTTATTTTTTTATTTTTGAGAGGTTTTTGCTATAGGGCATGTGCGCTGGCCAGAAAGACAGACAGAAAGCGAGAAAGAGAAATCACCCCTGGGAGGGATGGCCACGTCTTTTCTTCCATTCTCCTCTTCGGATCTTGGGTACGCAAGCATACGCACCTGGTGTGACTTTAAGCCACCAGGTCCGGGACTCAAACCGCAGTCGACTACTTCGAAGTCCAGCGACATAGCCATTACGCAAAGTGCTAGTCCTAGGATGCTTATTTTTTTAAAGAGAGATTTTTGCTATAAGGCATGTGCGCTTGTCAGAGAGAAGAGACAGAAAGCCCCCACAGGGTTGTGTGTGTGGGGGGGATGTATGTGTGTGTGTGTGTGTGTGTGTGTGTGTGTGTGTCTGTTACATAGCTTGACTGTGGTGGTGGCTGCATAACTGTTTATGGGTGTCAAAACATAAAACCTATCCACTAAAAAGCTGATTTTACTGTTATGTAAATTATATCTCTTTTTATTTATAATTATTTATTTATTTATTTCCATTTGTCATTGTTATTTTTTTTCTTTATTTGATGAGAGAGAGAGAGAGAAAGGGAAAGTGAGAAAGCAAACCACCAGGTCCAGGACTTGAACCATGGTTGGCTATGTAGGAATCCAGCGCCCTTATCCACCACACCACCTGCTGGCCCCTGTAAATTATATCTTAAGATCACCAACAACAATTCAATTTACTAACAGAAAAATATTTAAGACGTCACAGTAAAGTAGGGAGAAAGGTTGCATCTATAAAATTTATGCACACAGAGATGAAATCAGAAAAATTAAAAATATTCTGTTGAATGTGGAGACCATTTTTCCTTTTTTTGGTGGGGAGAGGTTTTTGCTACAGGGCGCCTGTGCTCGCCAGACAGAGAGAGACAGAGAGCTAGAAAGTGAGAAATCACCCCCAGGGGGGATGGCCTCGGGATCTTGGGCCCGGTGATTTAAGCCAAAACGCCAGAACCCAGGTCGACTACATGGGAGTCCAGCGACATAGCTATTACGCTAACTGCTGGTCCCGCATTTTTCCTTTTTTTTAAAAAAATAATTAATGCTCTAAGTTTTGGAGCTGTCAATAGTTTCAGACCTTAAAGATGAGTGTTTATTACATTTTTAAAAATGTATGGAAGGGCCAGCAGGTGGCGTGGTGATTGGGGGCGCTGGACTCCCACACGGCCCAGGTCCTGGACCTGGTGGCTTGCTTTCTCACTTTCCCTCTCTCCCTCTCTGGTCAAATTAAAAAATAGTAATTTTTTTTTAATGTAGGGAGCTGTACCCTTTAAATGAGTTTCCTCTATGCACCTTTATGTCATATGTGAAAAAAGTTATTTAGGAAAGTTTAAAGTTCTAGGTAGTGATGACAAGGGTGTATATACAAATGAAAAAAATCATCCGTTCAAACTAAGTGCAATCTACAATAAAATAATAAAGGTGGTCTAGTCAGCCCACGACCAGTTTACCTGATTCCCATCACCAGCATCCCAGGGCGCACCAGACACAAGCTCTACCTGCTCCCGCGCCGCCTGCTGCAGCGCGACTGGAGGGGACGCCCGCGACCCCCAGGGGGT
>NW_006206856.1:1466874-1467132 GCF_000334495.1 Tupaia belangeri chinensis
CAGCCCTCCCGCTCGCCGCCGGGCCCCGCCCCGGCCCTGCGCCGCCGCCGCCTCCAGCCGCTGCCGCCATGAAGCTGACCGACGGCGTGCTGCGGAGCTGCCGAGTCGCCAAGGTGTTCCGCGAGAACTCGGACAAGATCAACTGCTTCGACTTCAGCCCCAACGGCGAGACGGTCATCTCGAGCAGCGATGACGACTCCATCGTGCTGTACGACTGCCAGGAGGGCAAGTGAGTGCGGCGGCGGGCCGGGCGCGCGC
>NW_006206856.1:1467171-1486096 GCF_000334495.1 Tupaia belangeri chinensis
CCCGCCCTGCAGCCCCGGCCCCGATGGCCACTCACTCCACCCCGCAGCGGCCGGGAGGCCTTTCCTTGTAGAGTCATGGTGGCCGTCATCCTCATAGCGTTACCGTGTCGTACGTCCGCGGTCCTCACAGTGCTTCTGCTTTGCTCGCCAACCCCACCTTGACCTTGACCTTTAAGTGCCCCGTCGGCCCACCCGGGCCCCGCGGTCGCCGTGTCCGCCGCTCCGACTGTCACGGGTGCCTGTCGGCACGATGCAGAGCCGCGGGGGCCGAGCTCCTGCCTCATTCAACGGCGTCAACTCTCCCTCTGCCCTCTCGGCGGTGACCTGATTCAGCCCTGGCACTCCGCCCATCCCCTGGCCCTCGGCTTCCCGCGGCCTCGCTGTCGCCGGGCCGCGTGGGCCGCCCTTCTTAGCTGTCAGGATTGATTGGCTGTGCCTCTTTGAGCACCCCTGGCCTTTCTTCCTCTTCCAAGCCTTTCTCCTACTCCCTCGGACCCGGTGCCCACGTTGATAGTGAACTTTCTTTTTTTTTTTAACGACATCCGAAACTTTTCCTTTTTTGCCAACCACGAACGTACTTGGCCATGCCGTCCCAACCTGAATGTGAGTTCCCGTTAAAACAAAGAAAGCATCCCAGAACAATTTTGTGCTTCCTCTTAGATAGGGTGTTTTTTTTTTTTTTTTAAAGATTTTTAAATTATACTTTAAGGCCATTTGGGATTATCAAGATTCTGAGTGTGAGCATGGAACTTCCCTGTTGCCCAAGTCCCATCTATATCTCAAAAGTCTCGTATTTTGCATTTTGCCTTTTTTCTTGGAAGCCTTGTCAGCCACATCTCACCTCTGTGGTCTTGTTCCAAAAGCTTGCTAAGTTAGGAGCTCCATTGGAGCAAACACTGGTTTGACTAAATTTGATTTTCCCTCTGCCACCTTCCCCAAGCAGGCTTACTGATGTTTGGTTTAACTCAATAGCTAGCTACTAGTTTTGTTAGACCTTGTTATGTTACCTAGGTCTGGATCTCATTTTTTGAAATTTGGGATTTTTCTCTCCTATCTCTGGTTGTTTCTTTTGCCTACCCCCCTTCTAACATCTATCACTTGGGATTTGTCTCTCTTTTATGAATTTGATGATCTAAAGTAGTGCTATTTTGGGTTGAGCTCTTATGGTATTCCCAATTTTTTTTCCCCACTGGGACTATGAAAAAGTATTATGTAACTGGCTCTCGATCTGCTTGCAGTATGTGTAGTGGTGGTCCTGAGAGAGGGAAGCATTAGCTGGACAGATAGTTAATTATTGAGTCAGCGTTATTCATTTACTCCATGGTTTTCTGGCAGGTCTGGCTACTTGAATCAGTTTGGAAGAGGAAATAACCTTTAAAACTGGGATGGGAGTTGGGACTGTGGGGTCCTGGAGGTAGAAGTAATTTAAAGATGGTTTGTATGAAATGTTTAGTTCTTTTTTTTTAAGAATTATTTTATTTAATTTTATTGATTTTTCTGATGATTATTATTATCAACTTGACCAGAGAGACACAGAAACAGAGAGGGAAGGTGAGAAAGTAAGCCGCCAAGTCCAGGACTTGTGAGAGTCCAGCGCCCTAATCACCATGCCACCTGCGAGCACGAAATGTTTCGTTCTTATGCACAGATTAGAATATCTCCCCAGAACTTGAAGATGGAGATGTATAGTTATAACTGTCTCAAAGAACTCCCCTATGGCCCAACAACTGGATACATTTTACCTCATTTGCAATGGGTAGAGAGTAAATTGGAGATACCAAGCCCCTTTATCCCTAACCTGTTTAACATGGATTTCATAAGCACAAAGACATTCTCTTACATAACCAGGGTACCATTATCCGAATTAGGAAATATAACATTGATACAATACTGTAAGGCATGCTCTTTCTGAATTTTCTCAGAGCAATGAATTATGACCTTGTTTGGTTGTGATCTGTTGCCAAAAAGTTGTCTGATAGTTAGGAGACATGGGTTCTGCTTGGACCTTTTGACCAGGTATGTGTCATTGGATGGATCATTAGATGACCTCTTTAGTCTCCCTGATTCTAAGTGGTAATGTGAAGAAAATTTTTGCCATTTAGTGTAGGTCAAACCAGCATTGGAAGGAAAGTAATGTTTCCTTGGGAAATGTTATCTTTTTAGGTGGTACTATTCTGAGAATTTGGGAGTTTAAAAACGGCTAAAATGGACCAGCTCTGGCCTAATAGTTAAGGGAGCCTGAACCCACATGATTTACTGTGGTTTGAATTCTGGTCTAGCAGCTTCAAGAACATGCTAGGCATGCATGCACCAAATTCTGACAGGATAGAGAAACAAAAGGAAAAGGGATTGAGGTGTGGCCATGCCCCATTGAGGAATGCTGTCTGTTTCCGCCCCTCCCCTCCCCCATTTCTTTGGCAAGTGCCCACACCTTCCAGCAAATTTAAAAATCTGGCTAAAACAAGAATTTTTATGCTTAATATTGTCCAGGTTACTCTTCATTTCAACTTAGCTTATAATGGAGTTTATCCATTTCCACGTGCAAGAAAATAAAGGATATTATTTGTGATAAATGATGCAAATTAGTCGAAGAGAAGGCTTTATTTTTTTATTCATACTTGATTACCAAAACCATAGTTTGCAGAAAGAAGCTTACCAAATTATTTGGAAAAATACTGTGCATAGTCTTTGTAAAGACCCCTAAAATGGCTTAGGATCTTGCTTTCAAACTAGAAAATGAAATGAGGTAATAGATTTCTGTTATTAGATTAGTATTTAACTAATTAATCCCAGATTCGTGTCTTTTGTAAATTTGAAACAGATAGACTATATCTAAGAGGAACCCAAATTTTTCCTTTTTTGTTTGTTCGTTTGTTTTTTTCTAGAGAGCTTTTTGCTATAGAGCCTGTGTGTTCACCAGAGAGACAGAGGTGGCCCCACTGCAGTCCCTTCTTCATTCTCCTTTCGGGATCTTGGGCACACATGCTCCCAATGTGAGTTTTGAACTGCAAGGTCTGAGACTCAAACAATCGTTGAAAACGTGGGAATCCAGCACCGTAACCATTATGCCATCTGGTGGTCCCACCATAACCTTCAATATTGACCCTGCAGGTTTTTCTTTACTATTGTGAATGGGCTGAAACCTGGGGAAAACTTCTTCAGCAAGTAGATGCAGTGTCGACTCTATTGAGAGAGTAAATGCACACACACTTAGGCTCACTTATTCACTCACTGTTTACCACAGAGAAACCCCACAGCAGAACCTTGGACAGTGAACTGACAGGGTAGCCTTTGCTGATCATTTTAGCGGGCAAGCTGGTCAGTAAATGGAAGAATGCAGAATGCCCAGGGTATTTGTATAGTGAGAAACCTTGTTTTGCAAATAGTTTTATGTAGGGGAAGCCTTTGACCCCACCAACATTCACAAAAATTGAAAATGCATAGGGCTGGCAGGTGGCATGGTAGAAAGGGGCGCTGGACTCCCACATGGCCGACTGCAGTTCAAGTCCCGAACCTGACGGCTTGTTTTCTCACTCTCACTCTTGTTCTTGTGGTCCCTCTCTGGTCAAAAATTAAATAAGTAAAGTTAAATAAAATAATTCTTTTTTAAAAAATTTGGAAATGCAAATAATTAACTTAAGACTGCCTGAATCATCTGATTGTGAGAAGGTGAACTTTTTTCATAATTTGTAACTCTTGATAAACATTGGTACAAGTGTTCCATTGGTACAAGGTTTATGAAATCCTCCTAAGACTTAAATGTAGACTGGTAGGTTGAAGGCTTTCTTGATTTCTGAGTTGGTGCTTATTGTAGTTTTTCTAGCATTTGAATCTAATTTTACATAAATATTTTGGTAAAAATTTATCTTGTCTCATTAAAACAGTATATGATAAAGCTTTTAGTTAAAGACTTTGCTGAGATCAGTTGTCGCTAAGTTTTCCAGGTTCTATAAAAGAAGGCATTTAAGAAACTTTAAGAAATGGATTGTTAACCTCTAGTGAAGAAATGTGTGATTTTTACATTGAAGTAAAACTGGCTAGTGTTGCTAGGGAAAGTTAGGCTTGCTGCCCTCTGAAAGGCCCAGGATGTGTCTTGGCCCTGTAAAATAGGGAAAGTGGGTATCTTCTGTAAGACAGGGCATATGGTAGAGACAACAAGTGTTTGTTTTTTATTTTGTTTTAAATAGGTCTGAAGTCCCCTTTAACCAACACTTGATACATGTTAACAGCATAAATAAAAACTCAAGGAAAATAAATACATCTCCTCCTATGAGGTTGGAGGTGGTGTAGACAACAGGGTATGGGTGGGTTGGCAGGGTGCAGGTGGTTGGGTAGGTACACGAAGGAGGAGCAGACCAGATTGGGAGACCCCCGTGTCGGTGCCTGAGTCTTAAGTGTCCTCTTGTGTGTCTGGGCTGTCGATCCCTGCCTCCTTGCGAGGGGGAGCTGAGCTTTCCCCTTCCAGTCCCTCCTGGTCCTAGTCTCTCTTCTTGGCAGCGTTCTTTTGTCCCATTGTGGATGTAGGTAGCACAAGAGGATGTTTGTCTTTTTCGTCACAATATCTGTTCAGGCGGGTACTCCCGCATGGCATGGGCAGGTAGACTAGGAGACCTTGGTTCAAGGCTTTGCACGTGGAGTCAGCATGAAATCAACTAAAATTGCTTTTGTTGTAGACCGGCAAGCCTTTCAAAAACTCTGCCCTGTTCTGTCTCTTCTATTGCCGCCTTGGCCACTGCCTCAGCCTCCTCTGCTGCCACCACAGCCGCCCTCATACCACCACCGCAGCACAATAACTTCCAGCCCGACAAGTAGTTTTGCATCTGGTTTCAATTTTGTTAAGTCACTGCCTTTTTGACAAAAGAACATTTTTTTCCAAAGAATTGTTTTATTTATTATTATTTTTAATTTGCTTTAGGTCATACATATCCCCCAGAAAGAGAGAGAGGGAGAGAAGAGGGAAAGTGAGAAAGCAAGTTGCTAGGTCTAGAACTTGAACCACAGTCAGTTATGTGGGAGTCCAGCACCTTAACCCCCATGCTACTTTCTGGCCTCATAAGAACATCTTAGGGAATAGCTTGAGGAGAAAAGTTCTAGCTAGCCTCTTGGGTTTGATATATTCTCATATCCCTTTTCTGTTGTAAGATACAATTTGTTTTGTGTGTCTTTCTTTCCAAATAGGTAGATGTACATTTCCTTTTCTCAAATCTTACCTTTGAACATTGTTGTAAAGACTGAATTAAATCCCCAAATTCACTTCTTTTTTTTTTAAAAGAGTGAGTTTTGCTAAAGGGCATGTGCACTTGCTGGAAAGACAGAGAAAGGCAAGACAGGGAAAAATCATCCCCTGGAGGGGATGGCCATGCCACAGTCTCTTTTCCTCCATTCTCTTCTCGGGATTTTGGGCACACATGCACATGTGCCTGGTGTGAGTTTCAGGCTGCCAGTCTAAGACTCAAACTGCGTTTGACCATGTGGGAGTTCAGCACCTTAACTGCTGCACCATCTACTGGCCCCCAGATTCATTTCTACTTCATACCTGTCCATGGCATCAGGTGTTCAGAGGTGAACAACTTCTTTAGATGGCTTCTTTGATTGATTGGTTGATGTTTGTTTCCTCCCTTTTGGAAGAAATTTCTTTTTTCTTTTTTGAAGAAATTTTTGTTAAAGGGTGCATGCATTTGCGGGAGAGACATAGACCAAAAGCAAGAAATCACCCTCCAGGGAGGATGACCATGCTGCGATCCCTTCTCCATTCTCCTCTTGGGATCTTGGGCATTCACGTACATGCCCTGCATCAGTATTTTTAAGCCTCCGAGTCCAAGACTCAAACTTTGGTTGACTCTGTGGGAGTCCAGCAATGTAAACATTACGCCATCTACTGATCCCAGAAGAAATTTCTTTCCAATGTGTTAGAACTTGTCAAGAATCTTCATCTTTTTTTTTTTTTTTTTTTTTTTTTGCTGTAGGTCGTGTGCACTCGCCAGACTGACAGAGACAGACGAGAGAGACAGAAAGCTAGAAATCACCACCTGGGGGGATGACCACATTGCAATCCCTTCTCCTCCATTCTCTCAGGATCTTGGGCATGCACGCACATGCACCTGGTGTGAGTTTTAAGCCACTGGGTCCGGGACACGAACCACGGTCGACTACATGGGAGACCAGCAACGTAGCCATTACACTAACTGCTGGTCCCAAGAATCTTCATCTTCACCATATCATTCTATGTGGAAATTCAGATTTTAGGATTTTAAATCCAGGTGGAGAATTTTGATGGTTTTCTCTGTTCATTTCCTCATCAGACCAAAGAGAACCTTGTACAGTAAGAAATATGGCGTGGACCTCATCAGATATACGCATGCAGCAAACACAGTTGTTTACAGCTCAAACAAAATAGATGGTAAGTTACAGTCATGGTTTCATTTGTTAAAATAACTCACAAATTTTTGTGACTACTTTTGCTTTGATTTTAGTTACTTTAAATATTTTCCTATAATGTTTAGCACTGCTAATTATATTGTTATGATTGAAGGAATGCTGGAAGCAAGCCACTAGCACTTTTGAAGGACTCAAAACTTCAGAAGTGTGAAAAGGCTCCAGTTCAGATTGTAGAGTTGAAAAGGGAAGCAACTAAGTGTATTTATGGTTTGTACTTCTTAAAACTTGAAAAAATAGTTTGAAAAGAAAAGGAAAGAAATACTTGATACACTGCAAATGGTAAATAATAGGATCTTCCCATTAAGGCATAGATCTTTCTTAGATTTATTAATTTGTTCCATGAGTGAATAAGATAGCACCTCTACCAGGGTCCCATGCCATGATCCACCCAGCTTCCACCAGACCTAGATCATAGGCATAGATGTGTCCCGCATTGTCAGGGAGGTCCCTGGATGCCAATAGGCAACCTTCTATGTGGATTTGCCTTGCACAGAATCTCATTTTATTGCTAGGCCATCATCCAGCTCCTAAATATATAGATTTGAGAATAATTTCATGGATGTTAGTACTATAATAATCTAAGGGAAGTTAGAAGAGGTTTTGGTGTATGCCCAATGTTCTGTGGTCTATATCATGAAAGATAGTATACTAACTGGAGTCATCTTTGATTCCAGGGTGGTTTTTTTTTTTTTTTTAATCTGAATCTTATCCCTTTTTACTTTTAAGTAAAGATAATATCACCGAAGAGTAGAAGGTTATTTTTAGAAATTAAACTTAGAAATTTCTTTCTGTAATAAATTATGGGGCTTTTTTGCTTGCATTTCCCATGGGATAAGTCCTTCTGAGTTGACAGATTGTCCTGGTTAATTGTGCTATAACAGTTATTTTCAAATTGGGATTTTTTTTTTTAAGGTATCTCAGTGGTTTACTGATTATTTCATATTTTGCAGTAAGATTTTTCTACTGTTTTTAAACAGATTGCTAAGACTGCTGTTTAAGCGCTGCCTATCTCAGAGTGATAGGTAAAAGTCTCTCTCTTTTTAAAAATGAGACTTCTGCCTATATTGATTTTTAGTAAGTATATTATTTCTACTTTTCATGCCTCTACTTCAGACGTGGCTTTCTAAGTAAGCAGTACAATTGATGCTTTTGGACAAGAATATAAAACATTAGGATCCCGAGGAAACGCGATCATCTGAATGACTGGTATATTTCTTCTGTCGGGTTGTTTTTCTGAGTGATTAAATGAGGATTCTCTAAATGTGGAACAAAATGAGGCAAATGTGTGGGACTTGCAGCTTTGCTGCCAGGTCTCTGTTGTGAGGATGTTGTCTTTCTGTCTCGAGTGCATCCTGAAGAATTCCTCCAGCGCTCCATTTCCTTTTGCCTGATTCCAGGCTGAGGTAGTAGTTTGTACAGTTTGAGGGTCTATGATACCACCCGGTACAGGAGATAACTGTACAGGCCACTGCCTTGCCAGGAACAGTGCGCCAGCTGCTTAGTGGGGCAGAGAAGATGGCGGCGCCCTGCTCATCTCTAGGAAACCAGGTAATGGGAAAGAAGTCTTTTTCTTCTTAGGGCAGGTGAGTAGTTCCTAACACTAGGCCAATCAGGGATACTTTGTAGTTGTCATTTGAGAAGTGTGAAGATGTTTTCAAGGAAAACTATAAAGTTCAGTTATGGAACATACAAAGAATGTCCTTTCTCTCTGTTAGAATGCTCTCTGGTGGGGCCAGCAGGTGGCGTGGTAGTTAACAGTGTTGGACTCCCACATGGCTCACAGTGGTTCAAGTCCTGATCCCAGTGGCTTGCTTTTTCACTTTTCCTCTCTTTCTTTCTCTGTCCCTCTCTGGTCAAATTAAAATAAGCAAGTAAATAAAGTTAACTAAAATACTTCTTTTTTTTTTTTTTTTTTTTTTTTTTTTATAGGTCTTTTAGAAAGCACTGTGTGGGGAGAGCAGGTGGCGTAGAGATTGAGGTGCTGGATCCCACATGGCCAACTCCACAGTTTGAGTCCCAGACCTAGTGCCTTGAAAATGACTCCAGACACATTTGTGCACACACCCAAAATCCTGAGAGGAGAATGGAGAAGGGGTGGCAGGCAGCATGGCCATACCCCTGAGGGAGGATTTCTCTCTCTCTCTCTTTCTCTCTCTGTCAATGGTGCATGTACCCTATAGCAAAAAATAAAGAAAAGTAAAACACTCTGTGAACCACTGTGATGACTTGGTGCTTTCAACCTCTTTATTCCTATGTTGTTTGCCTTCAGAAAGGGCCTAGTACTTTCCAGTTCTGTTCTGTTCTTTTTCCCTCTTTCATGAGGCATTGAGAGTGGGAAAGACAAAAGCACCCTCAACAGTGACTCATCCTATGTTACTCTCCCCAGTCCTCCTAGCCAGCCAGGATCAAATGCGTATGTGCCCCTGGTTTGTACAGGTTTGCCTGCAAACCAAACCCCAGTCTTCCATAAGCCTTCCACCACTGAAGTGTTGAGCCACCGAGGCCAGGCCCCAGTTCCCTTCTGGCACTTTGTTCCCTTGTTTTTTTTGTTCGTTTACATTTTTGGATGGAATGATTTGGATTTCAATAGTTTTTGTCTTATTTTTTCTAGGGACAAACTCTCTGATTATATTTTTCTTTGATACTGTCAAAATTTCACTGCTATGACTTGTTGGTATATTTCATGAGTTTGGTTACTAAATATTAAGATCTTTTAAATCCAAGTGTCTGCATTACTTTTCTATTTGCTTAATTTAAATGTAAATCGTATATCTAGTTGAACATTTGGATAAACCAGGGCTGGTCAACACGCTGTTGAAGAACTTTGGACACAAAAATTTGCTACCATGGTCCAGCCTGATCTTTAGCTTAGCATGGCTGTGTACCTCTTTCAGCCCGTTTTTCTCAGCAGACAAATGTTTTTCTTTAATGTTTGCCATTATCTGGGCACTGGACCAATATCTGAAACTACGGATTTGGGGGCGATTGCAGGTTAAGTTGTAGTGTGACTATGAGAAAGCTAAAGATTGGTAATAAGATAATGACTAATCATTGCTTATGTGCTGTCAACTTAAACACTGCTTTGGGGACTAGCAGATGGTGTAATAGTTAACTCTCTGGACTTCCGCATGGCTGACTGAAGTTCGAATTCTGGACCTGATGGCTTGAAACTCATGCTAGGTGCATGTGTGTGTGTGTGTGTGTGCGTGTGTGTGTGTGCGTGCCCAAAATCCCGAGAGGAAAATGGGGGAGAAGGGATTGCTCTTTGATCATCTTCGCTGGGGGGTGATTTCTTGCTTTCTGTCTCTCTGGTGAGAGCACATGCCCTAAAGCAATAATCTCTTCCTATTGGAGAAAAAAAAGAATTAGGGGCCGGCAGGTGGCATGGTAGTTAAGGAAGCTGGACTCCTGCATGACCAACTGTGGTCCAGGATCTGGCTGCTTGCTTTCTCAGTTTCTCTCTCTCTCTCTCTCTACCTCTGTCCCTCTCTGGTCAAATAAATAAATAAATAAATAGGGGACCAGCAGGTGGCGTGGTGGTTAAGGCACTGGATACTTACACATGACTAACCATGGTTCGAGTCCTGGACCTGGGGGCTTGCTTTCTCACTTTCCCTCTCTCTGTGTGTCTCTCTCTGGTCAAATTAAAATAAATGAATAAATACACACTTTTAAAAAAAATAAATAATAAAATTGTTTAAAGAATTCTTTAATTTTATTTATTATTATTAGTTTATTTTAATTTGGTGAGAGATGGAAAGTGAGAAAGCAAGCCACCAGGTCTAGGACTTAAATGACCATCAGCCGTGTGGTAGTCCAGCACCTTAACCACTATGCCACCTGCTGGCCCCAGCAATAATCTCTCTTAAAAAAAACAAACAACCTGCTTTTGGCCAGCTGGTGGTATGATGGTTAAGGTGACTGGGATTTATGTGACTGATTGCATGGTCAAGTCCCAGACATGTGTGATCCATGCTCAGAATCCTGAGAGAACGGAGAAGGGATTGTGATATGGCCATCTCCCCCTCAGGGGTACTTTCTCATTTTCTTGTTCTCTATGTCTCCCTCTCTCCAATAAGTGCACATGTCCTGTAGCAAATTTAAAAAGAAAAAACTGTTTATGAGTCATGTAAAATTTGTGTGTCCACTCTTCATCTATGGAGAAAAATTATTGTTTTTTCCCTCACCTCACTTGAGTTATGGGAAACAGTTTCTTTTTTTCTTTTCTTTTTTTTTTTTTTTCTTTTTTTAGGAATATTTATTTAGAGGAACAGCAGGTGACATGTTGGTTAAGGTGTTGGACACTCTGGCCTGGGCCTGAAGGCTTGCTTTCTCACTCCCCCCACACACACCCCTCATGTGTGACTCTCTCTGGTCAAATTAAAATAATGAATAAATAAAATTTAGAAAAAATATTTAATTTTATTTATTGTTATTTTATTTTTAACTTGACCAGCGAGGGAAAGTGAGAAAGCAAGCCACCAGGTCTGGAACTCGAACTATGGTCAACCATTTGGGAGTCCAGTGCTCTTAACCACCATGCCACTGCCACCCCGATTTTGTCTTTTCAAGATGCAAAGTAAATTCCTTTCAAATAGTACAGTATCATCATACTTTATTTGTCTTTTTACAGATACTATTCGTTACTTGTCCTTGCATGACAACAAATACATCAGATACTTTCCTGGACACAGCAAAAGGTAGGACCTTGGTGTGTTACAGAAGTAAGGTTCTTTTCTCACTGAAGTTAGTTCTTTTATTACCTAGGTTGTGCAGAGATTTTTATTAGTGAACTAAAGCTAGCTGTTTGCCATTCCTTTTAGTCTTCTCTTGGTAAGCTGTCAACTATCGATTAATGGGTTATGGAGGTAGGGTAGGGCTTCAGAGATAAACTGAAATGTCATTTAAAACAAATTAGGAAAAAATTTAGTTAAAAATACTCAGTTTTCTTTCTGGATTTTTGGCACCATTTCCTATTACCTGTTTGTCAATAACTTTTTCTAGGTTTTTTTTTTTTTTTTTTTTTTTTTTTTTTTTTTTTTAAGGGCCTAGTGCTTTCCAGTTCTGTACTTTTTCCCTCTTTCATGAGACACTGAGAATGGGAAAGAAAAAAATCACCCTCTATCTGTGTAGAAGAAATTACACGTGGCATTTAGTATCCCCAAGTCTCAGAAATTCTTTATTGAAAGGATCATTTATGGGACCAGCAGTTAGCGTAATGGCTGTGTCGCTGGACTCCCATGTAGTCGACTGCAGTTCGCATCCCAGACCCGGTGTCTTAAAACTCACTCCAGGCGCGTGTGCGTGCGTGCCCAAGATCCCGAGAGGAGAACGGAGGAGAAGGGGTTGCCGCGTGGCCATCCTCCCTGGGGGATGATTTCTCGCTTTCTATTTCTCTGTCTGTCTGTCTGGCGAGCGCACGCACCCTATAGCAAAAACCTCTCAAAAAAAAAAAAGGATCATTTATGTTTATGTGACCTCCTATTTTAGGTGGCCCGATTTTAGCAGGTCCCTAAATAAAAGTGTAATTAGAAGAGCTTAATGAGAATACAAAATGAAACAGAATGATATTGTGTTGCTTTTGAAGTCAAGAAGCTTGTCTCCTTATTGTAATCACTTGGGGTGTTTCCTCCTGCTTGCGGTTGCAAATATACAGTAACCCAGGTGCTTTTATGTAGTATGGGACCTTGGTAGGAGATAGGTCTAGAGCTCTGTGTTGTTAGTTGAACTTCTGATTGGGCAAGGCAGTTCTGCGTTATTGAAGACAGGAAGTGGCATCTGTTAGTTACTGTGTAGTTCCAGGTAAAGAATGGCTTATGACAAGTAGTTTTTGCTTATTGGTAATCAAATGAATGTTCACAAGTATACCATTTATAATTAAAGAGTTGATACGGTTGTTTAACTTTCTTTCCAATCTTCCCAATTATTCAGTCTCTTGACTTCTTTAGTAGATGACTCTGTTCCTCTTTTGAGGAACTCAAGGTTATCCAAAATGAGTTCTTTTCAGCTTCTGTCCTTCCCACTAAAGTCCTCTCTTCCTTGAAACCCTTTCCTTGAGAAAGAAGTAGCTTTCTTTGTTAATAAAACCAGTCTAGTTCATTGGGCTTGTTTCCATTTTCTTAGATTTTTTTTTTTCCTCGCTGCCTACAGATCTACTTGTTCTACTCTATCTTTTTTTTTTTTTAAGAGTTATTTTATTGAACTTTATTTATTTTTGGAGAGCTTTTTGCTATAGGGCGCATGCGCTCGCCAGGAAGACAGAGACAGAGAGACAGAAAGCGAGAAATCACCCCCTGGGGGGATGGCCATGCCGCAGTCTCTTCTTTTCCATTCTCCTCTCGGGATCTTGGGCATGCACACACACGCACCTGGCATGAGTTTAAGCCACCGGTCTAGGACTCGATATTTGGGAGTCCAGTGATGTAGCCATTATGCCATCTGCTGATCCCTATTTTAGTTTATTTTATTCTATTTATTTATTTTAATTTGACCAGAGGCCGGGGGGGAGAGAGAGAAAGCAAGTCACCAGGTCCAGGACTTGAACTGCAGTCAACCATGTGGAAACCCAGTGCCCTTAACCACTACATCACCTGTCGGTCCCTCTACCTTATCTTAAATATGTATTATTGGGGTCAGCAGGCGACGAGGTGGCTAAAGTGCTGGGCATCCACATGGCTGACTGTGGTTCAATTCCTGGAAGTGGTGGCTGGCTTCCTCACTTTGTCTCTTTCTCTTTCTCTGTCTTTCTCTGATGAGCACATGTGCCCTGTAGCAAATTAAAAAATAATAATGATAAATAAAATTTAAGTAATTTTTTTTTATTTAACTTTTTTTATTCATTCATTTATTTTTAATTTGACCAGAGAGAGAGAGACACACGGGGGGGGGGGGGGAAGCTACCATGTCCAGGACTTGAACCATAGTCAGCCATGTGGGAGGGTCCAGCGCCTTAGCCACCACACTACCCACTGGTCTCAAATAATTCTTTTTTTTTAAATCTACTTATTGACCCTATCACCCACTCCTTGTCATTATCAAACTTGGAAGAATAATCTCTACACTTTCTATGTCCTTACACTTGTTCATTATTTAAATCACTTTTGCTCTGATCTCAGGATCATTTATGGGACTTTTCCAAATCTTTTTTCTTCCCATTATCTGCTGCTTCTAGTTAAAATATAGTGCTTTGGGGAACAGCAGTTGGCGTAATGACTATGTCGCTGGACTCCCATGTAGTTGACTGCAGTTCGAGTCCCAGACCTGGTGGCTTAAACTCATGCTGGGCGCATTTGCGTGCATGGCCATGATCCCGAGAGGAGAATGGAGGAGAAGGGATTGTGGCGTGGTCATCCCCTCGGGGGGTGATTTCTCACTTTCTGTCTCTCTGTCTCTCTCTGTCTTTCTGGCGAACGCACGTGCCCTATAGAAAAAAAAAAAAAAAAAAACTCAAAAAAAAAATAAATAAATAAAGGTCACTTCTACCTTAACATTTTTCTCCCTCTTTTTTTGTATTTTTATTAACTATATACTGCATTGATTTCATTCACTTTTACTCGAATGGCTTCCCAAACTAGTGTTTACAGCCCAGTCTATTAGGAATTCCAGACTCATTCTCCACATACAGGTTTTACCGCATCTGTACATGTGTCTGTCCTGTGCCCCCCCCTTACAAAACCGATATTGTCATCACTGTCATATTCCTTGGGCTACCTCCTCTCTGTCTGCCTCGTGTTTCTTCATCTCTGTTCCTTCTAACTCCTCTGACTTAAAGCATCTGTTGTCAGTCTATTTATTTTCCCGTCTTCATGAAATCCAGTAAGTGGCTAAGCCCTATTGATTCTACTTGGGTTTAACCTTGTGTGTTGCTTTCCTCTGAACTCTCTCCTTTGCTTCTTGCTGAGCTCATGCCCTGCCAGATGGATTATTTTCAAATCGTAATAATCTCTCTATTCCTTGCCATTCTGGTTCAGCACCTTGCATTAAAGCTCAGACTGCTTCACAGCTTCCCTCAGGAAGCCTTAGTGGTTCATGTCTGCCAGCTCCTTCCTTTTGGAATCAGGTTCTGCCCCCTGTGGCTCTAACGTATTTCCCTAGTGTTATCTCTTACCATGCAGTTGAGGTGAACTCATGCCTTCCTGTCAGCCCCTTCTGAAAAACTGTCTCTCATCAAAACCCTGTCTACCTCAAGTACTTCTTCCAGAAGGTGTTCACTGGCTCTCTTTTGGAGTCTGTGGACCAGGCAATTAAGCTTCTTTAGGGTCGAAAGGATCTTGCTGCCCCCCCCCTCTTTTTTTTTAAGAATTATTTTATTTGACTTTATGTATTTATTTGTTTAAATTTGACCAGAGAAGGACAGAGTGAGAGAGGTAAAGTGAGAAAGCAAGCCATCAGATCTAGGACTCGAACCATAGTCAGCCATGTGGGCGTCCAGCGCCTTAATAACCACTATGCTACCTGCTGGTCTCAAGGATTCCAGTTTCTCCATATTCTCACCAACACTTGTTATATCACTTTTTTCATTTAGCTTTATGAACTTTTTTGTTGTTGTTTTAAAGTTTACCTTATATATTTCTTCCATGAGTGAGGGAGAGCATGTGTATGCACCCCTGACAAGTTTTGACACTGTGGTCCTTCCCCAGCCAACCTAGATGATGAGCACATGCATGCCCAGCATATTCAAGGAGGTCTCCAGATGGGTGACAACCTGGAATTTTCACTTTCACAAGTGGGTCAGCTCACAGAGCATCACGTTTTCCTGCTGTGCCACTATACAGCCCCTTCTCTTTTCTTTCTTGCTTGTGGAGGTTTAGATTTGCATTGGAATCATACATGTTTAGGTTATAGCTTTGCTCATTTCTGTATACTAGTCTTTGCTTGTTCCAGGTATGATTGTGTATGTGTGGAGTTTTTTAAGGGCGTTTTTGGGAGATTAGGGGTGTGTGGGGAGGCAAAGTGGTTTAGAGGTCACATTTAGTTTTTACTCACATTTTGCTTCAAGTCTTGTTTTGTCTTGATGCATTGCAGGGTGGTGGCCTTGTCCATGTCACCCGTGGATGACACTTTCATTTCTGGGTCTCTTGATAAGACCATTCGACTCTGGGATCTCCGATCTCCTAACTGCCAGGTAATGGTACTTCCAATGAAACTTTTTTGTATTTTCTACAATAGGCACTATAATCAACTCTTCTGTCAAGGAAGAGAGAACACTAGTTCCATTCTGGGGTACCATATGCTTTTTTTTATTATTATTTTAATTTGCCATAGGATGCTTGAGTTCACGAGAGAGAGAAAAGGAGAAATCACTCTCCAATGGGATGTGGTCACACCACAATCTCCTCTCTTCTGTATATCTATCCAGTTGGGATTTGGGGGCACACATTCCATGTGCCTGGCCTGTCTTTCAAGCTGCAAGTCCAGGACTTGAACCACATAGTCGGCTATGTGGGATCTGGCTCCCTTAACCAGTAGGCCAGCCCAGGACCCCAGAGACTTTTTAAACTTGATAAAAACCTGTTGTTTTTAGATAGCTGGTAAACAAATACCTGAATCTAGTTCAGATTACATTATACTTTCTGACTTAGTGAGTTTTTGGTGGTTTTTATCTCTTCCATGAGAGGAGGGTGTGCATTCCCAATAAGGTTCTGATGTTGCAGTCCACCCATAGCCAGCCTTAGATCATAGGCACACACATGCCTGGCATACTCAGAGAGGTTTCCAGATATGGATGTGGGTCTGTCCCATGTGGATCAGCCTCCCAGAGTACCACATCTTACTGCTATGCCACCATCCAGCCTTGTGTGATTTAGTGCTTTAAAAACAGTTTTCCAGGGCCACCAGGTACTGTAGTGGTTAAGACACTGAACTCCCATATGGCCAATCACGGTTCAAGTCCTGGACCCAGTAGCTTGAGAATCACTGGGTGTATATGCATGCATGTCCAACATCCTAAGAAAAAAATGGAGGAAAAGAGATCATGGTGTGGCTATCCACTCTTGCAGGGGGAGATTTCTCATTTTCTCTCTCTCTGTTTCTATCCAGTGAGAGCATGCACTCTGTAACAAAACTTAAAGAACAAAAATAGCTTCCTTAGAGTCTTTGAGCTATAGCTTTTAACCTCAAGGGATTTGTTTGTATTGGAACTGTTTCTACAATAGTGTGCAATTAGGGTTGATTAGAAGTCTATTGTATGGAGACCCTTTTTTTGGTCAAACTTGATTTTAGTTTGTTTTTACTTTTGGCTTGTCTAGGCAGGCTGGTATCTGTTTATATCCATTTTTAAGAAAATTATTATTTTTATCACCATATTTTAATATGACCAAAGAGAGAGAGGGAAAGTGAGAAAGTAAGCCGCCAGGTTCAGGACTTGAACCACAGTCAGCCATGTGGGAGTCCAGCACTCCATTCAACTGGGTGTATATGCATGCATGTCCAACATCCTAAGAAAAAAATGGAGGAAAAGAGATCATGGTGTGGCTATCCACTCTTGCAGGGGGAGATTTCTCATTTTCTCTCTCTCTGTTTCTATCCAGTGAGAGCATGCACTCTGTAACAAAACTTAAAGAACAAAAATAGCTTCCTTAGAGTCTTTGAGCTATAGCTTTTAACCTCAAGGGATTTGTTTGTATTGGAACTGTTTCTACAATAGTGTGCAATTAGGGTTGATTAGAAGTCTATTGTATGGAGACCCTTTTTTTGGTCAAACTTGATTTTAGTTTGTTTTTACTTTTGGCTTGTCTAGGCAGGCTGGTATCTGTTTATATCCATTTTTAAGAAAATTATTATTTTTATCACCATATTTTAATATGACCAAAGAGAGAGAGGGAAAGTGAGAAAGTAAGCCGCCAGGTTCAGGACTTGAACCACAGTCAGCCATGTGGGAGTCCAGCACTCCATTCATCACCACACCACCTGCCAGCCTCTCTGTTTTTTAGTTTTCACTAGGAGAAGTAAATTAAATAGTGAAGAGGATAATGGATTCATTACTTTTTGTCTTACTTCTTTTCACTTAGGGCCTCATGCATCTACAGGGCAAACCAGTTTGTTCTTTTGATCCCGAAGGATTAATTTTTGCTGCTGGTGTCAACTCGGAAATGGTCAAACTTTATGACCTTCGTTCTTTTGATAAGGTGAGTTTTTTCATCTTTGAGGGAGCTTGGTATTATATATGTTTTAAAGGGCGAGGTGGACACTTAGGACCCTTTTCTATGGTAGAGGAAGCATGTGCTGCATATTAGAGTGGCAGAGCAGTACTTCATCCTTTGCTTTCCCTAGTCAGAAAGGAGTCTAAAGAGGTAGAATGGAAGTTGACTCCAGTATAAAGATTTATTAATGTACCTTGGGCCTGTGGCATATTTATCTTTCGCAGGGTCCCTTTGCAACCTTTAAGATGCAGTATGATCGGACTTGTGAATGGACAGGACTTAAGTTCAGCAATGATGGCAAGCTCATCCTCATCTCCACCAATGGCAGCTTTATCCGTCTCATCGATGCATTCAAAGGAGTGGTGATGCATACGTTTGGGGTGAGCCATCAGTCGTTGAGGCTGGCTGCATCTGTCCTTTCTGAGCTGAGAATTATGTTAGTTGTTTGGTGGCTACCAGCGGTTATCCTTGACTCACTGATCCAGGCGTGGACTTGCATTTTTTCCCTGCACATGAACTTATTTCCCTTGGATTCTGAGACATTCACTTCTCACCAAGTGACCCAACTTTGGTGTTACATATAAAATAATGTCTAACCATAAAGTTTACTTGCCACTTAGAGTTGGCAGTAGGGGATGGATTAAAGGCAGTAGCCACTTTGGGAATCTTGAAGGTGTCATGTATGACAGATAAGTGTTTCATGGAAGAAAAGGTGAAACACGGGCTGTGTCTGTGTTTTTAATGCATCGTTTTTATTAATGGCCCTGTAACAAGTCAGTTGCTCTGTTTTATTTTAGGGTTATGCCAACAGTAAAGCTGTCACTTTGGAGGCTTCATTTACTCCAGATTCTCAGTTTATTATGATTGGTGAGCTTCCTTTACTCTCCTTGGGGATATTTCTCATTACTGTGCATTTGTTTATATAAATTGTTAAACTCATTAATATATTATGTATTTGATATACATTCTTAGATTGCTGTGTAGTGCATTATGCCACGGGTACAGCGTCTTTACACTGTCCTGTCTTTGGGTTTCTTTACTGGGAACTGACTTTAATGTTAGTCTTCCCTGGACCAGCATAGCGTTAAACTCTGCAAGTACTACCCTGTTGGTCAACTAACTTCCTTGTATAACCCTGCATTCAGGGTTATACAGGCTATATGTTGGTAGGGTAATGATTTCCAGCTCCTTGTTTAAATGAGAAACCTGAAGTTAGAGGGGAAGTGACTTGTCCATGAACAAATAACTAGGGTCAAGACCCACTCCCAAAGTGTCCTTCCTCATGCCTCTCCTTTCTCAGTTTCAGTGCTAGGTCCTCAAGCTTGACCTTTTTCCAGAACTCAGTC
>NW_006206856.1:1486172-1504976 GCF_000334495.1 Tupaia belangeri chinensis
CTGTTGTCTTTGTAACGTGCCTTGAGCCATAAATGTCTTTCTTGATCATTCTCTTTAGGTTCAGAGGATGGCAAGATCCATGTCTGGAATGGAGAGAGTGGTATAAAAGTCGCCGTGTTGGATGGTAAACACACAGGCCCCATTACCTGTTTGCAGTTCAACCCCAAGTTCATGACCTTTGCCAGCGCCTGTTCCAACATGGTATGTGAACAATGAGAAGTGTCATTTACGTAGGAGCCCTTTCCAGTGGGGGTCATGGGTCTCAACAGGCACAGCAAGCTGTGTTCTATGTAGATATCCAAGTTCACATTTCTCAACTGGTGACTTCCCTGTTTCACCTGTTATATGATCTTTGGTTGAAGTGGTCTTTTATTCTTCTTCCCCTAATCTGGGGTCACTTCTGACCTCCCAGGAGATCACAGACTGGTTTTTGTTCTGATCTCTGTTTATAGGCCCAAACTACCTAGGCTACACTTCACAAGCTTTTTAGTTTCTTCATAATACTCTGAACTAGCCTTTTGTGATTACAGCCTTTCAGTTTTCCTTTTCTCTAGGTTTATGCTAAAGTTCTCAGAAATTCTTATCATTGATCACCACTTAGAATTAACTCTAGGCCCTGGTCTAGTCCTAGATACCTAGACACTTTGTCTATTCCTAGAACAAAGGATTCCTGCCTCTCAGCCTCCAGTTCCTTTTGGGATCTCCTAAAGCTATCTAATTAGGAGATGAGGCATTCCATTATTAGCCCACCCCAAGTACATCTTCCTCTCTCTCTTTTTTTAAATGAAAAATTGTCAGAAGTGCGGCCAGACTCCCCAGTCTAAACCCTATGGCTTATGGCTTAGGAGGAAGGCCTATCTGAGATGACCAAGTAGCTTAGTAGCAGAGACCCACCTTCTGGCCAGCACTCCTCCTTTCCCTTTCAGAACAGGACCTCTGTGGTGAAAGGGGGACAGTGCATATCAGAGGGGCAGAACCAGCTCGCTTTCGCATGGAGGGGAGAGTGTTTCCATCTCCATAGACTGCCAGGAGGGGAGACCGCGAGCCTCAACTCTTCCACCACTAGGGTTGAGCACCTGGATGCTGTGGAGTGGAAAACCCACAACAGTGAGGAGATGCTTAGCATTTTAAAGTTGGCTTACATTCTTCTTCCAGGCCTTCTGGTTGCCCACTATTGATGACTGATCCTGGCGCTGCTCAGCTATTTCTGTACAGTGAGGGCAGCCGGCAGGAATAAACTCAGAGGGGACTGAGACAGTAGTGGGATTGGATCATTTGACTGAGCTGGAGAACATCCTTTCACATGGCCTTCCCGTGGATGTGTTGTACATCGACTCAAAAGGAAGAAATTACTTGGCTGAGCTTCTTCAAAAGGGCTCTTGGTGTGGCAGACTCAGATGGGACTCAGCTTTTCCAGTTCTCACTGAACCAAGTTCCTTGAGGAGTGACCAGACTCATGACTAGAGAGTGTGGGGCTCTCAAGACGCCTTCAATTTTGAATGTATTTGCTGCTGAGGAGCTGGTGAAGTCGTCACTTCTGCACATCACTTCCACCCCATAAATGCATGGGAAGTCACAGTTCTGGTTTTGAGATGCTATGACAGTTCGGCACCCCTTGCCCTCACCCTGCATGTCTTGTTACTGGGTCTCCCTGTGTAATTGTGGCATTATTCCACAATCATCATGTTTCTTAGGTGCCAAACATTAACAGAAAGTTTTCCTATGTCCTGGGGTCAGAGAAAGGGACAGGTACAGACGGACCTTGCTTGCCAGGAAGCCATGCAGTTAGTCGTGTTGAGGGTGGGTGTTCTGGGCAGGCCTTGGGCTTTGGGTATTGGGTGGGAAAAGGCCCAAGAGCTTGAAAGGGCGGGATGAGGGTAGCAGGTAAGTTCTTAAGGCTGGAAGATTTAGCAGCAGCTCAGTATAGTTCCCGACATGTAGACAAACCTATAGTCCTCCTGGATGCTTACTGAGCTTGAGCTTGTTTGTACAGAAGCAAGGTGGGAGTCTATTTTTGTATACGAGACACATCACGCTTCTCTGTGGGCCAGTATTGTGGAGTGAGTCTGAGTTGTTTACACTGATGCCTTCCCTGCCCACCACAGATTCTGTACATAGTCTCTGGATGATACCACCCCTTCCCCAGCTCCTAGCTGAGAGCTGGTCCTAGGCCTGTGTTATATGTTATATTTAGCCTTTTTATATATGACCTTTGATTTCTGTTTGTATGTTAGCACAGCGTCCATCTTCATTTGAATATATCCGTGTGTGCATACATATATGCATATATGTGTGTGTGTATGCATATATCTATCTATCTTCATCTGTAGTTCTGAGTTTAGCCCAAAGGAGATGGAGCCTTGCAGCCCAAGAGAAAGACTGCATTATTACTAATAGTGTTTGCCACAAGTGTTAGTGAGTCTTCCCTATTATCTTTTTCCTTGGGAGACTGAATGAAGCAAAGCTTCTAGTGTTCGCTGTTTCCATGGCAGCTAAGGGTGAGGGTCTCGGAATGACTTCCTTGTGTTTCTCACGCTGCACTCTGGGGCCTTCTCTGCAGTATTAGTCCCCTTTGCCTGGTGATGCTCTGTTTGTGCCTGTGTATGTGTGATGGTCACTCTTGCATGGCTTCTGTGTCTGGCTTACGGCACTTGGGGGACAGGATACTGGAACCAGAGCAGTTTCGGTTTGTCCAAGGATTCTTTGCTAACTACAGGTCACTCATCTACCTGCTATGTCTTGATTTCTTGCTGTTTGTCCTTGGTTTCCTTTGGGAGAGAGAAGGGCTCTAGCCAGGCCCAGAATGAGATAAGCTACAGCGGTCTCATGGTCTCATGGCCTTTTCTTCCCACGCATGGTCTTCTTAGAGCACAATGAGTGGCATGTTATTTCACAAAGCTCCCAAACATTTATGTAGGCACCACTCCCTGCAGATCTAGAAACTGAGGCTCAATAAGGTTATGTCCTGCCCAAGAGTACATCGTTGCTAGGGGGTAAATCGAGCCATTAGTGCTCTGTTTAGCAGCAAGAATAGGCTGTGAATCACTAGCACTTTTTTTTTCTTAAAGCAATTACTTTTTGATTTGTTCCTCTGACTGAAAGAGAAAGAGGCGTACACTTCGCCCAAATGTAGTTGAAATCTGTAATTGCTGCGGTGCCCCCCATGTGGAACCCCCCACTGTGTAGCCCAGAGTGAGGGACCTTTAGAAACCAAATGATCTGAGCTGTTACTGCCTACCCCTGGCTTTTCAGGGCAGAAAACTCACGATAGGAGTCATTATTCCGAGAGTGCTTGGAACTAGGGGGGTAACAAGAAAAGCTGCATTGTGGAACATATCTGAAACCAGAGTAGCCACCAAGCCTGACTTCCCAGCAGCAGGAAAATGACTTGTGTTTGAGTTACTGTGTATCCAGAGCTAAGGCACAGTGTCCTTTGGAAACATGCCATTTCATGGCCTTTATTTCCTAGCCCTGTGGCTGCAGAGCCAGCTTCTGAGCTGGGAAGAAAGGAGAAAAGATGTAGTTGGTAGTAACTGAAGAGGATGAGAGAGTAACAGAGATGAGGCCGAGGCAGGGCTGCCGGTGCTCATAGGGAGAGCCCGCCATGCGCACCCTCTCTTAAGAATCAGGGCCATCCATAGTCACCAATTTGTATGTGACAGCAACACTGTATTGTTCAAGCACCAGCCAGTGGGGTATTTCTTAAAAAAATTATTCCTCGTTGCAATCATAATTACTGCTTATTAAGGGAAATTTGGGGATTTAAAAAAAGAATCAGTTTGCCACCCAAATGCTACCACTGTTAATCTTTTGATGTTAAATGTTCCTCTAGACATTTCTGTGCATAGGTTTTGGTGTGTTTACATAGTTGTTATTCTACTGTATATACAATTTTATGTCCCTTTTGTACTTAACATATAAACATTTTTTCCATGTTATCAGTCTTAAACAGAATTGTATGGCTGCAATTTCTGTAGCATTGTTTACCCTGGTTCCCAGAATCGGAGGGAGGGATGAGTTGTCTTTAGTTAGCTCTCCTGGTTTACAAGGATCACTATGATGCTGTGTGGATGGATTGTCGGGTCCCAGACTGACCCTGCCTGCCTCCTGGTAACTAAGGCCTGGGTAGTCCTCAACCCCAGGCTCTATTGAACAGCCAGGGGACCAGAAATGAGTGACTGGGAAAGACAAGCCATGCCAACTTTCTTCAAAGACTCCATCTGGCACACAGCTCAGGCTGCCTTATGTCCCGCCTTTGTTTACCTCTACCTTTGATCAGATTGGCAACCTCAGATTTAAGGTTCACCCGGCTCCTGAAGGGCAAGGACAGAGAGGACTCTTTAAAGCTCTTGCACTGGGTCTGGAGGAAGGCCTACAAATTGCTGGGTGAGCCACTGCCTGGCTGGTATGCTGGTAGTTACCAGAGCCTGCTTCAGCTCAGCATCTTCAGAGCTACAAGACCTGATCCTGTCTCCTGCCCAGCCCTCTGAACCACAGAAAACCCTGGCCTGCCACTCTGGCCATGGTCATTGAAGATCGTCTGCAGTTCCTGACAGGCAGTGGCCAGTGTGCCGTAGGCCACACACAGGCTTTCCCGACATGACAGACTACTCAGGAAGGAAGAGAGCTCACAGCCTAGGGGCAAGGCTGGCTCTGCCGGAGACAGAACAAGTAGATAGCATGGCCGCCCTTACAGCAGCCACTCCTCTTCCTTTTAGTTTGACCTGCTTATGATTCAGAGATCCACTGGACCCCTGCTTTGGTCCGTCCAGCTGAGTGAGGAGCAAGAGCAGGGAGTAGGCTGGGTTGGAACAAAGCAGGCAGGCTGTGGGGGCGAGCTGGCTCAGCAGGTGATGTGGGTTGTGGGTAAAAAGCAGGCACAGGATGCTGCCCACGCTTCGCTCAGGGGAGGGGAGAGCTGTGCTGAGCAAAGAGGAAATAGCACTCCTCCTGGCTGGTAGGGCAGCGCCTGTGCATTTGCCAGGCTGCCTGGAGCTTCAAGGGCCAACTAGTTTGTCAGGACCCAGCTGTGGACAGAAAGGGCTGTCCAGGGCTGCAAGTCCAGGGCTGTGGAATTTAGCTATGGGAAAGGGAAATGGCGGAGCTTAAGGCATCTGGCATCCAGGTGGCCAACTGCAAGGTTCAAGTCATGGACTAGCAGCTTGAGACACACATGGAATGCTCAAACCTCTGATGAGAATGGAGAAGGGATTGTGGTGTGGCCATCCTCCCTGAGGGGTGCTTTCTTCCTCTCTCTCGCTCTCCAGAGAGCACATAGGCCTTATGACAAAAAAAAATGAAATCTGAAGGGAGGAGTGGGCAAGTAAGGGGATCTGAGAGCCTTTCAGATAAATACCAGGTTTTACCCTCAACTTGGGGGTCTGTTGGATCTTCTTGGCTGCAGTCGAGGTAGGGCTGGGAGTTGCCTAGCAGGAAACTTCATCTCAGTTGTAAACTAATGAAGGAATCGGGAGAGTCAGGTAAAGCTGAGATTGTAGAGCCGGCTCACCTGTAATTCAGCAAGTACTTCCTGAGCATGGGTAAGTTCTGGATGACAGCAGTCTTGTGGAGAAGGTGGAGAACTAAGCCGCTAGCAAACAGCAAGCCCTCAGACCCCAACTAACTTGTCTCCAACTAAGTCTAGAAATGTGCATTCAAAAGCAAACGAAGGACAAGCTCTGTGGTACAATGTTAGTACTCTCAGGCACATTCTATATGGTAAGAGGTTCAAGTCCTCAAGCCGGAACACATACTGCATACTGTAAGTGCCCAGGATCAGCCAGGCTGGATGGCTGGAGGAAGAGAATCAAGGTGCCACCCGGGCCAGACCACCCGGAACCCGCCCTGCACAGCACAGGTACACAGGATTTGACAGTTTGGAGGACTGGAGGAAGGGAGTCATGGTGTGGCCCTATGGGGAATGTGTCCCCACCCCCCGCTTGCTCCTTCCCTCCCTCTTTCTCACTCACAGGTGGGTGTGCTCATTCTCCATCATAAGAAAGCAAGTGGAAAGGCAGCTCTTTGTTACCTTGAGCATAGAGCTCAGAGGCGATGGTAAACTATTCTCTGGGCAACAGTTCCCTTGCTAGGGCTCACCAAGCAGAGAACTAGCTTTCTCGAGAGCTGCAGAGGAAAAAGTCATGCAACGTGGAGCTCAGACTAGTCCACCAGGAGGAATAGATGTCCTCAGCCCAAGCTACATAGTAATCTGGTTCATGAGGGCTCTTCACACAACAGGGTTTTTTTTTTAAAGAAAACCTTTTTAAAAGAAGTATTTATTGATTTAATTTTATTTGTTGCTATTTAAATTTGACCAGAGGGTAAGAGAAAAAGCAAGCCACCAGGTCTGGAACTCAAACTTCTGATGGACGTGTGAGTCAGCATCTTAGCCACACCACCTGCCAGCTCCCACACAAACTTAATAGGAGGTGATGGGAGCTACAAAGCACCGGAACTGGGGCGTCAGGCTAGGGCAGGGACCTTAGAGGAGCAATCAGGTAGTAGGCCAGGTTAGAGGTAGCGGTCGGATACTACTTCCTGCCCAGCCAGCTCTGGGGGCTCTTGCCCCCACCCCCAACTTTAGCCCCAGGCCCTGAGCCTGTCTGGGCACTGTGCCTTCAAGATGGCAGCTCCAGCCCAAGTGAGGCTGTCCAAAGGCTTCTACAAGGAACTCTCTGGACTCGGGTTGCTAAATGGATGTTCTGACCTTCATGGGTTGGAGACCTGGATCCCAGCATGACCTGGGTGTCCCTACCTGAGAATGACACCCGGGGCTGTTGAGGATCCTGCCTGAGAGCCTTGCATGGGTTTCCCAGGCTGTGAAGTACGTCTGCAGAGGGATGTTATTGCAGAAGCCGGGACTGGGTGGGCTGGGCCCCCCACACCCTTCCAGTTCTGATTGCCTAGCACAGATGTTCCCCCTTGGCATGTAAGTTGGGGTGGAAGGCAATGGCACTGGGCTAGGCTGGGGGTGGGGCAGGCAGGCCTGTCGTTGGCCACAGCAGAGGGATACCCAGACTGCACCCAGCCCTGGAGTGTTCCTGGGATGCAGTTTCTGGACCCTCAGTGGCCACTGCTCCCTTGGCCCTGGCTATGCAAGGGGATCACGAACACAGAGACGTCATCGTAGGACACCTGCCCTTCCCCTGTAGGACTGTCCTTCCCCTGTGTGCTGTGTATCAGCATTCGCGCCAGCTCCGAGAACCTGTGAAGAAATACATCTTGCAGATGTATTTCAGGGGCAGAATAAAGGGGCAAAGCCAGCTCTCTGGGAGAACCCCCTGTATGGGCTGGAAACTCGGGGACCCCAACAATGCAGTCGGACTGAAGGCCAAGCAATCAACAAGCCTGGGAGGGCCACAGGTTAGCCCGCTGGAGTCTGGACCCAGAGATGTTCAGAACCCATGATCAGCCCCCATCCCCACCCACGGAGCTTGCAACAGCCCGGGTTCTGGCCGCCTGCCCTGAGCTGGGCTTACTGTCAGCACTGTCATCTCAGCCATAGTCGCTGAGTGCTGCTGCTGGGACCAGCTCAGACCCAGACAGGTCCCCGGCAGCGACAGTACCTGTGTGGGTCCTCCCGGTTCTCAGAGAGGAAGCTCCGCACCAGCCATGCAACCTGCTCATTGGACAGGACATCCCAGAGCCCATCAGTCGCCATGACAACCACGTCCTCCTCCTGCAGCTCCAGCTGGTCCACATCCAGCACAGTTACCTGCAAGTCAAGCCTGAGAGTCCTTCAGCGCTCCCTCCCCTGCTCCCCCAACCCACTGCATGCCTCCTGGCAGGTGGAAGGAGGGGCAGACTCTTGCCCTCTCACCTGTGGGATGGAGAGCAAAAAGGGCTTGAGCTGGATGTTCGTGTCCAGGACTCTGAGCTGATGGTCCCCCAGTCCCCGGGAGACAGCCAGTGTTCCCAGTAACCGAGCCTGGGGGTAAGTAGGGTGTGATGCCGTGGCGCTGAGCTCCAGCAAATGCAGAGCACACAGGGAGCAGTGGGCTCAGGGAGAAACACCCCGGTCTTTGGGCGGACCCCAGGACGCGGCTGTAGTCCCCAGCAAGGGACAAAGGAGGGCTCACAACTGTCCAGGGCGGCTGAAGAGGGATTCTTGAGGGGGCCAGGCACTGACCTGCCTACCCTGCCCATGGATCAGTGGGTACTTGAGGTCCGATTTCTCCACTCGTTTGTAGCTCCTACCGGGACCAGACCCAGCATCAGCCTGGGCCCCACACCCCACCCTCTCCCTTCTCGCCAGGTCTCAGCCCACTCCACTCACCAGCCGTTCATGTGGTGATCCCTGAACAAAACCTTCTGCCCCAAGTCGTCCCCCTTTAGTCGACGAGGGAACTCCAGTCGGGTAAACTCACCAGCCAGAAGCTCAGGGTAGACAAAGGCCTGAGGTGGGGAAGCCACAGTCAGGTCAAGCTCCCTCTTATGGCCCTGAACTAGGAGTTGCCTGCCCTCCCCTACCCCCCCACCCCCACCAGGGCACCTACCAGGTGCTGGATTCGCTGCCGCTCGGTCTCTGGGGTGAACTCAGAGCTCAGCGGCCGTACCTCGTCTCTGCGCACCAAGATGGCCCTGCATGGGTGTAGGAAGGGAGGGGTGGTCTGTGAGGCAGCCTCCGGCATCCATGGCCACCCCACTGCCAGTCCTTCCTCCAGCTAGCTCTGCCATGCCATTCTTTGCTCAGAGGCCTCTATAACTGCCCACGACCTACAGGGTGAAGGCTCAGCTGTTTGGCCTGGCCAAACTGTCCTGGTTCAGCTGCCACCCTCTCTCCACACGTATACACCCTCACACTCCACACATATGCACGCTCACACTCCACACGTATGCACCCTCACACTCCACACGTATGCACCCTCACTCCACACATATGCGCCCTCACACTCCACACGTATGCACCCTCACACTCCACACGTATGCACCCTCACACTCCACACGTATGCACCCGCACACCACACGTATGCACATATGCCCCCTCACACTCCGCACGTATGCACCCTCACACTCCACACGTATGCACCCTCACACTCCACACGTATACACCCTCACACTCCACACGTATGCACCCTCACACTCCACACATATACACACAACTCCGCCAGTCAGTCCTCCCCGTTGCAGTCCTCTGCTTCCAGCCACCCCTTCCTGTCCCCACTACATCTGGTACCCCTGGCCATCCTCCCAAGGGCTCACTTACCTGCTATCCCCAGCATTGGCCACGAACAGCTTTCCCTGCAGGGACACAGCCACCAGAGCAGTGCAGCCGCCCACCTGACCTGAGGCCTCCAGCTCCCGCCCGATCACCTCATCCTGGGGCAAACCGGAGGCCACCTTAGCCGTAGCCTGTACTGCCACCGTACTACTTTGTCCCCCCAGCCCCACCCTACGGTTCATTTCCCACCAGCCAGCCCAGCAGCCCAGCAGCCCAGAGCCCAGCCTGTCCTCCAGGATCCCTGTAGTCAGGAGAGCTAGATGGGAAGTGCTACTCAGAACAGGAAGAGAAACCAGCCCCTCCACCAGGACCAACAGGATGTGCGATGAGGTGATGCAGGTAAAAGCACCTAAGGCAGACAGCAGGTGCAGGACAGAGGGTATGATGTCTTTCTAATCAAGGATCCAGGGGAGCACCGCTGGGATGCCCCACTCCCTTGGCCGCGGGTGAAGCCTTCCTGCAGTCCCCTGCCAAAGGCACTCACACATTCCTGGAAGGCGCTCTCCAGAGCCCCAATCACCAAGTCTTCTGCCCTGATGCCCTTTTCCTCCACGAACTGGGGGTCGCTGGAGCACACGCAGCGGCCACTGAGGTGCATGGGTGGCTGAACGGCCACCATGCCCTCTACCACGGCCTCCAACTGCCGGCGCAGGCAGGAGTGCAGAGTGTTGGCGGCCAGGATGGCTGCCACAGGACCTCCGTGCCCGTCAAACAGTGCCCAGTAATGACCCGTCAACAGCTGCATGGGAAGGGCTGGGTGTCAGGCCCTGCATGGCTTCCCCAGTCATCCCGTGGCCCAGCCTGAACCAGGACGTGGAGGGCAAGACCCTCAGCCTGTCAGAGAGGCTCACCTCCTCTGGGCACAGAGTCAGCCACTCTTGGTCCTCCGTGGTCCCAAACTCACATCGCCGGATGCACAGCTTCCCACAGGCAGCTTGATCTTCGTTGAACTCTGATTTCTCTGCGTTGATGATCCTGAGGCCAGGAAGTAGTGAGTGACCCTTTAGGGACACACCTATTTCCCCACGGGCTCAAAGATCCAAGCTAGTGCAGTGAAGGACCCCACCCTCGGGGGCAACGGCTCCCCCATGCTGACAACTGACCTGGACAATCACAATGTCAGTGTCCTGGCTGCTCCGCGGCCTCACCGCTAAGGCGAAGTCAGGGCCCTGGACCTGTGGAGCCTACTGACCCAGGCCAGGACGCACGGGCAGGCTACCTGGGAGGTCTTGGGTGGCCCTTCCAACCCTGTCCCATCTCAGCCGGGACCCTGTCCTATATGCAAAGGCTACATGCCAGGGTGAGACGCGCGGGGTGGAGCTCTTGGGAACATCTCCAAGGCCCAGACGGCTAGCACTCCACCCAGTCTCTGGACCTCAGTTTGGAAAGGGCGAGGGTCCTTCCCGACTCCAGCCTCTAGTCCCGACAAGGCTGGAGTGGGATAAGGCGCAGGTGGCGGGAGTCACAAAGGACAAGGAGTATCCACGGGTGGGATGGGGATGTCACTCAGCTCAGCCTGTCGTCTAGGTTAGCACAGATCCCCAGGCTGGATCAGGCAGGGCTCCCGGGTCGCGGGTACCAGGATAAGGGTCGCCCGAGGCGGGGCACTCACTCGGCGTAGCCTGCGTTCCAGGGCAGCGTGCGGCCCCGCGCTGGGCTGCGCACAGGCCGGGAGTCGGGGCGGCGCGAGGCGTCGGCCGGGCCTGGGCTGGAGCTGGAGCCGCGCAGGAAGCGGGGCCGCCGGTAGGGCACCGGGCTGGCGCCGGGGCCCGGGGGGCGGGGGGCGGGAAGCGGGCCGGGGGGCGGGGCCCGGCGGCGAGGCGGTGACGCCCCCAAACTCCAACTTCGGGCCTGGAGTTTGCAAGCCGCCTGCGTGCGGGCGTGGACCTCACAAACGACCCTCAGGAGCCAACGCTGCTGTCAGCCCCACTTTACAGACAAGGACACTGAGGCCCACGGTAATGCTGAGCTGGACTGCCTGCCCACTCCTGTGGGGCACAGCCCTGAGACCCCCTCCCCTCCCGTACTGGGCAACGGAGGGTCTTTCAGAGCAGACCCTGGTCCGCCAGGCTGGGCCAGTGTCCACCGCAGGGCCTCAGGCCACCTATGCTGGGCGGGGGAGCTTGCGCAAGGGGAAAATGGAGACAGAATGTCCTTGAAGGTGTTGGACACATTGAGCAAGAACCTGTCAGAGCACAGTGTTCCCTCAGGTGCTGGCCCTGTCCTTGCCTCCCACCCCAGAAGAGGCCTCGCTGGCCTCACCGGTCACCCTAGTCTTCCTGTTGTCCTGTTTTTTGTTTGCTTTAGAGAGTGTGCCTTGCCAGAGAGAGAAATTGCCCTAGAGGGGATGCCTATGCCACAATCTCTTCTCCTCCACTGTCCTCTTGGGATTTTGGGTACTCACGAACATATGCCTGGAGTGTTTTTCAGGTCACCAGGCCCAGGACTTGGACCTGCTGGCCCTATGTGTGTGTGAGAGAGAGTTTTTGCCACAGTGCACGTGTGCACTGTCTTGCCAGAGACAGTAGGAAACTCAGAAATCACCCCTAAGGAGGGCTAACCATGCCAGAATACCTTCTCCGTTTTCTCAGTATTGTGGGCATGCACACATACCCAGTGTGATTTTCAAGCCACCGGGTCTGGGACTCAAACTTCAGTCAACCATGTGTGAGTCCAGCGTCTTAACCACTGCACCACCTGTTTTTTAATTGCCAAAGGGCATGTGAGAGAGCCAGAGAGAAAGCATTCCCAAGCTGCATTCCCATTGCCATTTCTCCATCCTGTTGGGATTTGGGGCACGTACACGTGTGCACAAGTACACACACCGTGAGTTTCTCACGCTTTCAGGGATGGGATTTGATCCATGGTCATCCATGTGGGAGCCAACTCCGTTAACCATCAGGCTAGGGGGCAGCCCAAGATGCCCCCTCTGGACAGACAGCAAGGTCCTCAGTAGAGTGAGCCACTGAGGGTCAAGGGACTGGAAGGGGAATTCGGGGTCCCCCAAAGGTCAGGGTTCAGGAAGTCAAGGAAGTGGAAGTCTTTCATCTGGGCAAGTTGCAGCATCTTCCCTGGCGGGCTGTCCCTGCCGGCACATCAGTGTGTTAACCCAGCACTTTCTCCTCCTTCTGTCATTTAAGCCCAACTCCCTGGGGCAGACTTGTTTCCACTTCATAAGGAAGGAGGACTTTGAGGCCCTGGAGGGGAAGTCTCCAGCCACCCAGGACTGTGCTGTTCTCAGTTTTCATTATGACAGCACAACCGACTCAAACCACCCCCACCGAAGATTTCTCTTCCCCTTTCCTCCTCCAGGAAGTCAGGGCTTGCCAACTCAAAGCCCCCAAGGTCCCACGGCCCCCTGCAGCTCAATCCCCCCAGGGATGGCTATAGGAGGAATCCCCACCTCCCCTCCTCAGAGAGTCTTTGCTTCCTCCGAGCAGCCAGCCTTGCCCCTCCTAGATTTCCTCTGGCCCAAGAGGAAGGTTCTCAGAGCAGAGCTGTACCCAACAGCCATCCTCAGACCACCTAGCTCCAGAGCAGCCTGGGGCTCATTCACTAAACCCACTGTGTGTGCCAGGCCCACACTGGGGACAGGGGCCAGACCTGATGGAGAGAGCTAGGTACATGGCCCCCCCCCCTCGCCCCCAGTGATGGGAGAAGTCATGGTGGATGGTGCTTGTTCGGGCTGGTGAGGGGGTGGGACAAAGACAAAGTGTTCTCAAAGGACACTGAGCCGAGAACTGTCACTGGAACATAAATGCACCAGGGGTCTAAGGTGAGGCAGGCCAGATGTAGTTTGTGGGCTCACTTCCTCACCCACACCAGTCAATGGCTCTGAGACTTTTTTTTTTTTTTTTTTGGACCATAGAGCAGATGTGCTTGCTGGAAAGAGACAGAGACAGGGAGAGAGAAAGTGAGAAACCACACAGTGGGGATGACTAGGCTGCAATTCCTTCTCCTCCATTCTCCTCTCAGGCTTGGGCAGGCCAAGTCCAGGACTCGAACTGTGGTCAACTGCATGGGAGTCCAGAGACGTAACCATTACGCCATCTGCTGGTCCCTGGGATCTGGCTCTCTTAACTGCTAAGCCATGGAGCCACACCACAACATGCATGAACTTTGACTATATCATGCTAAGAGATTAAAAAACCAGACACAGAAGGACACATATTGTATGCTTCCATGATATGAAATATCCTTAGAAACAGAAAGCAGATTGGGAGCACCAGGGCTGGGTAGGCGAGAACAGGAAGTAACAGCCTAATAGGACAGGGTCTTACTCTAGAATAGGGAAAATGTTTTGGATCTAGGGGTGGTTGGTACATGACAATATGAATCGTACAACACAGCAATGAATGGTTCACTGTAAAATAGTTCATTTTATGTTAATGAATTTTACACCTCAATTTACAAAGGAGGGGATACATGTAATTTTGTAGTACTGTCTTATATAGAGGTTGCACCAATTTACTGTCTCCTCAGCTTATTATTACTTTTTAAAATGTTATTTAACTTTATTTATTATTATTATTATTTTTATTTGACCAGAGAGAGGCAGAGAGAGAAGGATAGTGAGGAATCAAGCCGCCAGGTCCAAGACTTGAACCACAGTTGGCCATGTGAGTCCAGTGCCCCTAACAACTACACCACCTGCCAGCCCCCTATTATTACTCTTTTAAAAATTTGCTATTGGAAAAAAAATTGCTCTTGGGGGCTGGCAGGTGGCATGATGGTTAGAGGCAATGGACTCCCACATGGCCGACTGCAATTCGAGTCCTTTCCCTCTCTCTCTCTGTGTGTCTCTAACTGGTCAAATTAAATAATAACAATAATAATGATAATAAATAAAGCTAAGTAAAATGATTTTTTTTTTTTTTTTTTTTGCCATTGGGCACATGTGCTGACCAGAGAGAGACAAAGAGTGAGAGAAAAGGAAAGTGGGAAGTCACCTCTGTCAGGTCTGGGACTCCAACTGTGGTCAGCCACATGGGAGTCCTGCCCTTAACCACCACGCAACCTGCTGGCCCGTTTCTATTTCCATTTTTAATGTAAGTGAATTTACTGATCTTCTCTTTTATACTTCCCGGCTTTGGCGACATACTCAGAAGGCCTTCTCCACTCCAAGGCTCTATACACTGCTATTTCGTTAGTATTTGTAGTTTACTTTTTTTTTTCTAGACCATATGGTGCTTCTGCTTACTGGGAGAGAGACAGAGAGGGAAAGAAATCACCCCTGGGGGATGGCCATGCCACAGTCCCTTCTCTTTCTCCTCCCGGGAATGGAGCACAAATGTACATGTACCCAGCATGTTTTTCAAGCGCTGAGTCCAGGACTCAGACAGCAGAGGTGGCCGTGTGGAATCCAGCGCCTTGACCACAGCGCCACCTGCTGGCTCCTGCAGTTTACTTTTCTAACATTTAAATCTTGAATCTACCTGGAAAAAATGTTTGCTACAATTTCAATGGCTGAGAAACATCAGAAAGGGGCATCCAGCCCGATCCTGGACACTGTTCACCTCTGGACTCATTGGAGCAGGCAGCTTTCTTATCTTCCTGCCGGAAAGTAGATCTCAGTGGGAAGCGGAGTCTGTTTGGTACTCCCCTGGCCCTTGGGTTCCCCACATGCAACCTGGAGCTGAGGCTGAGCAGGACTGGGCTTACTCCCTGTATCCCAGTTTTTTTTTTTTTTTTTTAATTTGACTTTATTTATTTACTTATTTTAATTTGACCAGAGAGGGACAGAGTGAGAGAGAGAGAGAGAAAGTAAGTTACCAGGTCCGGGGCTTGAACCGCAGTCGGCCATGTGGGAGTCCAGCGTCCTTAACCACCACGCCACCCTCTGGCCCCCTGTATCCCAGTTTTAATCCCCATCGCTGCAGTGAAACCCACTGGAAGGATTGAGGGCCACTGCCCAATAGGACTTCCCTTTCTCTGACTTCTCAATCGAGTTGGTTCTGGGGCATGTCCACTACCATGTGACCTGCATCAAATCACTTTGCTTCTCCAGATCTGAGTAAGGTAGAGACACTAACACCGACATCAGGATTCAGTAAATGAGCCTAGCGTGTAGGCAGTGTGCAACACAGGGGCGCTCATGGTTCACTCACACCTATGTTCATTTGGCAATTACTGACAACCTACCAATGTCGGGCACTATTCTAGGCAAGAAGGAGATAGCAGGGGCAAACACTTACCTACTGGTGGGGGGAGTCAATAAACAAGTACATACGTGCGGGGTCTTCAGAAAGTTCATGGGAAATGCATATTATGGAAAAATGGCATGGATATCAACATTTTTTTTCCTTTTTAGATTTTTGGCAAAGAGCACATGCATTCACCAGAGAGAGACAAAGAGTGAAGAAGTGAGAAATCACCTCCCCAAAGGGATGGCCACGCCAGAATCTTTTCTCCTCCATTCTTCTCTTGGGACCTGGGCATGCACACATGCTCAGCATGTTTTTTTTTTTTTTTTTTTCTGAGAGGGTTTTTGCTAGAGAGCGTGTGCGCTCACCCAAAAGAGAGAGAAAGTGAGAAATCACCCCCCAGGGGGGATGGCCACACTGCAATCTCTTCTCCTCCATTCTTCTATTAGGATTTTAGGCATGCACGCACACACGCCCGGCATGACTTTAAGCCACCGGGTCCAGGATTCGAACGTCAGTCGACTATATGAGAGTCCAGCAAGGTAGGCATCACGCCATCTGCTGGTCCTTCAGCATGTTTTTCAAGTCACCAGGTCCGGATTCGAACAACAGAATTGGCCATATGGAATCCAGCCTCTTCACCTTCACACCACCTGCTGGTTCTTTTGAAATGTTTTTACACTATAGTAAACTGACACTTTCATTGCATCATTCCATGAACTTTCTCGAGACACCCTCATGTGTCAGGCAGTGATAAAAGCAAAGAGAACAGTGCAGGGAGAGGGCTGGCCAGGCAGCAGGGAAGACCTTGCAGTAAGGAGGTCATCATCAGCAACCTGCCTTATTGCAGTTCATCCCACAGAGATGTGTTTACAGAGGACAGGACCTTATTATTTTTCACTGATCTAGGGTAACTCCTGTTCCCAGGAGGTTAAGGAATCACCAACTGCTGCTGTGGAGGTGGCCAGGCCTGAGCTGACGTAAGCAGTTGCTCCAGGTTGCTGGCCCCCCTCTGGGCTGTAGCAGGACTCAAGGAAAGACGTGCCTATGAGATGTTCTGCAGAGTAAGCTATGGGGCCACATGGTGGCTTTATCTTCCCCAGCAGGGGCAGTGGTGAGCAAACTCCACAGGCCCAGACCGCAGGTGTGCATGGGGGAGATGAACATGAAAACCCCTCAATGCTGTGTTTGGGACTCTCAGGAGACATGCAACTCAGGGCTGAGGGGCCTCAAGATGGCCCAGTCAAGGATGGGAAGCAGGTAGAGCCTCTTCATATCTTGGCAACCCCAGCCCCAAGAGGCACCTGCCTCCTTTGCAGAGCCCCCCCAGCTCTGATGGAGGAACTGGGATCACAGGCTCTTCTCCACTCAATCACAATGGCTTGGAAGATACAATGTGCTGATTGGCTGGTAGCAGCGGGCAGGTCTGATGCCAGGGAAGGCCAAGCTGCTGGTACAGAGACAAGTGCATTAGCAGTTGGGAAGGTCCTCAGACACCCCTAGTTCTGGCCCTCCTTCACCCTCTGGGTCTTTGCACATGCAGTTTCCGCTTCTCATGCTCGGCCTGGCTGCCCATTCTCCTCTCCAGGTCTCCGCCCACATTTGGTCTCAGAGTCCCCTCGCATTCTCTGCTAGAGGCCTGCCTGGGCTCCACCCAGGCCTGTGAGGGCCATGGTTGCCCTGAGGGCCAGTGCCCCGCGGGAAGGGCTCAGGAAACATTCTCTGGGGAAGGGATGGCACACAAACACGCGCGCGCCCATCCACACGAAGACTCCTTCCCAGACACAGGGGTGCACACGGACACGCCCCCACTCGCAAACGCACCTGGTCCAGGTGCAGACTCTTGCGCACACACACGGGCTGGGACCAGGGTGCACAGACGCACACGCGCGTCGGCCTATCCACGCTCGGCTACACGTAAGACCCTTCTCCTACACAGAGGCACACGCAGGCGCGCGTACACGGTGATCAACGGCCAACCACGACTCGCCCCGGCCAAGGCGCACTCTGTGCGCACGCGCGCCCCCGAGTCCCCGCCTCCCCAGGCCTCCTTCATCAGGGGCGGGGCGTCGCTGGGGGCGGGTCCTGCGGCACCGCCCGGGAAGCTGCGCGAGGCTCGGAGATCACCGGCACATCCTCCTTCTGGTCCAGGGCTATCCGAGCAGAGCCAGGGCCAAGCGTTGGAGGCTCCGACGGCGCGGGCGGTTCGGAGCGCCGAGCCATGGCGCACCAGACGGGCATCCACGGTGAGGACGGATGGCGGGTGGGCAGGGAGCTCCGGGTGTCGGTTCTCGGCCCCCGCCCTCCTTCCCGCACCGGTAGAGGGAAGCTTCCTGTTCTGTTTTGTAGCTCGGAGTTGCTTGGGATGGGCACATCTGGGCGGTGCGGGCTTGCTGTGCATAGCTGGGAGTGGGCGGGCGTGTGCGTGCGTGGCTGGGGTGGAAATATCCGTATGCCCATCTGGAGCTGGATGCGTCTGTGTATGCCCATCTGTGTATTTTCGTTCCTTCCTGAGGGTGGGTGTACCCGGATGTGCCCATCTAGGGGAGTGTGCACGCATGTGCAAGTCTTCTGTGTATAGTCCTGTGCGTGCACATTTGGATGTGACTTGCCGTGCACATGCAGGACCATTCATGTGCTTGCACTAGTGGCTCAGCGTGTAGGTGGTGTGGACCATCTTCAGACATCAATGTTTCGTGGCAGTGTACACGTATCTGTGGGTGTCTGTGTGTGTGCACAGTTGGGGCGCATCTCAGTGTGCATGTGTTGCCATGGCTGCAAGTTCCGGATCTGTCTGTGACTTGTGTGGGCCTCTGTATGTGTGTGAGGACGGGGCCCTGACTCTCTGCTCCTCCAGGACTCTCCCACATTCCCAGAAGGCTAGGCTAGGAAAACCTGGGACCAGACCCTCTGAATGGGAGGGGAGGAGTTGAGGATCTGACCTTGACCTCTGACCTCCCTCCCATGTTACCCTGTGATCTCAGTCTACCTCAGCCTGGATTGGAAGTTCCCAGCTCCAGGCTAGAAGGAGGGAAGAGAGAGCAGATGAGGGGTTTGTGGTGGAGGGTCCTGGACTGAGCGAACCCAGGCCAGCTCCCGCCCCCACTTCTCACCCCCAGAAGCTTCTCCAGCCCAGAGTATGTATTACACACCCCTCCCCCCGGGGCCCGTTTCCCCCTCAGGCAGGGAGAGAAGCAGTGGCTGGAAGCCAGGTGTCCTGACCCCATCCAGGCCTCAGTGTCCCCATTTTCCACTGGTCCGAAAGGGTTGCCTGGCGGTGGGGAAGCCTCAGGCTGGGTGCCCAGACGGCCTGGTGGTTTGGCCATCTGCCACTCCTCCCACCACATCAGGTCCTCTGCCCCCGGCCGCCATCGACCTGCCTGACCGCCAGAATCCCAGCTTGTGGTTGTGGCTGGACTGCCTGAGAGGGTTTCCCTGACC
>NW_006206856.1:1505087-1511509 GCF_000334495.1 Tupaia belangeri chinensis
CCCCCCTGCCCCTCACTGCCTCACTGGTACAGTAAGGCAGGTCTCTCTGGGGGATCATGGCACTGATGCGCCCCTCCTGTCTGTGAGCACCCTTCTTATTTGGGGCCTGGGGAGGTAGAAGAGAAGTCACCCTGGAGACCTGTCCTGGCCATAGGTGTGGGCCTGCTGACCTCAGAGCTGGGCAGGGAGGGACCTGTAACCGGAGGCTCCCCAGAGCTACGGGGCTGTGGGGGTGCTATGAATCTTTGATGACAGCAGCTCAGGTGTCCCAGACTTGGCCTCTGGATTATTGATGGTGGCTAGGGAGTCAGTGGGCGCAGGTGGGGGGTATCTTCCCCGACTGGGGTGTCATTTTGCCCTGGTAACACTGGATGGTTCCTGTCAGCCATTCCCTGGGGGAAATCCTCAGCCTCTCTCCTGGAAGGCCTGAGTAGGCAGAAGGGGCAGCTCAGCACGGCCTGCCTGCTGCCCTTAAGGTTATAAAAACTGGCCCGTTCACACCTCATCGCACCCCCTGGAATTTGGGGATATTGTCTTCCTTTTATCGATGAGGTTCAGCGAAGTCAGAGGTCACACAGCTAAGGGAGAGGGGAGCCCCAGAAGCCAGACTCCCTGCCTCGGGGACCTGCTTGGGGCCTGCTGGTGGCCCAGGGGGCTGAGCCCACTGCCCGCAGTCCCCACCGTGCTGCTCTGAGCTCCAAGGGCCTGCTGGACTCTGTGGGGACCCTGCACATCCAGTGGCCTTGGAGGGTGGTACACAGCCTACAGGGGGGCACCTGAGGACGTACCCAGAGTTTGTTTTCCTAAGGCCCCCCCCCTGCCCAGCCCAGTGGCCCTATAAATATGCTCTGACCTCAGCCCTCCAGCTGTGTTCCTGCTGGATTTCTTCTGACCCCTGGGCGGCCCCAAGGTCGTACTGGCTGGCCCTGCTCACCCAGACCCAAGAGGGCCCTGTGCCTTGGGGACCTTGGGTTGTGTATCTCCCAGTGGATCCACCTGACTCCCATGGGTCACAACTCTGACCATGAGCCTCACTGTGTACTTGGGCCCTTCGTCACTGGGCATCGCCTTTTGGCTCTGGGGCCCAAGTACAAGATGGAGGTGCTGTCGGGGAGTTTCTAGGGGCCACTCCTCTTCCAGGAAGCCTTCCCCACTGCCTAGAGATTGAGGGCTGTGGCCCCCAATTGAGCTGTGCCAGGGCCGGGGCGGCCCCTCAGAGTCTGGCATCCCGGCTGCTGTACTTGTGCCGAGGCCAGGCGTGCATGTGATGTGTATGTCTGTTTGTGTCTTGTGTGTTTCTGTGTGTGCATTGTATGTCCTCTCGCCCGCACGCATGTCCTAGCCAAGCTTTGCATTTGCATGCCCATGTGTTGTTAGTTACCTGGGAACTGTGTGTGTGCGTGCATGTCCTGACCCCGACCCCGCCTCTCCGCACCCCCACGTGATGGGGCCTGGGTCTGAGCCAGCTTCACTAGAAGGGCCAGCCTCTCTCCGGAAGGAGCTGGAGGGGCAGCCTCATGACTCAGCCCCTAGGAGGGAACGGCTGTCTGGCCGGGCCCCTTCCTTCCCCTTTGTCTGGTCATGGCTGCCCCCCCCCACTGGGAGGGGGGCGCGCCCCCCCCACCACGCCCCTGCTGCCGGTCCTGTGGCTAGGGCCGCCCCAGTCCCTCACTGCCTCACTGGTACAGTGAGGCAGGTCTCTCTGGGGGATCATGGCACTGATGCGCCCCTCCTGTCTGTGAGCACCCTTCTTATTTGGGGCCTGGGGAGGTAGAAGAGAAGTCACCCTGGAGACCTGTCCTGGCCATAGGTGTGGGCCTGCTGACCTCAGAGCTGGGCAGGGAGGGACCTGTAACCGGAGGCTCCCCAGAGCTACGGGGCTGTGGGGGTGCTATGAATCTTTGATGACAGCAGCTCAGGTGTCCCAGACTTGGCCTCTGGATTATTGATGGTGGCTAGGGAGTCAGTGGGCGCAGGTGGGGGGTATCTTCCCCGACTGGGGTGTCATTTTGCCCTGGTAACACTGGATGGTTCCTGTCAGCCATTCCCTGGGGGAAATCCTCAGCCTCTCTCCTGGAAGGCCTGAGTAGGCAGAAGGGGCAGCTCAGCACGGCCTGCCTGCTGCCCTTAAGGTTATAAAAACTGGCCCGTTCACACCTCATCGCACCCCCTGGAATTTGGGGATATTGTCTTCCTTTTATCGATGAGGTTCAGCGAAGTCAGAGGTCACACAGCTAAGGGAGAGGGGAGCCCCAGAAGCCAGACTCCCTGCCTCGGGGACCTGCTTGGGGCCTGCTGGTGGCCCAGGGGGCTGAGCCCACTGCCCGCAGTCCCCACCGTGCTGCTCTGAGCTCCAAGGGCCTGCTGGACTCTGTGGGGACCCTGCACATCCAGTGGCCTTGGAGGGTGGTACACAGCCTACAGGGGGGCACCTGAGGACGTACCCAGAGTTTGTTTTCCTAAGGCCCCCCCCCTGCCCAGCCCAGTGGCCCTATAAATATGCTCTGACCTCAGCCCTCCAGCTGTGTTCCTGCTGGATTTCTTCTGACCCCTGGGCGGCCCCAAGGTCGTACTGGCTGGCCCTGCTCACCCAGACCCAAGAGGGCCCTGTGCCTTGGGGACCTTGGGTTGTGTATCTCCCAGTGGATCCACCTGACTCCCATGGGTCACAACTCTGACCATGAGCCTCACTGTGTACTTGGGCCCTTCGTCACTGGGCATCGCCTTTTGGCTCTGGGGCCCAAGTACAAGATGGAGGTGCTGTCGGGGAGTTTCTAGGGGCCACTCCTCTTCCAGGAAGCCTTCCCCACTGCCTAGAGATTGAGGGCTGTGGCCCCCAATTGAGCTGTGCCAGGGCCGGGGCGGCCCCTCAGAGTCTGGCATCCCGGCTGCTGTACTTGTGCCGAGGCCAGGCGTGCATGTGATGTGTATGTCTGTTTGTGTCTTGTGTGTTTCTGTGTGTGCATTGTATGTCCTCTCGCCCGCACGCATGTCCTAGCCAAGCTTTGCATTTGCATGCCCATGTGTTGTTAGTTACCTGGGAACTGTGTGTGTGCGTGCATGTGTGTGTCTAAACGTGTGTCCACTCACGTTGGACCAACTGAGTGTGCATTGACACACGAGGGTGTTCACATGTGTGCTCCTCTCCATCTCGTGTTCTTTTCACACACAATGGATTGAGTGCCAGGTGACACGTGCTGCGTGTGTGTGAATGGACGTACAGGTTGGTGCACGTACGGTGTCTCCTTGAGGACTTGACAGAGCTGGGTGTCCGCGCCATGTCAGTGCTGGGCCATCTAGGGGGCTGACTGGGTGGGGGCCCTTCACTCTGTGGCTGACCTGCTCATCCTGATCCCGCCCCATCTTCGAGTGGGCCACCCTGTCCCTGCCCGCCCCACCCTGTCCCCAGAGCTATCCAGCCAGCAGGCCACCCGCCTGTCACTTCTGCTGGCTAAATTTGGGAGCGGGTGTTGGGCGGCCGGCTCAGGTTCCTGGTCACATGGGGGGCTGTATTTAACCCAGCTCCCAGCCCAGCCACCAGCACCCAGCACAGAGCAGGCCAGACTCAGCCCTGTGCTCCGCCCGCTCACCCCACCATGTTTCTTGTGCTCGTAGCCACCGAGGAGCTGAAAGAGTTCTTCGCCAGGGCGCGGGCTGGCTCCGTACGCCTCATCAAAGTGGTCATCGAGGACGGTGAGTGCCCCCACGGCGACAGCGTGGGCTGTGGGGGGGTGTTGGCCTTTGTCCCCGCCCCAGCCTCATTTACCATCTGGGAATGGGGGTGAGGTCACTCACAAAGAGGAGCCTCCTGGGGGGGCGGGTGACGGAGGGGGTCCCAATCATCTGCGGCTGCATAGTTGACAGCCCTGCCCAGGGCCTGCCCAGCCGCCCCTGTGCCGCGTGGCCGTGGCCAGGACGTGGGGCTGGACGGGGGCTCAGTGGGTCCAGGCACTGCCCCATGTGGCTAGTGCTGCCCTCCTCTGTTGGCCGTGGCTGCAGGCCTCGCCTGGCTCAGCGCCGGCTGTGAGACGCGTCCTGTGATAAAAGGGACTCGTGCTCGGTCATGCTGAGATCAGGAGGGGGATTCCAGCAGGCGTGATGGGCCTGGGCCTAGACCCTGGGGCCCCCAGGGCTGTGTCGGAGTGGTGCAGGGCTTGAGCTGAGGCCTGAGGTGAGGAGGGTCTGAGGAGGCAGAGGATCGGACTATGGCTGATTGGGGAATTCTGTGCCAAGGGATTGTCCCTGGGGTGAGGGGTGCAGAGTCTAGGACCGGGCTGGGCCAGGACCCCCACGGGTCCTTCAGTCCTTCTCAGAAGCCATGCTGTACTGGACCCCTTTTCCCCTAATTGAGTTGCTCAAAGCAGGATCTACTCAGACCCAGGATTCACCCCAGGATTTAGGGCCATGTCTGTGGGGGCTTTGCCAAGGTCTCCAAGTTCAGATGTCATCGGAGGCCGGGTGGGGTCATGTGGTAGGTCAGGCATGAAAGCCTCCTGGGCGCAGGCAAACAGCCTCCCTCCCTCACGGAGGCAGCTGCACCCCCAGGTGTTAAGCAGGAGGAATGTCTAGGTGGCATGTAGCCCAGCTCTGCGTAATCATTGTTGGGGCACCTGGCAGTGCCAGGAAGGTCTCGGCCCCCTGACAGGTAGCCACTGCCTGTCTCTGGCTCCAGTGAGATCGAGCTCCTGGTTTTTCTGGAGAAGCTATGAGTTCCACCTCTTGTGTAATATTCCATGGTTTGAAATGTTCCACCAACTTCAACTGGACAAGGCCCTGGGTCTGACTCGGCCTGGCTGCAGGAGTTCCACCTGATGCCCTCTGAGTTCTGGTGGGCAGGCCCACGAGAGGTGGCCGGACCTGTGGACCTGGTGTGTTCGGGCTCCCAGGCCACCAGGCCCTTTGCCCTCATTAGAGGGCCTGGTAGACAGGCTCTGGGACCCCTTGGCCAGGCTGTTGTTTCCCCTTTGCCCGAATATTCCCTGCAGTGTGGGCTGTACACACCGGGCTGGCGTGTGGTGCCCTCCCAACGCCCCAGCCCGCAGGTGCACCTGGAGTGTGCCCAGCATGTGCCCAGCCTGCTGCCCACTCAGCTTCTGCAGCAGCCATTAAGAAGTTGGCTGCTCTGGGTTAGTGACTTCTGGGGAGGAGACTGCAGCTGATGGGCAGCAGCCACAGGGTACCCATTTATGCAAGGTCTGGTGGGAGCCCCTGCTCCCCTCTGTTCTAGATGCTTTGGCTCCTGCAGGTCCCTGTGGCCTGAGGCTGTGACACCACCTTTCTCAGCACATTTGTCCTGAGAGGAGCATGCTGGGGTTCTCTTGGGACCTCGGGTCAAGGGAGGAGGGGAGCAGGAGGTGCCTGGTGAGGGCTGTGTGCTGAGCAGCTGTGCCAGTAGGATGGGGTCAGAGCACAGAGCGTCCATAAGGGACACATCACACATGTGACTGTGGACACACTGCTGTGTGCCCGTCACATGCGTGTGCATGTGTGTGCACACATGCACACACATGACAGGCACATGTGTATGTGCTGGGGCTGTGGAGAGGGAGCCCCCCGGCTGAAGCTCGGGGTCCTCAGGCATTCCCTCCCTCACTTGCTCACAGTCACACAGCCTCGTGGTTTAGGGACTGGGGGGCTCCAGGGAAGGTGGGGTCGAGTAGCCAACAGGTTGGCCTGGCTCAGAAGCCCCAGCTGGGGACAGTGGGCCTGGTCAGAGGTGGGGTGGAGGGGCTACTTCTCGGCTCACCCGGCCTCTGCCCCCAGAGCAGCTCGTGCTGGGCGCCTCGCAGGAGCTGGGGGGCCGCTGGGACCAGGACTACGACAGGGCTGTGCTGCCGCTGCTGGACGCCCAGCAGCCCTGCTACCTGCTCTACCGCCTCGACTCCCAGAATGCCCAGGGCTTTGAGTGGCTTTTCCTCGCCTGGTCACCTGATAACTCTCCTGTGAGTCCAGGGACCCCTCCCCAGCCCCCCGAGCTCAGGGATGGTGGGGAAGTAGACGGGGGAAGCTGGATGTGAACTGGATCGCAGAGCCCTGGGCTGGGGAGTCTAGAAAAGAACGCAGGCCTACTCTAGGGAGGCCAAGGGGGACAGGCCTGCCCTGGGGAGGCTAAGGGAAGGACAGACCTGCCCTGGGAGGACTAAGGGGGGACAGACCTGCCCTGGGAGGACTAAGGGGGGACAGGTCTGCACTGGGGGGACTAAGAGGGGACAGGTCGGCCCCGGAAGGACTAAGTGGGGGACAGACCTGCCCCGGGAGGACTAAGGGGGGGATAGACCTGCCCCGGGAGGACTAAGGGGGGACAGACCTGCCCCAGGAGGACTAAGGGGGGGACAGGCCTGCCCTGAGAGGACTAAGGGGGGGATAGGCCTGCCCTGAGAGGACTAAGGGGGGGACAAACATGCCGGCGGAGGACGAAGGGG
>NW_006206856.1:1511630-1515754 GCF_000334495.1 Tupaia belangeri chinensis
TGGGGAAGAGACGTGCCCGGAGAGGACGAAGGTGGGATAGACCTGCCCTGAGAGGACTAAGGGGCAACAGATCTGCCCTGAGAGGACTAAGGGGCAACAGATCTGCCCTGGGGAGGCTAAGGTGGGGGAAAACAGACCTGCCAGGCAGTCTGCGTGAAGACATGTCAGACACTACCCCAGAGTCAGAGAGGAACAGGGCTCCGTGCTTGGATCCCGGGGTCCCTAGTGGCACCAGCCTGGTTCCTGGAGGCTGGGGTGGACCGGAAGCGGGCTCCCTCTGCTGGTGGGAGCTGCCCTGCCATGTCCTCAGCGCGTGCTGCGCCCCCTGCCGGGCCTGTGGCGCAGTGTTGAGCAGACCCCACGCAGAGGCTCCTGCCTGCTCCTGGATGGACAGCTCTGCCCAGCCAGGTCCCACAGTTTGGCCCCTCAACCCTCCAGGTACGGCTGAAGATGCTGTACGCAGCCACGCGGGCCACGGTGAAGAAGGAGTTCGGGGGCGGCCACATCAAGGATGAGCTCTTTGGCACTGTGAAGGTACCTCTGGGCCAGGGCCCCAGCTGGATCCTGGGCCCTCAGAGGGCGGGGCATGGTGTGGGGTCTCAGAGCAAGCAATTGCCTGGCTCGGGCACAAGATGGGGAGGTGGAGGCATGCAGGGGCTACCAGCTGGGTGCTCGGTGACTTCCTGAGGCCTCTCAGTGTGTCATTTATGGCGCTGCCTCCCCTTGCCCCCAGGATGACCTGTCCTTCGCCGGGTACCAGAAGCACCTGTCGTCCTGTGCGGCGCCTGCCCCGCTGACCTCAGCGGAGAGAGAGCTTCAGCAGATCCGTATCAATGAGGTGAGTGCACCAGGCACATGGGCAGAAGTCCCAGTGCCAGGCCCCCTGGAAGAGCCATGCTTCCGGCAGGACACGTGCCAGCTCAGGCAGGTAAGGGCCTCCTCATCGTTCTACCGCCCCCAGGTGAAGACAGAGATCAGCGTGGAAAGCAAGCACCAGACCCTGCAGGGCCTCGCCTTCCCCCTGCAACCCGAGGCCCAGCGGGCGCTTCAGCAGCTCAGGCAGAAGCTGATCGACTATATCCAGCTGGTAGGGGCCCTCACCCTGCCCGGCACACGCCTGAGGGGCATGTTCCCCACCCCTGCTCCCACTCACACGTGTGCTTGTGCATCGAGTCCCCTCAGACGCAGCGCCCACCCGCCTGCAGCCTGTCTACTTCAGCCCACCCGTTTACATGCCGTCCACCCCCACCCCACCCTGCTCCTTCCTAAGGGACTGGTGCAGCCACCATGTCCATGGGTGCATGCACCCTGCCCTGGGCCCTGTCCACACACAGATACCCTGTGAGTGCACCGCCTGTTCCCCTCTGCACAGACACCCCAGGGATCATGCTGCCCCTTAGCATGGAGCCTCTTTCTGCCTGGACACCCTCTGCAGCCCTTTGACCCCCGTTTTTCTGGGCAGGGTCCCTCTGCCCTGTGTTCAGGCTCCCCTTCAAGCAAAATGGCTCCTTCCTTCTAAGGTGGAAGATGGATGGGCCCAGTGATGGTGCCTCCCCAACTTGAGACCCTCTGTACCGTCCCCTCCACTGCCCTTGGGAGTCCCTGTTCGAGAAGAGCTGTCCACTGGGCAGAGTTGGGGCTGGGCCCAGGAGTGGCCTCCTCAGAGGGATCCCCATAAGGGGATGGCCACTGGGGAGGGGAACCCTGGGAGGTTATGAGCCAGTCCTGTTTCAGGGTTCAGGTTTGGTGGTGTGGCCGGGGCCCTCCCTCCTGGTGCCCACAGCTCCCCCCGCCCCTCTGCAGAAGCTGGACCTGGAGCGGGAGACCATCGAGTTGGTGCACACGGAGCCCACGGACGTGGCCCGGCTGCCCTCCCGGGTGCCCCGAGATGCGGCCCGCTACCACTTCTTCCTCTACAAGCACACCCACGAGGGCTGCCGCGCAGGGTCCCCGAGCCTGTGGTGGGGGCAGCGCTGGCTGGGGCTGGGGTGAGGGCCGGCAGTGTGGCAGGCCGCCTGGCTCAGCTTCCTGTCCCCGCAGTGTTCATCTACTCCATGCCGGGCTACAAGTGCAGCATCAGGGAGCGCATGCTCTACTCCAGCTGCAAGAGCCGCCTCCTCGATTCTGCTGAGCAAGACTTCCAGCTGGAGATTGCCAAGAAGGTAGGCACTGTCCCCAGGGCCCTGTCACCCTGGCCTCCATGTGGGGCTTTGGAATCCTCAGACGGCAGCCAGCAGGATGGGTGGGGAGCTTGAGACCCCTGGCAACCTGGGTGGCTCCAGTCGGCCCAGCTGATGGGGGCACAGATAAGCCCGGCCCCTCACCACCACAGTCTCTTGCCAGGTCTGCAGGGTGGGGAGGGGTGAGCCAGGGGAGCAGAGGTCAAGGGCGACAGGTTCCAGCTCTGTTCCTGGAGGTGGCATTCCAGGTGGGGATCTGAGAGGAGACCCCAGGGCTGGAGGGAGAGCTCAAGGGGGTGCCCTGGGAATATGGGGGATCCCACCCTTAGGTGACCACTGCCTCACCCCACGCAGATCGAGATTGGCGATGGGGCGGAGCTGACAGCCGAGTTCCTGTACGATGAGGTGCACCCCAAGCAACATGCCTTCAAGCAGGCCTTTGCCAAGCCCAAGGGTCCTGGGGGCAAGCGGGGCCACAAGCGCCTCATCCGCGGCCCTGGTGAGAATGGAGATGACAGCTAGGCGGCTGGGCCTGAGCCGGGCTGGCGTGTGGACTGTGGGCTGCCTGCCCCGCTGCTCCCGGCCACCACCCTCCTTCCCAGCCCAGGCTCCTGGAAGCGCTTCCTGTAAGGCAAGAGGGGCTGGGGCTGAACACACCTGCAGCTGCCCAGGGACACTGGGCTGCCATTCTGTGACCCTTCTCCATCGCTGTCTGTGCTCATCTGTGTGCCCGGGCCCTGTGTGGAACCTGACATGAACCTGGCCTCCAGGGGAACAGACTGGGTCCCAGCACAGCCCGGAGCCTGTGGCCACAAGGGATGGGGTCATTGAGGCTGAGGCAGGAGTCACTGCAGGACGGGATGGCTGAATGCTGTATTTTCTAAAGAATAAAATATTTTTAAATCAAGACTTGACTCTTGGGCCAGCTTCATAGCCTAGTGGGTAAGGGAGCTATACTCACCATGGCCAGCCATAGCTCGAATGAATCCCAGCCCTGGTAGCTTGAAAAACACACTATATGTGGAAACCAGCAGTTAGCTTAATGGCTATGTCTCTGGACTCCCACGTAGTCGACCGCAGTTCGTGTCCCGGACCCGGTGGCTTAAAACTCACGCCGGGTGCATGTGCGTGTGTGCCCAAGATCCCGAGAGGAGAATGGAGGAGAAGGGATTGCGGCGTGACCATCCCCCCTGGGGGGTGATTTCTCGCTTTCTGTCTCTATGTCTCTCTCTGTCTGTCTGGTGAGCGCACGCGCCCTATAGCGAAAATCTCTCAAAAAAAAAAATAAAAAAACACTATATGTATGTGTGCCCCAACTCCCAATAGGATGGGGAGATGGAGGAGGAGCATGACCACGTGCACACTAGCAAATTAAAAAAAAAAAAAAAAAGATATTGGGACCAGCAGTTGGCATAATGGCTATGTCGTTGGACTCCCATATAGTCGACTGTGGTTTGAGTCTCAGACCCAGTGGCTTGAACTCACACCGGGCGAATAGGTGTGCGTGTCCAAGATCCCAAGAGGAGAGTGGAGGAGAAGGGATTGCTGTGTAGCCATCCCCTCCAGCGGGTGATTTCTCACTTTCTGTCTCTCTGTCTCTGTCTTTCTGGCAAGCGCACGCGCCCTATAGCAAAAAACTCTAAACAAAACAAAAACATAAGTTGAGCCGGCTGATGATGTAACAGTTACGTCACTGGACCACTGTGTAACCGACCAGTTTAAATCTCAGACCTGGTGGCTTGAAACGTGTGTGCGTGCCCACCCAAGATCCTAGAAGGAGAATGGAGAAGAGGTTGTGGCATAGCCATCCCCCCTTGAGGGCAGAGTGATTTCTCACTTTCTCACTGTCTCTGTCTCTCGTTTTCTCTGGCCAGTGCACACACCCTATGGCAAAATCTTTACATTAAAAAAAAAAAAATCCAGGGGTGGGGCTCACGCCCCGCC
>NW_006206856.1:1516488-1518039 GCF_000334495.1 Tupaia belangeri chinensis
GGCCAGCAGGTGGAATGGTGGTTAAGGCGCTGGATTCCCACATGGCTGACTGTGGTTCGAGTCCTGGAACTGGCAACTTGCTTTCTCATTTTTCCTCCCTCTCTCTGGCAAATGAATATACTCTATAGCAATTAAAAAAAAATTACTTTATTTAATGTTTATTTTAATTTGGCCAGAGAGGGACAAAGAGAGAGACAAAGTGAGAAAGCAAGCCACCAGGTCCGGGACTAGAACCACGGTCAGCCATGTGGGAGTCCAGCGCCCTTAACCACCACGCCACCTGCCAGCCCCGCCTATAGCAAATTTTAAAAAGATTAATAAACACACACACACACACACACGTTTAGAGCCAGCAGGCGGCATGAAGGTTAAGAACCCAAATGGCTGAGTCTGCAGTTTAAGTCTCAGACCCAGTAGCTTGGAAATCAGGCCAGGCATGTGTGCATGCATGCCCAAAATCCCAAAAAGAAACGAGAGGGATTGTGGCCTGGCAATATCCCCTGGGAAATGATTTCTTACTCCTTCCCCCCATCTCTGACAAGCGCATGTGCCTATAGCAAAAACTAAATTAAAATAAAAGTAACTTAATTTTAAAAACCACGAGTTTATTCTACCGTTCTGGAGGGCAGAAGCTACAGTGGGTCTCAGCTAACATCACGGTGTTGGCAGGCCCAGTTTCTCCCAGAGGCCACAGGAATATCTACGTCCTTCTTTTTCCAACTGCCAGAGGCCAAGGGTCCACTAGTCCACAGACACGCCACGTGGCCCGCGCACCTCGGCTGCGGCCCTCCCTCCACCTTCACAGCCAGAGGCGTCATCTTGCTGCTGCTGCCCTCGCTTCTGTGGTCACACAGCTACTCAAATCTAGTCCGGTTTCCTCCTGTCTCCAGTTGTTTAACGTTTATTCATGAAAGAGAAGAAAGCACACACGTGTGGGAGCCACCTCAACAGTCTCGTCACATGTTGAACCACTTGACCCTCAAGGTCTTGGGCTCAAGTACCTGGCGTGTTTTTGGGTCAACAGGATCTGAACCTGCAGTCGGCCACGTGGCTTCCAGTATTGGAGTTTATTATGCTACCGCCTGTACCACTGCACTGAGGCTGGCCCTTTGCCTCTTTTATTTATTTTTTATTTTATTATTTTTTTTCTTTTTTTTTTTTTTGGAGAGATTTTCACTGTAGGGCGCATGCGCTCGCCAGACAGACAGACAGACAGAGACATAGAGACAGAAAGCGAGAAATCACCCCCCAGGGGGGATGGTCACGCCGCAATCCCTTCTCCTCCATTCTCCTCTCGGGATCTTGGGCACGCATGCACACGCGCCCGGCGTGAGTTTTAAGCCACCGGGTCCGGGACGTGAACCACGGTCGACTACGTGGGAGTCCAGCGACATAGCCATTACGCTAACTGCTGGTTCCCTCTCTTTTATTTATTTTAAAGGAATTATTTTACTTATTTTTATTTATTATCATTTTTTAAATTTGACCAGAGAGAGAGAGAGACAGAGCCCTCAAGTCATAAGTCTGGGACTGGGGGAAAGTCTCCCTGGT
>NW_006206856.1:1518141-1522902 GCF_000334495.1 Tupaia belangeri chinensis
GGGCGGGGTTGGAGGAGTGGGATCGGTGGCTGCAGCTGTCCTGTTTCCTGGCTCAGGGCAGGGTCTCCCCCTGAGGCTTTTCTCCACCCCTGCTAAGCCCCTCAGGAGTGTAGGGAGGAGAACTGGGGCTCCGGCCAGGACCCAGAAGAGAGAGACCTTGTCCATCTCAAGCACTGGTCCTCAGGTGGGCAAGGGGACAGTGAGGGGACAATACCCTTGCACCCAGGTCACTGAGTCAGCCGGGTGCCTGGCGCCTTGGAGCCTTCCCACTGGGACACCTGCCCAGAGGTGGGCCTGGAAGGATGGGGGGGACAGCGATGCGGCCCTGCCGCCTCCCCGCCGAAGTCACATTTATTCATTCAGCATCACTCAGAGACTCTGCCTGCCCAGGGCTGGGTGCTGGGACCTGTAAGTCCAGCCAGCTCTGAGCACCTAGGGGTGCCGGGCATTGTACTGTGTCCTGCGAATACAGACAGATGATCCCTGCCCTGAAGAAGGTGACCTTCCAGCAGGGGAATAAGACGATTCGATCAGATACAATTGTCCGTGAACAGTCAAGGAGCTGGTCTGGAGCAGGTGAAAACATGACAGAAACAGCTTGCAAAGAGGCTTAGGAGTACCAGGTGTGGGGTGGGAGCTTTATGAGAAGGCCAGGGAGGGCCACCTTGAGAGGGCAACCACGAGCAGAGCCTTCAAGGAAGTGAACGAGGGGCCACGTAAGAATCTGCAGAGCCTCCAGGCAGAGGGAACGGTGTGTGAGGCCAGTCCCTGAGAGCCCTCTGACCGCCAGTGGATGGTTGCTGTGAGTCCAGGGACAGCCATGGAGGGGTCTGAGCGGAGGACTCTCGGACGACATTGGTTTGAAGGGGTCTCTCCAGGCCGGAAGTGAATGGGGGTGGGGGCTGAGGGCAGGGGCAGGGCAGCCAGGGAAGAGGCGGCCACTGCACTGGTCCAAGCTTCGTGATGGCGGCTCAGACCAGGCTGTGGATATGGAGGTGGCGGGCAGTGGCCTGTTCTGAAGGTGCAGCCAGCAGGACTTGCTGAGATGTCCTGGATCACCCTGGAGCCCTGGGCCCAAGCAGTCTGAGTTCCGGCACGTGGGTCAGAGGGGTCCCTTGAGGAAGTTAGTCCCGGGGGCACCAGCTGTGTGCCTGCAGCCAGGAGTGGCAGGGAGTGACGCAGTCTGTGCCGATGGGCACCAGGAGGCTGGAATGCAGAATGGGAGGCCCTGTTCCTGGAAGGGGCTACAAGGCTGAAGCCCAGGCAGGTGCAGCCCAGACTCAGACTCTGGGCATGCAAGGCCCATCTGAGCTATGGGGACAGGGCAGGGCTGGTTGGGAGACACTGTCCTAAGAGCACTACCTGTGGGCCGGGGGATGAGGCATGAGGGCCAAGGGTCATCTTGGGAGGCGAGGGGCCCCACATAGGTGCCGGCGTGCCTGGCTCAGGTCTGCTGCTACCTGGATTCCCGTCTCTCACAGACCCAAGCCTGGGCTCTGGGCCCTCATTCCTCCCTGGCCTTCCCCGGGTCCAGGTGCGAGGTAGTTGGGTGATGGAGGCTGTCTGAGGGGGGAGTGGAAAGAGGAAGAGGTGGAGGGCTGTCGGCCATCTGACTATGCAAATGGTCCCCGGGCCTGCGTGTAGCGGGATGGGGTTGAGGGTAGACGCTTCTGGGCTGTTGTGAAAGTCTCACTTCCTCTGTTCTCTATTTGGGAAGAGACCCCAAGTGTGAAGCACTCGTCCCTGTGGCTGCGGTCCAGTGTGCCAGCCGGACTCTCTGCAGAAGCCCCTGTTCCCTGTCATGGTAGGACAGCAGCCCTCAGCCCCCAGGGAAGGGGACAGCCTGGAAAGGCAGGAGGGAGGTGGGCTGCAGCTGTAGGCAATGGGGAAAGGGACTGCCACCCACATGGCCCAGGGGACACTCACTGAAGCCTGAGACATCAGAGCAAAAGCCCTTCTCCAGGCAGGGGGACCCAAACCCATCAGGCAGATGAGGAGTCAGAGGCCTGGGGCTCAGTTGGAGCTGCTGCAGCTTCGGGCCCTGGGGCTGGGCTCCGTCTGGCACTTGGCTACCGATGCCTCCCTCTTATCTGTCCCAACCCATTGCAGCTGGGGGCTCTCAGGCAGGTGGGGTGGGCAGAGGGTGAAAGAGCTGAGCAGAGCCCACCAGAGCCAGGGCCTAGGGGACCAGCCTGGACCACAGAAGGAGACTCATGCCCGCCTGGGCTCTGCTGAGGGAGAGGGTGGGGCTGCCCTGGCAGAGGGCAGAGAGACTGCAGACAGCAAGGGGAGCGGGCCAGCTGCCACCTTGCTGCGAGGAGAGGCGGGACAGTGAGAGAGGGATGTCGGTGGCTGCCTCACCCGGTGCTCTGTCTGTCTGGGGTTTGGTTACCGGTAGAAGTTCCAAATCTCAGGTATGGATTCTGGGTCTCGATCTAGACACTGAGTCTAAATTCTGAATTTAAGACAGTGTCTAAGACCCAGTTCAGATTCCCACAAGGCATGAAGGATGGGAAAGGGGCTCGGCAGTCAGGCAGGAACCTCTGTGGGGAAGGCTAAGAGAGGGAGGTTGGAAGCCCGGCTGGAAGGCCCTGTGAGAGGAGCAGTGGGCAGGAGGAGGCGTGGATCTGGGAGCTGGACTCTCACACACTCCTACTCTCCTACAGGGCCCCTGCAGCAGTGCCCTGCAGCCCCTGTCTCTCCTGGTGTGGGCTGCAGTGCTGGCTGTGGGCCTGGGCCTGGGCACCCTGCCCGCCTTCCTACCCTGTGAGTTCCGGGACCCAGGCCTGGTGAACTGCAACTGGCTGTTTCTGAAGTCCGTGCCCCGCTTCAAGGCAGCATCCCGAAACAACATCACCAGCCTGTCCTTGCTCTCCAACCGTATCCACCACCTGCACGACTCTGACTTCGCCCACCTGCCCAACCTGCGGAGACTCAACCTCAAGTGGAACTGTCCGCCAGCCGGCCTCAGCCCCATGCACTTCCCCTGCCACATGACCATCGAGCGCAACACCTTCCTGGCCGTGCCCACCCTGGAGGAGCTGAACCTGAGCTACAACGGCATCAGCACCGTGCCCGCCCTGCCCAGCTCCCTGGTGTTCCTGTCCTTAAGCCGCACCAACATCCTGACGCTGGGCCCTGCCAGCCTCGCTGGCCTGCACTCCCTGCGCTTCTTATTCATAGACGGCAACTGCTACTACAAGAATCCCTGCGGACGGGCGCTGGAGGTGGCCCCAGGTGCCCTCGCCAACCTGAGCAACCTCACCTGCCTGTCGCTCAAGTACAACAACCTCACGGCGGTGCCCCAAAACCTGCCCCCCAGCCTGGAGTATCTGCTGTTGTCCTACAACCACATTGTCAAGCTAGCGCCTCAGGACCTGGCCAACCTGACGGCCTTGCGTGTGCTGGATGTGGGCGGGAACTGCCGCCGCTGTGACCACGCCCGCAACCCCTGCGTGGAATGCCCTCTTGGCTTCCCCCAGCTGCACCCCTACACCTTCAGCCACCTGAGCCACCTCGAAGGCCTGGTGCTGAAGGACAATTCCCTCTACAGCCTGAACGCCACGTGGTTCCATGGCCTGGACAACCTCACCACGCTGGACCTGAGCGAGAACTTCCTCTATGACTGTATCAACAAAACCACAGCCTTCCGAAGCCTGGCACGGCTGCGCAAGCTCAACCTGGCCTTCAATTACCAGAAGGGGATGTCCATTTCCCATCTGCATCTGGCCCCCTCCTTCGGGAACCTGACCTCGCTGCAGGAGCTGGACATGCACGGCATCTTCTTCCACTCGCTCAGCAAGACCACGCTCCAGCTGCTGGCCCGCCTGCCCAGCCTCCAGACGCTGCACCTGGAGATGAACTTCATCACCCAGGCCCCACTCAGCGTCTTCGGGAACTTCTCTAGCCTGCGCTTTGTGGACCTGTCAAACAACCGCATCAGTGGGGTCTCAAAGAGGAAGCCGGCAGCCGCCACTGGGGAGGCAGACAGTAAGGAGGTCTGGGTGCAGTCTCAGGACTTCGCCCCAGCTCCACTAGAGGCCCCTCGATCTAAGGACTTTATGCAAAACTGCAGTAAATCCAGCTTCACCTTGGACCTCTCGCGGAACACGCTGGTGACAGTCCGGCCAGAGATGTTTGAGGGGCTCGCACACCTGCAGTGCCTACGCCTGAGCTATAACTGCATCGCGCAGACACCCAGCGGCAAGGAGTTCAGGCCACTGCAAAGCCTACGGGTGCTGGACCTGTCCCATAACAAGCTGGACCTGTACAACGAACACTCATTCACGGAGCTGCCTTGCCTGGAGGCCCTGGACCTCAGCTACAACAGCCAGCCCTTCGGCATGCAGGGCGTAGGCCACAACTTCAGCTTTGTGGCCCGGCTACGCAACCTGAGCAACCTCAGCCTGGCGCACAACAATATCCACAGCCGCGTGTCCCCGAGGCTCTGCAGCACCTCACTGCAGAACCTGGACTTCAGCGGGAATTCCCTGAGCCGCATGTGGGCTGAGGGCGACCTCTACCTCAACTTCTTCCACGACTTGACCAATCTGTGCCAGCTGGACCTGTCCCAGAATAACCTGCACACCCTCCTGCCCCGCACCCTGGCCAGACTCCCCAAGGGGCTGCAGCGGCTCTATCTCCGTGACAACTACCTTGCCTTCTTCAACTGGAGCAGCCTGGCCTTCCTGTCGGAACTGCAAGAGCTGGACCTGGCGGGGAACCAGCTGAAGGCCCTGGCCAACGGCAGGCCGGCCCCCG
>NW_006206856.1:1523044-1530410 GCF_000334495.1 Tupaia belangeri chinensis
CTGAAAGACCTGGCCCGGGCGGGGACCCAGCTGAAGGCCCTGGCCAACGGCAGCCTGCCTAACGGCACCAAGCTCCACACACTGGACCTCAGCAGCAACAGCATCAGCTTCGTGGTCCCCGGCTTCTTTGCTCTGGCTCAGAACCTGCAAGTGCTCAACCTTAGCGACAACTTCCTCATGACCATAGAGCCCTCCTGGTTTGGGTCCCTGGCGAATAACCTGAAAATCCTGGATGTGACCGCCAACCCTCTGCACTGCGCCTGCGGGGCGGTCTTTGTGGACTTCCTGCTGGAGTTGCAGAACAAGGTGCCTGGCCTGCCTGGCCGCGTGAGCTGCGGCGGTCCCGGCCAGCTGCAGGGTCGCAGCATCTTCCAGCAGGATCTGCGCCTCTGCCTGGACGAGGCCCTCTCCTGGGACTGCTTTGGCCTATCGCTGCTGGTAGTGGCCCTGGGCCTGGTCGTGCCTGTGCTGCACCACCTCTGCGGCTGGGACCTCTGGTACTGCTTCTACCTGTGCCAGGCCTGGCTTCCCCGGTGGGGGTTGCGAGGGGCTGATGCCCTGCCCTATGACGCCTTCGTGGTCTTCGACAAGGCGCAGAGCGCGGTGGCCGACTGGGTGTACAACGAGCTGCGGGGCCGGTTGGAGGAGCGCCGCGGGCGCCGCGCACTCCGCCTGTGCCTGGAGGAGCGGGACTGGCTACCCGGCAAAACGCTCTTCGAAAAAACCCCGGGCCGCCGCCCGGCCACAAGACGCTGTTCGTGCTGGCCCACACCGACCGGGTGAGCGGCCTCCTGCGCGCCGGCTTCCTGCTGGCCCAGCAGCGCCTGCTAGAGGACCGCATGGACGTGGTGGTGCTGGTGATCCTGCGCCCTGACGCCCGCCGCTCCCGCTACGTGCGGCTGCGCCAGCGCCTCTGCCGCCACAGCGTGCTCCTCTGGCCGCACCAGCCGGGCGGTCAGGGCAGGTTCTGGGCCCAGCTGGGCACGGCCTTGACCAGGGACAACCGCCACTTCTATAACCAGAACTTCTGCAGGGGACCTGCAGCTGAATAGCCAGCCCAGTGCTGCACGCCCGGCCTCTCCTGGACGCCACGTCCCACCCTCGCTGGGCAACCGCCCTGCCCCTTACACCTGGGCAGAGCAGGCACTCAATAAATACCTCGGAAGGCCACGGCTGACCCTGAGCTCGCTGGAGGTGAGGGCGGGACCAGAGAAGCGAGTTTTCCTGGCCTCTGTGAATGAGGAGGAGCAGAGGTGGTTTGGGGAGGATTGCCACGAGAACAGCAGGTCAGAGGGATGCCAGTAAGGATGGCTTTGTTCAGGGCATCTTTCCAGGGGAGCCAGATGCAGTGCCTGAATGATTTCACGCCTTCCCAGAGAGCAGGCGCAGGGTTCTCCCCTCTTCTACCTCCCCCAGAATGCGAGCAGCAGCTCCCCCCAGCCTCGGTCTCCCCGGTGCCATATGCTGGGCTCAGGTATCTCCCTCCCTCACCTACTGGGCTGGAGAGACCTCGGGGGCAGAGAATCTGCAGACTTGGTTGTTTCTGGCCTCCGGTGAGGTCCTGAGAGACAGCAGCCTCTCAGGAGAATGTTCATTAAGAAGTGAATGCGGGGACCGGCAGAGATGGATTTGTGGCAAGTTCAGAGGAGCAGTGCCCCCTCTGGTGGCCACGCTATGCTGGGCAGAGAGGCTAGCCCAGGTTGGGGACAGGAAGGCCTATGGGTGCATCTGAGCAGGAAGGAGCTGGGAGCCACAGAAGGTCCTAGGGTGAGCTCACAATCCATCCCTTTCTGTTTCTACCCAGAGGTGCATATGCTGGGTCTCTGATCTGATGTCAAAGGGACACCTAGGTGGGCTGCCACTTGGCTGCAAGGATGGGGGCCCCTTTCTCTGCTCTTGCTTCTCAGAGATGATCGCGCTTTGGTGCAATCTGGAGTTGTCACGTCTGGACAGGATGGAGTATGTGTGTGTTGTGTGTGTGTGTGTGTGTTTTCGTTGTACAGTGTAGACTTCAGGACACAGCTGGGGCCTGAGGACCAATGTTTGAAGACCCCAAGTGTGTGTGTAGAGTCACAGGTAGCATGAGGCCTAGAGTCCTGGGCTGGCTGCCTGCACCAACACCACAACCACCCCGCCCTTCCAGGACCAGTGGGCAGACGTGCAGCCTGGGGCGGCAGGAGGCTTGGACCAGTTTGGCTGGCCCAAGCCAGCGTGGGGCCTGCTCAGTCACTCAGGGCCAAGAGGCGATGTGTGTGTTGGGGGTAGGGTGGGGGCTGGAGCTGGCTGCAAGAAGCTCATTTCACTGCCAGATTGTGGGAGCCCTTTTTGGGGGTTCCCCCAGGCCACAGCTGTGCGGGAAGTCGAGGCTGCCTTCCCCTTTCTGACTTGGGTGCAGGGGTTCCTGAGGTGGGGCAGCGTTCCCCGCTATGTGCTCATCTGAAAGCAGGAGGGGAGTCCCTGACCCACCCATTGGAAGCCCCGCTGGGCTCCAATCAGCACCAGAGGAGGAAAGAAAGCAAGAGCAGTCCTGTCCCACGGGCCGGAATCTGGAGGAAGTCCCCTGTCGGAGTCTGGGGAAGTCCCCTGTCAAGTGGCTGTGGGATGGCTCCACCGCAGCAAGGAGCAGGAGTAGGAAGCTGGGCTCCCAGGGCACTGTGCATGGAGGAAGCTCTAGCTACCTGTCTCTTGGGACAACCAAGCCTGCCCTGTAGCGGTGGCAGGTAGAACCCCCGTGTCACCGCCCACCCACTCATGTTCACCTGGAGCCTTGGGGTTGGGCATTCAGAGGGCATTTTGGAGATAAAATAAGGGAACCATGGAGAGCTTGGCTTGAGTGAGTCTGGGGGCCACAACACTTGGCAAGGCTCCACTGTCTTGGGCCACACAAGAGAAAGTTGGAGCCGGGCCCCAGAGGGGCTGGGAGAGGGCAGTTCCCACTGCCCTGGGCTGCTCACAGCTGGCCCCAGCCCTCCCCGCCACGTGCTGGCCATCCCCCCCACTAACACTGCCACTGGCCCGGGAGACCAGGAAAGAGACCAGGAATGATGCAGGATTCCGGCCAGGTGACCTGGGGCTGCATCCCAGCTCTGCCCTTTGGGTTGCCCTGGGCAGGTAACGGCCCCCCGGGAGCCTCAGTTTGCACAGCTGTAAGTGGGGTGGGCCAGCTACTCTGCAGCCGTCGTAAGGAATAGTGGCCTGTACATAAAGGCCTGGAAAGGCTAGCAGGGCCTCAGTCGTCACCGCAGTCAGTGGGGTTTACCCTCAGGAACATCAGCCAACATGGCTTCCGTGTTTCCCTTCTCCCAAGGTCCCGAGAGGAGAATGGAGGGAAGAGATTGTGGCGTGGCCATCCCCCTGGGGAGTGATTTCTCACTGTCTCTCTGTCTTTCTGGTGAGCGCACACGCCCTATAGCAAAAACCTCTCCCCCCAAAAAAAGAAAAGAAAAGAAAAATTGACCAGAGAGAGACGGGAGCAAAGGGGAGGTGAGGAAAGCAAGTTACCAGGTCCAGGACTCAAACCAAGGCCAGCCACGTGGGAGTCTGGCAACCCAACCACCATGCCACCTACCGGCCTCCATCTGTTTAGATTTTAAAATATGACTCAACTTCTTCTCTCTCTTTCTCTCTCTTCTTTTTTTTTAGAGAGATTTTTGCTATAGGGCACATGCGCTTACCAGAGAGGCAGAAAGTGAGAAATCACCCCCCGGGGGGATGGCTACACAGCAGTCCCATCTCCTCTATCCTCTCCTCGGGAACTTGGGCATGTATGCTCATGTGCCTGGTGTGTTTTAAGTCATTGGGTCCAGGACGCGAACCGCGGTCGACTACATGGGCATCCAGTGACATAACCATTACACCATCTGCTGGCTTCTTGTCCTCTTCTAAGACACTTTATTTAATGCTCTTGGTTTCTAAACATTCTTGAAAAACTTTCATGACATTGTAGTTTCGTGGCCAACTATATGAACCAGGCCAGACCACTCATCACACAGGAAGCCACTAGCCGAGACAAGAACTTGCACGGAGGAGGGTTTTATTACAGGGAACATCAACCAGGAGAGCTGTGATCTGACTCTTAAAGTACTGTTCCCACAGGGGCCAGCAGGTGGCGTACAGGTTACATCACTGGACGGCCACTTGGCCAACCACTGTTCCGGTCCCAGACGCTGTGACTTGAGACTCACCACCGAGATCCTGGGAAGTGAATGGAGGAGAAGGGATTGTGGCATGGCCAGTCCCCCTGGGGGGTGATTTCTCATTTTCCCTCTCACTGTTTCTGTCTGTCTGTCTGTCTCTGGCAAGTGCACACACTCTAAGACAAAAACCTCTACAAAGAAAAAAAGTACTGTCTCCACGAGTGAGGAGCAAGCGAGACTCTGGAACAGGTGGGAAAGGTGACAGGAGAGGCGGAGGAGGAATCCAGGGTCTTTCCAGGAAAGTCTTTATGATGTATCTTTGGCGGATGGTGGTGTTTTCTCAGCGGGTGGTGCTGTTTTCTTGGTGCTGGGCATTCTCTGGGAGGGTCTGATGTTATCAGCAGGGCCGTTCTGGGTAAAGCACTCAAGACAAAGAGCGCTTAGGACACCTGGATCTTTTCTGTCTTGTGTGCTGCTTGTGACCATGTCTCGCAGAAACTGAACAATGAAGGCTGTCACGATGTGGGAGCTGCGGAACCGGAACTGCAGCGTGCAAAAAGTACCTGTCGATGGGGAGGGACGAGAGCATAAGCTCAGCTCATTGTGTAAATTACCGGGGACTCTGGGGCATCTGTCTTTCTTTTTCTTTCTTCTCTTTATTTTGGCCAGAGGGCACATGCACTTGCCAGAGAGAGAGGGGGAAAGAGGAAAATCACCCCAGAAGGGATGTGATCACACTGCAGTCCCTTCCCCTCTATCTTCCCCGCTTTTGAGATTTTGGTTATGCACACGCACCTGGCATGTTCTTTTTAAACCACCAGGTGAGATTTTGGTTATGCACATGCACCTGGCATGTTCTTTTTAAACCACCAGGGCTGGGATTCGAACTGTGATCAGCCATGTGGAAGCTAGTGCCCCTAATCAGTAGGCCACAGGGCCAATCCAAGGCATATTTCTTTTTACCTGGTAAACATTATAGTTCACTCAAAGAAAATCTATTTCTACTTCTGAGGGGCCTGATCAGTTTCATACTCACTTTTTTTGTTTTTGTTTTTGTTTGTTTGTTTTTTGCCACAGGGTGTGTGCACTCAACGGAGCCACAGAGAGAAAGTGAGAAATCACCTCCAGGGAGGATAGCCACACCACAATCCCTTCTCCTTCATTCTCCTCTAAGGATTTTGGGCACGCACGCACACACACATGCCCAGTGTGTTTTTCAGGCTGCTAGGTCTGGGACTCAAACCTCGGTGTCAGCCATATGGGATCCAGCGGCCTTAACCTCCATGCCACCTGTTGGCCCTCACACTCACTTTCAAGTAGTTCCCACATCCCGTCTACTTCCTGCAGGTCACTTCCCCTTTGTTCTTATAACCCCAAGAAGCAGGGAGGGGCAGGTCTGCCTAAAGGCCTTGCTGGCTCTGCTGGCTCCAAGCAAGCATTATAAGGAAGAGTGGGCCTTCCTAGCTTCCAGAGTAACATTACCCAAGCTAGGGGGAGAAAGTCACCCTTGCAGGAAAGGAGGAGGCAGTTCCAGTCGTGGGAATGCGAGGGGACAAAGGGAGGCCCTGAGAGCTCACGGGAGGTAACAGGGCTGGGAAGCCAAGTAGGAAGGAACCGAGTCACAGATTAAGGTGACGGCACTTCCGCCCCACCCAATGGCCTGCCCAGATGGATGGCTTTATCTGATGGGACCAAGGCTCAGCCGGCTGTCTCCAGTGCTAGGCTCTCAAGGGTGCGTCCTCGGAAACCCAGGCCCCTCTCGCCCAGGAGGGGTGCCACCACAACTCTGTCCAGTGAGGACAAAGCACCGCTGCCCCTTCCAGAGCTGTGTGTGAGGCGAGGCCACCTCTAGCCACTTGGCTTTTTCCAGCTGGCCTGCTCACTCTAGATGTGGACATTGTCCCTAGGCCCCTTTCGTGCACACAACACCCATCTGGTCAGCACCAACTGGGCTTTGAGGCTATGAAAGGGAGAAGATAGGGTATCTGTCCTCATAGAGGTGACGTTACAGCAGGGGAGGTCATCGTGGTTGGCACCCAGAGCTTTGGAAGGCAGCAGGGTCAAGCAGAGGTGAGAATACGAGTCTCAGCCAGCATGCTCGGGGGTGTCCTGGCCCTGAGTGAAGAGGCAGCTACACTGTGACCCTGGGTAGAGAAGTCCAGGCGGTTTAAAAAGAATGGCTAACATCAAGGCTCGGAAGCAGGGGAGAAAGAACCTGGGTGTGCAAGGCCCAGGAGTGAGCCCGAGTCTGAGCAGGGTGAACAAACAAGTGTTAGCTAGAGATGAGACAGGAGCCGAACCCAAACGTGGCCAGCCTGGGCGGGAAGCCAAGAATTCCACCCGAGTGCTACTGGAAGACCCAGCAGTTTTCTGCAAGGAGGGCCAGGAGCAGATCTGTATTTTGAACAAGGCCTTTCAGGGTGCCATGGGGTGGAGGCTGGGGCTGCAGTCACAGATGGTAGCACCGAAGCCCGAACTGGGAGGGCTACGCAGAGCAGGGGTGGGACAGGGAAATGGGTGGCACCTAGAGGGGTCTGGGCTGAGGGAGAATGTGTTTAAAGATGGGTGACAGAGCCTGCCACAGGCCAACGACTATAAGCCAGCGGAGGGAGAGAAATTCATAAAAGAGAGGAGTACAGGAATGTGCAAAGAATAGGACCCAAAATACAAGTGGAGAAAGCCAGGGTGAGGGGCCCAAACCCCTGCACTTTCCTGGAGGCGCAGGAAGCCTACAGGCTGGAGGACTCAGAAGTGGCAGTGGCACCATGGTTCAAGTTCCGAGGGAGGGCTGGCTCTAGGCGCAGTTACACGCTGTGCAGTGGGAGCTATGCAGTGGGGCTGAGCGAGGTCTGAATTGTGGCCCTGAAGGCTTGAGACATGCCAAGCAGTTGTACACATGCTCCCCAAATCCTGCCAAGATGGAAAAACACTCTGGCATTTAAAAAAAAGAAAAAGATTTGTTGTGACGAACTGCCCCTACAGCATAAAAGTTACATGCTACACAGGGGAGCTGGATCCTATACCGCCAACTAGGGTTCAAGTCCCAGTCCTGGCGGTTTGGAAGACGTGCTGTAAATGTGTGTGCCCAGGACCCTAACAGTATAGAAGGTTGGAGGAAAAAGGATCGAAGTGTAACCAGGCCCTCTGCTAGGGGTGCTTTCTCTCTTTAAATTTTTCTCCTGCACAGGCATATACCTTGTGGCATTTAAAAAAAAAAAAAAGCAGATTTG
>NW_006206856.1:1530967-1538967 GCF_000334495.1 Tupaia belangeri chinensis
ATATAACTTGTGGCATTTAAAAAAAAAAAAAAAGCAGATTTGAAGTGAGAAGTTGAAGTGAGGTCAGCGGCTGGCAGGGGAGAGGTGGTGGAAGTGGAGTGGGAGCCTGTGTCCCTCCTACAGGGCCTGAGGCTGCGGGCGAGGCCTGGTATACCCCCACACATTTTACACATCCCTGTGACCCAGACTGAACCAGAGAGAGCGAAAAATCATTTTCTCACTTAGGAGCCAATAGCAGAAAGACCCGTCGTTTAAACAAGAGTTTATTTTCAGGACTGTTTTTACTATAGATTAAAATTTAATATAATTTAATTCACATATAAAGACGACTCTCGAGACTACGTGGGTATGCTAACGACCTGGGTTGGGGAGGGGGCTGCGGTCACACTCAGGCCTGCGCGGACACCAGCTTGCTCATGCCTGAGAAAAAAGATTTCTCTCTTTCACTCATCACTTCGAAATGCAGAGGCCTCCTGCAGAAGTTGCACTCGGCCGAGGAATGCGGCTTCAGCTCCAGCCCCACTCGCTTCCACGTGGCCAGCAGATTCTCTGTAAGGAGAAACCACTTTCATCAGTCAGAGCAAGTACTTAGCCTAGAGGAGGGGAAACACACGGCCACGCAAAAACGTGCACACGGGCGTTCACGGCAGCAGGAGTCACTCAGAAAGAGGAAACCCCCAGGTGCCCATCAACTGCTGGGTAAACAAAAATAGTACAATTGTGCAACGTGGGGCCGGCATGTGATGCAGTGGTTAAGGGCGCTGGACTCCCACACGGCCAACCACAGTTTGAGCCCCAGACCTGGTGGCTTGCTTTCTCACTCCCCACCCCACCCCAGCTCTGTCCCTCTCTGGTCAGATTCAAATACATACATACAGTTAAATAAAATAATTTAAACGTTTTTTTAAAAATACTGCAATGGAAGAGTATTTACTAAGTAAACAAAAGGCTGTGACTAATGCTACAACGTGGGTGAACCCTGGAAACAGGCTGTGAGGCAGCTAGGCACACAGGGCCACACGAGGCTTGGTTCCACACACATGGAATGCCCAGAACGCGCAAAGCCACAGAGACAAAAAGATCAGTGGGTAAGAGGGGCTGGGGAAGCAGGAAATGGGGAGTGATGCCAATGGGTATGGAATGATGAAAACGTTCTGGAACCAGGACACTGCTCCACCTCGGGAGGGCTCAGTACCGTGGGGATAGGTGCCACCTGTGGCTTAAGCCCTCTCATCTCTGGGAGATAGATCAGCCAGAAAGGGTGAGCATCTGCCCTGCTCATAGGGGCTGGGGTGTGGTTCAAGCACCCTCAGGTGCTTTCCTCGTAAAAGCAAGCACATGTGAACGCCACGACAGGCTTCCGTGACGGAGGCAGCTCTGTACAGCACCCCGGCCCTCACCCAGGAAGTAGTTCATCATCTGGGGCGTGTGGTGAGGGGTCGGGGCGATCCGCAGGAGCTCTTCTCCCCGGGGCACCGTGGGGTAATTGATTGCTTGGACGTAGATGTTGTGTCTGCTCATGAGTTCATCACAGATCTCGGTGTTTTTAGCAGCATCTGCGACCTGAGTTAGATGGTGACAAGGGAGGGGCAGAAGGGGACAGATCTTTAGAATCGTTGGCAGAGTCCAGTAGACACAGTGCCCGAAAGGCTCAGGCTCAAACCGGACTGGAGAAGTATGCGCGAGCTCGCAGGAGGGGACCGCGCTGCCTACACACGCCCTGGCTCTGACCATGTGATCGAGTGGGGCTGGCACGGCTGGGTGAGGCCCAGAGAACAAAGCCCATGGGGTGACTTTCTGAGGCTCTGCCTCCCAGAGCTGGCCAGGCGAGGGCAGCTGCTGTTCCCACCGGCTGGCCGCAGATGCAGGATGTGAGCAGCCTCGCTATACTACCCCCATTAACAACACCAACTCAACTGTGACGCCGACAGGGCTGCCACTGCAGAGGGAAGGGCAAGACTTATTTCGAAATTAAATAAACAGAAAGACCCACTTCAAAGCTGGCCAAGCTCAGGCTTCTGGAACTTTTCAGACACAAGTCCTGTGTTTACCCTGTTAAGGTCAGGACTCTGCTCCAGCCCGCTGGGTTCAAAGGTTCCACTGTCACTGTGCAGTCAGCCAAAGGCAGAACCTACTGGAGATTGTGGGTCACGGGCCCTAGTCTCCTGCCCCCGGCCACTGTGGATTCTAGCCTCCTGCCCCCGGCCACCACGCCTCTTGCCCCTGGCCACTATGGGCTCTAGCCTCCTGCCCCCGGCCACCGTGGGTTCTAGCCTCCTGCCTCTGGCCACTGTGGGCCCTAGCCTCCTGCCCCTAGCCTGACTTCAGGAAGGTGGGAATCAGAACGCCGGCTCATCAGCCCTGGCCAGTGCGGTTAGGTCATTACCCGCACTGGGATGATGTGGCTGGGGCAGTGGACGACTGGGAGGCCGGCGTCCATCAGCATCTGCCTCATGAGCTTGACGTTGCGCTGGTGCTGGCGGCGAAGCGCGCGGCCCTCGGCGCTCTTCAGGATTCGCACGGACTCCAGGGCTCCAGCCAGCAGCATGGGGGGCAGGGAGGTGGTGAAGATGAAGCCGGCGGCGTAGGAGCGCACGGTGTCGATCAGGGCACTAGTGCTGGCGATGTAGCCTCCAACGCAGCCGAAGGCCTTGCCTGGGAGGAGACAGCCTCGTTGTTACACATGCAGCGACGTGCTGTGGAGCCTCAAAGCAGACTTTTCTCCTTACTGCCTCAATTCATCCCAAGACCAACAGAGGAAAAGGGATGCCCCCCATTTATGGAAGAGAAAAAGCTGAAGAGGGTTATGAAAAGGTGTTGCCCAAAGTCACCGTCTCTCTGACCGGGATCAAAGCGTGGACGGTCAGACTCAGCCTGGCCCCCCGGTGACTGGTCCCAGTGTGCCCGACGGGCCGTGGCCTCTCTTCCCACGATCTTATTCTCCCCTGCCTTTCCCACCCCGGCTCTGACCATGACCGTACTGCTTGCACCATCCTCTCCCGAGACCTCACCCCGAGCTGGAACACGACCCCGCTAAGGCATTAACTGTTCTGTGTGACCGGTGTTACTTCCTACTCAAGTAAACGCACCACTCTGACCACTGAGCACCTGCAGGAGAAATACGAGAACTCGGAACCTGTTAGGGTTGATCTGGGGCAAGACTTGTTTTTCAGTTCTCATTAAATCCCTTTGTATAATCTGTATCTCAAGTTCCAGGATTAAGGGCTTCAGAAGAGTCCTCGTAGAGCTTAACATTATGTTCTGTAATTAACATTTCTGCTGGGACCGCCGGTGGGCTGGGCGGCTCAAATTCCAGCAGAGGAAACCCGCTCTCCAGCCTGGTCCACCTCACAACGACCACACCTTCCAGGGGCCCATGTCAGAGAGCTCCTTCAAAGCAAAGAGCTACTGGAATGAGAACCTGGGTGAGCACTTACTCCCAGCAGGGCTCCACCCCGAGCAGCCCCAGGCCTCCCGTCTATACCAGGCTCCCACACCCCAAAGGTGCTCCTTTTTGCCTGCCCGTCCTTCACCAAGTATAGGCTGTAAATGGCATTTCTTGGGCTCCAACTGCCTTACTAACCTTCCAAGGTTTGAGAAGAGCCTCACATGTACACGGTGGACACTTTCACCTCATTTTTCTCCTCCACGCACATTCTGAGTCAGGTTCTATTATCGTCTCCATTACATGGATGAGGAAACCGAAGCACACGGAGGTTGCTACCTACCCAAGGTCACTTGCTAGCGTGCCAAGCAGCCAGGACCTAAACCCAGAGAGCAAGGCTCTGGCGCCGAGCTCCAGCTGCAAGGGGACGCTGCCTCTGTGTAAGGGTGGAGAGGGGAGCCAGGGAGCCCCACGCTCCCACATGGCGGGTTCACGGGGACAGAGCTCAGCGTGTCACGCCAGCTGCGCCTAACAACTGCTCTAGGAGAAAACACGAGAATTCTTTTTCTTTTCAATTTAGTGGAACAATCCGAGACACAGAGAGGAGGGCTCTGGCCGTGACGTGTAGCTAGAGGCAGAGGCAGGTTTGGAATGAGTGCAGACGGCAGAAGGTGCTGTTTCTGTGTGTCTGGCTGTGAGCTGTCCTTTGACTCCGAAAGCTGTGCCTCTGTGACCCAAGGGAGTTTACTAGGCTGTGTCACCACCTGCCGAGACAAAAAGCTCACCCAAAAGAGTGGCCCAGACTCTATATGCTGTCACTGTCACACCGTCTGCGCCTGATCCCGGTTACGCTAGCGAGTTCCCAGGGCCCGGGAGGATCGCAGATGACAGAACATGTGAGGGACACGCACCGAGTGTTCCCGAAATGATGTCCATCTTCGGCATGACTCCATCTCGATCCCCAATCCCTCCACCTTGAGCTCCGTACAGCCCCACCGCGTGGACCTCGTCCACGAAGGTGATCGCTCCAAACTCATGGGCCACGTCGCACAGCTCTTCCAGCGGGCACACTGCCCCTGAGGGAAGACAGAGACCACTCTCAAGAGCTCGCCGTTCCAGGCATTTCTGTTTTTGCTGACAGTCAGAACAAAATAACATACGTACTGGCTTTTTTAATTTCATTTTTTCCCCTTTAGTTTGCTATGAGATGCGTGTGTTCACCAGGGTGTGAGAGATAAAGTGAAAAATCACCCCCAGACGCATGCCACACCGCAATCCCTTCTCCTCTCGGGATTTTGGACATGCACACACATGTGCCCAGTGTGATTCTCAAGCCACCCAGTCCGGGACCGGAACCGCAGTCGGCCACGTGGGATCCGGCCATCCCAACCTCCATGCCACCTCCTGACTCCTTAACGTATTGTTTTTAATACTGGGATGAAAATGAACTTCCCTCAATTTCTAGGAGTCTTAGAGCCTAGCAAAAGCCAGAGTGGAAAAATCTACATGACCCAAACCTACATAATGTCGCCAGTTACAAAATCCCAGCAGAGAGTGAAAAGAAAATAAAACGCAAAAAACAAACATCACACTTTGAAAAAAAGTTCAGGCCTACTATTTCATTTGGGCTCTCAGACTCGCCTGTATTTAGACTCACCATCCATCGAGTGGACCGTTTCAAATGCCACAATCTTGGGGACCGCGGGGTCAGACCTCTGCAGCAGTTCCCTGAGATGGTGCACGTCATTGTGGCGGAAGATGTACTTTGGCACTCGGCTGTTTCGAATCCCTTGGATCATGGAGGCATGGTTCCCAGAATCGGAGTAAATCTCGCAGCCTAACACACACACACACACACACACAAATACTATCTATTGCCATTTCTCGCAGAGAAGTTATTTCCTAGATAGGGACAACAGACTTCCCAGAAATGATGCCCTGAAAATGCCTTGCAGGAGAAAGACGCTGCATGCCAGTTTCCTCCTGGCAGACTAGCTAATGCTTCTTTGAGAAGGCCCAAAGGTGTAATATAAGCCTTTGGTGGGAAATTGGTCTGCTTTATTTAAAATAATTATTTATTTTTATTTATTATTATTATATTTAATTCACCGGGGTGGGAGGGATGAGAAAACAAGCTGCCAGGTCTGAGACTCAAACCATGGTTGGTCATGTGGGAGTCCAGTGCCCTAACCACCATGCCACCTGCTGCCCAATTGATCTGCTTATTAATCTGGCTGCCTTGCTCCAAACTCAATCAAGAGACAACTGAAAATAATGAAGACGATGCTCCAAAGGGCTTTCTTAGACTATGAAGCACATTCAAAGCACTTGGCATAAGGTCGAGGCCTCTCAAGTCTGAATCCTCATTGCTATCACGTCCCACAGTGACTCAGAACGTGCAGTTAGTACTTCATGCTAGATGCAAAAGCAAAGGATTCCAGGTCTACGGGGCTGTACTTTTTTTTTTTTGGAGAGGTTTTTGCTATAGGACGTGTACACTCGCCAGAAAGACAGAGAGAGACAGAGAGACAGAAACGCCAAACTAAGGCCCCCACGCCAGGCTTCCTTACCTGGCATCATCTTGGCCAGGGTGAAGAGCGTTGAGTCATTGGCCACAAAGCACGAGGAAAACAAGAGGGCTGCATCTTTTCCGTGGAGGTCGGCCAGCTCCTGCTCCAGGTCCACATGGAATTTACTAGTTCCAGAAATATTTCTAGTGCCACCAGCGCCCGCACCATGTTGTTTCAAAGTGTCCCTAAAAAAAAAAAAAGAAAGAAAGAAAAGAAAAGAAACGTCAAGGTTCTAAAACTCCGCGAACTCTTCTCTCCAGAATATAGCGGACTGAAATGTATGTCGATTGACCAACTCTCCTCACTGTGACACTCAGGGCCACAAACATCAGCTGACATCATCTGCAGAAGAGGTGGCAGAAGTGTCAACACTATGGTGATAGCTCCTCTAGGGATCGTTAAGGACAAATAGTCACTTAACAGTCACTAAGTACTTGGTGTTAGCCGAGTTACTTTACTAAGGGTTCTTTCCTCTAAGAAAAAGGAAACTCTAGAGGGACATCTGGGATGGTGGTTGTAAAACCGTCAGCCAACCAGTCGGAAAATGCTAGGATATACACCGATCAGTAACCTTGGATGGGGCCTTTGGGGAGCTTCTTGGAGTTTGGCAAGTTACCCTCTCTGCGTTCTCTAGACACGGTGGTCCTCCTAAAAGACATGAACAATGGGATCTACCATCATTTTTGGTGTGTGTGTGTGTTTTCTTTGGATAGGGTCTTGCTATGTCACAATCCCCCTGCCTCGGTCTAAGTCACTAGGACCAAAGACACACACTATCCCACCCAAGTTTACTCGTTTTTAAGGTAGGTCAGGAATGGAACTTGGGCCTCCCATGTGGCTTCAGCCCACTGAAAAGTAGAGCCCCCAGCACACACTGAACGTGGTTCTCACATTTTATTTATTTATTTATTTTTATTCATCTATTTACTTATTTTAGTTTGATTAGGAAGAGACAGGGAGGGGGGCAGAGAGAGAGAGAGAAGAGAGAAAGAGAGAGAGAGAAAGAGAAAGGTCCTATATTCAGAACACAGTCAGCCATGTGGGAGTCCAGCACCTTAACCACCATGCCACCTACTGGCCCCTAGCGTGTATTTTTGAAGCAGCTTTTCTGCAGTGCTGCCAGACTTATATTTATCTGCCTGCAGCCATAACCAAGGGTCTTTGTAAAGACTGCCTGATGTCAAAGGCACACCCCCTCGTGCAGTAGCAGGAGGGGAACTGACATGCACAGTCAACAGGCCCAAAGCTTGAGCCCTCACATGCTAAGGGGCTCTACCAGCTCCCTGCACATCGGAGCTTCTTTACAAAGCAACCGTAATCTGTAGATACTGCTGAAGGTTAAGAATAGCATTTTGCTGGGCATACTTTCAGCCACTGAATATTCTCCCCATAAAAGATCCAACCCCCATAAATCATCAATTTCTTGCCGAATAAGGCTGGCAGTGTTTCAAAACTGGGGGTTACTTACATAACTGCCCCACACACCCGGGGGTGGCGACTCATTCCTAGGTAGTCGTTACTGCACCAGACCGACACCTGCTTTTTGGTGATGAGGGAGTCCGAGTAGTCATCTGCCATGGGGAAGACGTGCGCCCTCCGATTCACGGTTTTGAAAACTCGGTAGGTGTGGTCATTTTTTTTCTCATCGATTTTCTTCTCAAAGAAACGATCATACTGAAAAGTGGAGACAGCTAAAAAACAAACAAAACACAGTACAGTCTGATGGTTATGAAGTACACTTGGCTTTCGGTCAAAGACAGACCTGAGGTCAGATCCCAACATAGCCGCATAGTAGCAGGGAGATTCTGGGTGAGCTATTTGACGTCCCCCCTCTTGTGAGCAGTCAAGTGTGTGGTGCAGATAGCATGGAGGGAGAGGCAGGCCATCAGCAGCAGCTATCATCACTGTGATCGAGAGCACCAAGTCACTCCATCAAGGGACATGGCTTTCACTCTCGACTCACCGTGCGACTTTGAGTTCTAACCTCTCTGTTGTCAGGCTCACTTACATTTTGGCAAGTTATCTTGAAGCAGATGGGACACTCT
>NW_006206856.1:1538998-1571589 GCF_000334495.1 Tupaia belangeri chinensis
TGCTTTCGCACGATATCCTGGAAGTTCTTCAGCAATCTGCTTGGATCCCCTCCATCGGTCTTCATGGTCACACCGGAGTTCATGGAAGTTTGGGCAGCCTCTGCAACAAAGGTGACAGAAGGAAGATGGAACTGACCTTCTAATCCGAAACCACAGTATCTTCCCGAAAGGTTATCGAAAATGACTCACTGCCTAGCCCATAAAAAAAGCCAATTATAACCAAGGTCAGTGGTAATTGACTCTATGAAGCCTCTCTTCTTCTGTTTAGTTATTATAATGACTTTTGTTTTCAGTGCCACTGGCCAACTTTCGCATCTATTTTTTTTTTAAATGTTGCCAGATGGGAACAGCAGATGGCATAATGGTTATGTCGCTGGACTCCCAAGTAGTTGACCATGGTTCAAATTCCAGATCTGGCAGTTTAAAACTTATGCTAGGTGTGTCTGCATGTGTACCCATGATCCCAAGAGGAGAATAGAGAAGGGATTGCAGCATGGCTATTCCCCCTGGGGGAGACTTCTTGCTTTCTGTCTCTCTCTGTCCAGCAAGAGGGCAAACACCCTATAGCAAAAATCTCTTTAAAAAAGAAAAAAAAGAAAAGAAAAATGTTGCCAGAGGGTACTTGCACTCATCAGGAAAGAGACAGAGAGGGAGAAAGAAAGAAACTCCTGGGGCCAGCAGGTGGCATGGTGGTTAAAGATGTGGGACTCCCACATGGCTGACCATGGTTCAAGTCTCAGGCCTGGAAGCTTGCTTTCTCACTTTCTCTCTCTCTCTGGTCAAATCATAACAATAATAACGATAAAGTTAAATAACGTAATTTAAAAAGAAAAAAGTACAAAGCCCCCATGGAGTTTGGTCACGCCACAATCACTTCTTCATTTCTGTCTTTGGGATTTTGGGCCTGTGCACGCACACACGAACTGTGTGGCTGGTCATGTGGGCTCCAACTCCCTTAACCGCCTCCGTGGGCTGGCCCTCCCAGCCAGCCTTAAGGGACACTGCGGCCCATAGCTTTCCAGCTGGTCGGCATGACTTCCCCCAGGCCATCCTACCTCTTGTCTTTGACCCTAATCTCACTTTTCTTCACAGAAAACAATTTTGGCCATATGCATAATTTCTGCTGGTGAAGCTTTTGGGGGGCACTGGGTGCTCTGTGATATAGATTTTAGGTTGCTACCCAAAGACCATCAGTGAGACACATAGCTTGGGAGTCCTAGGACCAGCACTTATTGTAGCAGCACCACTGGTTTTATTTTTTACAGAGGTTTTTTGCTACAGGCCGTGTGTGCTCGTCAGAAAGACAGAGAGACAGAAAGTGAGAAATCACCTCCCAGAGGGATGGCCATGCTGCAATCCCTTCTCCTCCATTCTCTCCTCGGGATCTTGGGCATGCATACATATGCGCCCAGAGTGAGTTTAAGCCACCAGGTCCAGGACTTGAACCGTGGTTGACTACATGGGAGTCCAGCAACATAGCCATTACGCCAACTGCTGGTCCCAAAGCATCACTGTTTTCTACTTTTTATTCTATGTGTTATGGTTTGGATCACGGTTTGTCCCCTAAAGTTTCATGTTTTAGGATTTGATTTTAGTGGGCAGTGACTGGCTATCCCCCAGAAATTCATGTGTTGGGGGACCAGCGTATTGCGTAGTGGTTACATTTCTGGACTCCCATGTAGTCAACTGTGGTTCAAGTCCTGGATCTGGTGGCTTAAAACACTCCAGGCACGTGTGCGTGCGTTCCCAGAATCTCAAGAAGAGAACAGAGAAGGGACTGCGGCATGGCCATCCTCCCTGCGGGGTGATTTCTCACTTTTTCTCTCTGCCTCAGGCCAGCGCACACGCCCTATGGCAAAAATCTCTCTCTCCAAACAAAAAAAGAAATTCATGTGGTGGGACCTGACTGTACTGAGATATTAAGTGAAAACTTAACTCCTTTATCATGGCCAAGGGTTAGGACCCTGAGTATGATGCCATCAGGTGGGGCCTCTGTGATCAAGTTATGGCAGGCATGTGAACAGAACAGCAGAGAGAAAGCCCCGGGGATACAAACCACTCTCTGCTAAAAGTTCTACCCTCTGCCATTTTGTGGCACCCTTGGATTTTCCAGTCACCACAACTGTCAGTTGTTAAATCCTATTTCTTTGTAAATCACCAGCTTTAAGTATTTGTTAACAATGAAATAACGGACGAAGATACTATCAGATGGTGGGAAGGCCCTAAGAGAGGAAGCACAGTTGGTAGTGGCTCAAGACGGCAGTTATTTTCAGCAATTAAATAAGTTACTGTAACAGCCGATCACACCCTCAACACTCACCAGAAAGCCCCACATTTTGCAAGTCCTTTGACTGTCTAATTGGGGACCTTCCTTCCTGGTCCTAAAAGAGGAAGGTGTTTACACAAATACCACCCTCATGGACTGTAATGGGCTGGCCCCGTAGCTCGGTGGCTAAGTGCTGTGCATAGGGAGCAAGGTCCCGTACGGCTCACTGTGGTTCAAGCACAGCCTCGGTGGCTTAGAAACACGCTGGTCATGTGTGCGTGCTCGAAATCCCAACAGGATGGAGAAGTGGAGGGAAAAAAGATGGTGACATCCCAGTGGGGGGGTCCACACACACACACACACTCTCTCTCTCTCTATGGTAAGCATACCTGCCCTCTAACAATATAAAAATGGTGAAACAAAACGACCGCCACAATGATGATAACTCATACACAAATCTGAGGGCCCAAAAGAGCCCAATGACCTCTTCGCTCTCCTGAACGGTTCCCGTTTTCTGTTACCTTTCCTCACGGCGTGCATTTCCTGCACATCCTCCTGAAGCTCGAGACTGGCTCTGCGGAAGACACTGCTGCCCATCTGGCTCATCTGGGCTGCCAGGAACGGGCATTTGCTCGCAGAGCCCTGACTCGTGGCAGGCGAGGGGTGTGCGGCCGGCAGCGCCGGAGTCTGCTGGGATCCATCAGGAGCCTGCTGGACCTCGGCTTTGGCAGTTTTGTCTTCTGAAGGGGGAAATGGAAATAGTGAAGCATCAGATCTGGTGGCACAGAACACAGGGAAACCACCTGTTTCTCCTATAGCCTCAAAGGTAAACTCTGTACCGACTCTGCCCCACAATCCAGACTCAAGCTTATTTTTAATAAATTCTGCTAATCTGTTTTCTCATTTGCCTCACTGGAAACAATGCTCCTGTGAAGAATTAACTGTCATATTCCAGTAACCTTTCAACCCAATAGCATTTCTCCTTATAAGCCCCCAAAAGTACCATTTTCTACCAGTTTTACACAACTCAGACTCCTTGAATTGGATTATTTCTGGTAAATTCAATCCCAAGTATACTCTATATTATTTCACGAGATGGCATTCTAAGGTAATTAAGAATCCATCCTTTTTTCTAATATTTTGTAAACAGATTCTTGACAAAGAAGCCTATTGTTGCTTAATACAAAACTATTGGTTTTCTTCTAAGCAAAAGTAGTTGGCCTAAAATTTAGGGTTTTTTTTAAAGAATTATTTTTATTCATTTTCATTACTTTTTTTTTTTTGAAATTGACCAGAGAGAAACAGAAAGAAGTGAGAAAGCAAGCTGCCAGGTCCGAGACTTGAACCACTGTCAGCCACATGGGAGTCCAGCCGCCTTAACCACCATACCACCTGCCGGCCCCTAAAATTTAGGTCTTCATATTGCTAATCTAACATTGTCCAAATTTTTAGTATGCTAAGGGAGGAAACCACGGGTACTTTCTCACCTCAATTCATCCAAGACAGCGACTGACTTAACACAGCTGGCTGAAATTATCCTTCCAGTTACAACGACTTCCCTCTCCCCTTGAACAAATGCGTCCACTGTCCTTCTAGAAAAATCTTTCTTCATCATTCTGGAATACTCCTGTGTCACAGGCTACCCTTTTCTACAATTTGGGTCAGATGCCTCAATACTGTTTTTTGGTTGGAGAGGTTTTTGCTATAGGGCACGTGCGCTCACCAGAATGACAGAGACAGAGAGACAGAAAGTGAGAAATCACTCCCCAGGGGAGTGGCCACCCCACAATCCCTTCTCCTCCATTTTCCTCTCAGGATCTTGGGCACGCATGCACATGCGCCTGGCGTGAGTTTAAGCCACCGGGTCCAGGACTCGAACCATGATCGACTACGTGGGAGTCCAGCAACATAGCCATTATGCTAACTGCTGGTCCCTCAATACCATTTTATTAAAATTTTTCTAGAAAGGAAAGCCAAAAAGAGTACTTTGAAGTTAATTTCATTCACTTTAAATGTCATAAATGTTCATTATAGAAAGTCTAGAAATAGTGCCCTATCACTAAAAACATACTCATTTCAACATTTGATTAAAAAAGAACTCCCGGGGACCAGCAGGTGGCATGGTGGTTAAGGAGCTAGATATTCCCACGGTGGACCATGGTTCGAGTCCCAGATCTGGTGGCTTGCTTTTTCACTTTCCATCTCTCTCTCTGGTCAAATTAAAATAAATGAATGAATAAATAAAATATTAGATAAATAATTTTTTAAAAATAAAATATATTAACTCCCAAAGATAAATCCTACAAAGGATTAAACCCTTTCTACTTAAAGAGAAAGAATTCCTTTCTCATAAGTCCACACCCAGAGAATGTAATTAAGAGAAGTCTATAAAGTAAAATGTTCTCCAGGATTAAGTGCAATCTGAAAAGCCTCACCCTCTCCTGGCAGAGACCAAGCAAAAGGAAATTCAACTTTGGGCTGGGTCCGTGGCCTGGTGGTTAAAGCAGGTGGATCTGACATGGTCAACATGCACCTCAAGTTCTGGACCCAATGGTTTGAGAAACATGCTGGGTGCATGTGAATGTGTGCTCAAAAGTCCTACAAAAAAGGGACTGCAGTCTGACCGATCCCCACAGAGAGAGCTTTCTCCCTCTTCCTCTGTCTCTGGAGAGTTCACATACTCTCTGGCAAAAATTAAAAAAGAAAAAAAAGTGTATACAAAATAAAGCTGTATGTTAAAAAGTCACTAACAATACATTATTCCATTTATATGTGATATCTAGGAGCGTCAAATACAGACAGACAGAAAGTAGAATGGTAGTTGCCAAGGGCAGAGGGGAGAGAGGAATGGGGGTTATTATCATTTAAAGGACACAGAGTTTCAATTTAGGAAGATGTAAAAAGTTCTGAGGATTGGGACCAGCAATTGGTGTAATGACTATGTCACAGGACTCCCACATAGTCGACCATGGTTCGAGTCCTGGACTCAGTGGCTTATACTCACGCTGGGTGCGTGTGCGTGCGTGCCTAAGACCCCAAGAGGAGAATGAAGGAGAAGGGATTGTGGCATGGCCATCCCCCCTGGGAGGTGATTTCTCACTTTCTGCCTCTCTGTCTTCTGTCTTTCTGGCGAGTGCATGTGTCCTACAGCACCCCCCAAAAAAAGAAAAAAAGAAAAAAAAGTTTTGAGGATGGACAGTAGGGGTGTGCAATAGCATGAATGTACTTAACACTGCTGAACTGTACACTTGAAAACAGTTACAATGGTAAATCTTATGTGCATTTTACCACAATAAAAACAAATTAGGGACACAAGAGATTTAGGCAACTGGATCCCACGTGGCTGACTGCACGGTTCCAGAGCGAGCAGCTTGAAAGACATATGGGGGTGGGATGGGACCAGCAGATAAAGTATTGGTTATGTCGTTGGATTCCCATGTAGTTGACCGTGGTTTGAGTCCTGGACCTGGTGGCTTCAAACTCACACCAGGCACGGGTACGTGTGTGCCCAACGTTCTAAGAGAAGAATGGGGGAGAAAGGATTGTGGCATGGCCATCCCCCCTCATGCTCCAGGGGGTGATTTCTCGCTTTCTGTCTCTCTCTGTCTCTCCAGTGAGCGCATACACCCTATAGTGAAAATCTCTCTTAAAAAAAGAAAAGAAAAACACACTGTGTGCATGTGTGCCCAAAATCCCTGGGGAAAAAAATGGAGGAGAAGGGATTGTGGGTTGATTTTTCACTTTCCCTTTCTGCCTCTTTTTGGCAAGCACATGTGTCCTATAGGAAACAAATAAAAAATGTATTAAAAAAAATTTTTTTTAAATCACTATTTCAAAAGCCAAGGGGTAAAGACGTAAAGAGAGAAAGGTCGGAATAAAATGTATCAATCTAATACTTATGTGAACGAGCCACCGAGGAAACGTCAAAATGCCAACAGACACTGATGTGCAACCCAGAAATTCGTAGCGTGGAGCAATGGCCACCGTGCCATTAACGACGGGAAAACCAAAAGAGCCTACCTTGCGGAGTTAGGGGCGACACGGACAGGAGACAGCCATGAACAGAGCTGAGCCCACCACAGAGTAACTCCTCAGACAGTGCGACCCTCACCACCGCTGGGACTGGAACTACACAAATCCCCCACTGAGCTTTCACTGCCAAGGACACTCACTCTCATTGGCTGGAGGGGTCTCCTTGATCTGCTGACAGTGTACTGTTGAAGTGGACAAGGCCCGGGGGGCTGGCTTGGCCCCAACTTCCATCATCTTGGGGCAGTTTTGGGCATAGAACAACAGAGATTTGCCTGCCTTCTGCAGAAAGGCCTGGGGCACTCGGGATAAGAATGGGCATCGGCGAACCACAGTCTCCATGTCCGGGAAGCTCACTGGCTCCTGTAGAAAGATTGGTGATGAGTGACATCAACACTTGTTAATAAACAGCAAATGCCACTGCAAGGTCACTGGCGTCACCAGCAGCTTATACTAAAAGGTACTTTCAGGGTATCCTGAAAGACTAACATGTCTCACTCCCAGAGTCTAAGGACAGCCCTGGTGGGGCTCAACCAAGGAGGCTCTGCAGGCCACCACCCTAATTCCCCAGCGCTACACAAAAACCACCTGTGAGGTGACTTCACTGAATGAAGGAAGTTCTGGTAACCAAGGAGTGGAAGGATGAGGGACAAGTCAGGAACAGGTCTGGGAGGCCACCGGCTCCTTGCAGGAGATAAGACACCTCGCACACACCCGGGAGGAGACGAGAGGCCAAAGAAGCTACTGTCACCCATGCAGGCAAGCATGACTCTTGGGGTTCCTGACCTTCTGGTTCCTACACTCCCAAATTCTTGCCCTGAGTCCCAGAGGCAAGGATTTCCCCGGGGACATGTCCAGTCCTAGGAGCATAAAGGGCAGGGTGTGTGGGCAAGTGTCTCAGGGTTAACTGAGGGCCAGGCAAGGGCCATAAAATCGAGAGTCGGGTCTGAAGAGAGAGATGGTCCTCGGCTGTGGGGGGGATCAGAGGTTACCCGGGGTCAAGTGCATGAGAACTAGAGGGTGTGAGAAAGGGATTCTAAAGTTGCGGCTTCGGGCGGGGGTTGAGGGGAGGTGATCGCTGACCCCAAGAGGCAGATGTCTGTGACGGTGGGGGATGGGGTCTGAAGGGCGGAGGTGCGGGGCCCGAGCTGGCAGGACGCGCGGGGGGCTACCCCGGCCGGCGCCTCACCCACAGCGCGGGCTCTCACCTGCGCGGAGGATCGTGCGGAGTTGGAGTTGGAGGCGGAGGCGACGGCGACGGCGACACCAGGCAAGAGGGCCAAGAAGTCCAGACGAACAGTTGCCCTTGTCTGCAAGCAGCCTCAGGCCGCGACCGCCGGCGCCCTAATATACAGCGGGAATGAGCGCTGCGCATGCGCTGTGGGCGCGGCCCTACCCAGCGCAGGCGCGTTTCGCTCCGGGAGCCGGGAGGACGCGAGGCCCACCCACGTAAGATCGGAGGGTGCGGGCGGGACCCGCGGGATGGACGGCGTGGGGGGCGGGTCTTCTTCGGACCTCGCTGTGCGCCGCGTTGCAGTCTTCCCACTACCACCCCTTTGCTTTAGAACCCTTGGCCCCCATCGTGGGAAATTAAAGGGCGAGATCTGAGGCGAAGTGCCTGGAAGGCCAACTGGGGTTGTTAGAGGGCTGTAAAAATGGGTGTCTTGGGGAAAGGGGGGGCTACAAGGCGTTTGGGGCCAGGGGTTTAAGCAGGACCCACCCTTTTAGGGGCTTGCTTTCCTGGCTGTGATCAAGGGCTTCCCGGAGGAGGCACGGTTGAGGCTTGGTCACCCAAAGATAGGGGGACCCCCCCACACCCCTCCCGGAATGAGAAGGAAAGAGGAGGAAGGAACAAAATGGAAGCAGACCCAACTGTAGCACTCTGGGTCCGTAGAGGGGACAGAGGACCAGGGCTGGATGAAAGCCGTCCCCTCTACAGCTCTGAGCTCCCTGCCCGGAGATGAAAGTACACGTTTGACTCATGGTTACGGCCTACACTTGTCAGCTCATATTTTTGTTTTCCATTGATAGTTGTCCAAAGTCCCTTGATGGCTACCCTGGGCACCAGCTGAGTGGCTTGGGACTCCATCCCAGAGTTCAGAATTGAACCATGCCTCCTCTTGATTCTCCCTAAGACCACACCTAAAGGGTAGGGCTTGGCAAACCCCTCTCAGGAACGCCAGCCTGGCCTCCTTGCTCCACACCCTTCCCAGTTCAGCCTGGGCCAGTCTGGGCTGGGCCTGTGCCAGGCTGAGAGCTGCCCTCCTCTGCTCTTGGAGAAAGGGCCACTCAAGCTGCTCCTTCTCTCTCTGGGCAATGGGACCATAACCCTGTTCTACCTGCCCAGTAATCAGAGGCAGAACAGAAAGAACTAGATGTGGGTTCTGATCTTGGCCCTGAGTCTTACTTGGCCATGGCTTTGGGCGAACCACAACCTCTCTGAGGCTCAGTCTCCTCATCTGTAGAATTCTGCCAGCCCTGCCACTTGTGGTTGCCAGGAGGGTTAGGTGAAATCATTTATTGTTTAAACCAACAAGTCTCCAGCCCTCTGGGAGTTTCCTGTTTAATAGAAATGTTGGGAAACAACACATATTCACACGGAAAGTGAAATAGGATGTTGTAAGAATTCCAGATGAGGAGGAGGCTATTACTCCAGCAGGCACGGAAGGAGGGGGATTCCCAGCCACCAGGAAGGCTTCCAGGAGAGAAGTGAGTGCTCGCCGGAAGGGTAGCTCTATATAGCACCGAGAGAGCGCTGGTAAAGCCTTGACCGAAAGGCCCAGGCCTGCTGGGGTGTGGGGTGGAGGTCAGCAGAAGTCAGCCTGAAGAGCTGGACTGCAGACTGACCCAGGATGTCTGACCAGCGAGACCGTGAATGAGCCACAGAGCTTCACAGTGTCAGGGCCCAAAGAGCCATGACCAGGTACCCAGCACTGCACAGAGGCGAGTCACATGGGCCCAAGACTACTGACTCATGAAGTTTGTTTTGTTTTGTTTTTGAGAGATTTTTGCTATCAGGTGTGTGCACTCACCAGAGTGACAGAGACAGAGAGACAGAAAGTGAGAAATTACTCCCCTGGGGGGGATGGCCATGCCACAGTTCATTCTCTTTTTGGGATTTGGGGCATGCACACACACACACACACACACACACACACACACACATGCAGTGTTTCAAGTTGCCATGTCCAGGACTCAAACCACAGTTGGCTACAAGGGAATTCAACGCCTTCACCGCCATGTCACCTGCTGGCCCCCTACCATGAAGTTTTAAACTTCTACAATGTTGTCAGTAGATCAACCTAATGGAAACCGGAAGAGCAACAGTCACTCTGAAAAGTCAGAAAATAGGGAACCAGCAGTTAGCGTAATGGCTATGTCGCTGGACTCCCACGTAGTCGACCGTGGTTCGCGTCCCGGACCCGGTGGCTTAAAACTCACGCCGGGCGCGTGTGCGTGCGTGCCCAAGATCCTGAGAGGAGAATGGAGGAGAAGGGGTTGCGGCGTGACCATCCCCCCTGGGGGGTGATTTCTCGCTTTCTGTCTCTATGTCTCTCTCTGTCTGTCTGGTGAGCGCACGCGCCCTATAGCAAAAACCTCTCCAAAAAAAAAAAAGTCAGAAAATAGTCCATGTTCTAAAAATCTGTTCTCGCACTGACCAAAAAGTGTGCTATGTAAAAATACGATGCCTCTTGTCACCAGCAGCCATGACCACGTTAGAATGATCCAGTTCACTGCACGTTGAAGCCCAGTTTCTGGCCCAGTGCTGTTCGGGTTACTTTGCTTTCTCTGGGAGACCACAGATAACAGGACATAAACATTAAAGTCTAACTTCCACTTGCCTATCACGTTATCAGCAGGACTCTAGATACGGATAGCAGCGAACAATCATGGGAACTTAATGAATAACTTCATAAATACTAAAATATAATAACAAGTATCAAGGCCCCCCCTCTGCTTGTGAGTTTTGAAAGTGTTCTGTTTATTTCCAGGGATACCATTTAATTTGATGGTATGATTTCACTCTACGCAGTCTATTCTTTCTCAGTTTTCAGCCCCATATTGTTCTTTGTTATTGCCAGAATGGGTAAATCACTTTTTTTTTTTAAAGAGTGAGAGAAAGAAAGGGAAAATGATAAAGCAAGCCCCCAGGTCTGGGGCTCAAACCACAGTGGACCACGTGGGAGGCCAATACTCTTATCTACCGCGCCACCTGCCGGCCCCTAATTTTAAATAGAACTGTATCTTCCCCCTCTTATAAGAAGGAGGTGCTGCGCAAGAGCATTGCAATGTTCTTCATAGTAAACTTGTGAACAAAATGCATATTCCTGGACCGTGCTCTTTTAATTCTGACCCAGAAATCTGCTTTTTAAGGTTTTTGCCATAAGGTGTGTGTGCTCACCAGAGACAGAAAGAGGCAGCTGAGAGGGGGGCGGATGGCCACACCATAATCCCCTCTTCTCCGTTCTCCTCCTAAGATTTTGGGCATGGACGCACATGTGTTCAGCCTGAGTTTCAATCCACCAGGTCCAGGAGACGTACTATGGTCCACCATGTGGGAATCCAGTGCCTTAAATGCCACCTGCTGGCCCTGGAAGCTACCTTTTAACCAGACCACCCTCCTGATGATGTAAGAGTGGGTACCTTGGGGCCACCTTTTGGGATATGCTGCCTGAGTTTTTCAGGGTCTGCCATGAGTGCTAATCCTGCCTCTGCCACCTGACTCAGCTAAACCTCAGTGTTTGCTGTCGTTTTGGTTTTAATTTACTAGGAGGTTTGTGCACTTGCCAGAGAGAGGCAGGAGAGGGAGAGGGAGAAAGCATCCCTTCGATGGGGTGTGGTCACGCCGCAATCCCCTCTCCACCACCTCTATGCCATTGGGGATATTGGGCATGCACACACACCTGGTGTGCCCTTCAATCTGCCAGCGCCTCAAACAGCTATTTGGGATCCAGCTCCTTCAACCACCAGGCCAGATTTTGTATGTGTCAAGTGGGAGTTACCCCACATGCCTTGGGGGTGAGTCCAGGGGGCCCTGTTCTGGCCCACTTGTGACCTCTCTCCTGGGTGCTTCTTCCCTTCTTCCCCCTCCCTCCTCCTTTCTTCTCCCCACCTCCTTCCTTTCCCTCTCTCCCCTCTCTTTTCCCTTGCTCCTTATTTCCCCTCTCCTTTCCCTTCTTTCCCCCCTCAGAGCTGCAGTATAAACTCATCTTATTGCCTGGCCTGGCCCAAACTGCTGGAGTTCAGGCTAGGTCAGGCCCCATAATGGAGATGACGCTGGGGCTTCCTCTCCCTCCCACCTGGTCTGCAGTCTGCGTCAGGCCTGCGTCACTGACCCAGTCACGGTCATGGTCGTTCGGGGGCTGCTGCACACAACACCTGCCAGCAGTCAAGGCAGAAGGAAAATGTCAACCCTGGCCCCGGATTCCCCCTTCCCACTCTGGGCCCCAGGAGCTGCTTTTAGCAGTGCCCTTTCGTGAGGGTCAAATCACTCAACTCGAGTAAGTTCACTGCTTCCTCTGGGCCTCAGTTTCCGTAGCTGTCAGCCCGGCAAGAAGTCCTGCCAGCCTCCACTTGGGGAGAGGGGGTGGAAGTAGGACAGCACTGAGAGTGGGCAGAACCTCCAGCCTGTGCTGCTGTGCTCAGAGTGGCCTTGGGTAGGGCTGCTCTTGCAAGGTGTAGGTGGCCTCGCAGAACTGCTAGTGGTTCTGGGAACAGCCCAGTTGTGCCGTGGAGGGTTGGCGGTGTGAGCTCCAGGAGCCATCGTGTGAGATGGGATTTTGGGGTTGGAAGGTTCTGCGACTTTCAGTACCTGCCTTTGAAACCCGTCAGGCCCTCCTGGGACAGCCCTGGAGTAGTAACCCAGGCCTGAGGCTAGGTTTGTGGATCCAGCTGCAGAGAAAAGGTGGGCTCTGATTGGTAAGAGGAGAGAGAGGGGAAAAGCTATTAAATCTTAGGCCCAGCAGGTGGTGTAATGGTTACGTCTCTGGACTTTCATGTAGTCGACTGCAGTTTGAGTCCCAGTCCCGGTAGCTTCAAGCTCACACCAGGCTTATGTGTGTGCGTGCCCAAAATCCCCAGAGGAGAATGGAGGAGAAGAGATTATGGCGTGGTCATCCCCTCTGGTGGGGTGATTTCTCACTTTCTGTCTCTCTGGCACGTGCATGCACCCTATAGTAAAAATCTCTCTTAAAAAAAAAAAAGAGTTTAAGAGGGCAGGTCTGGGTGGGATTCCCTGGGAATAACAGCCCCATCCTACAGAGAAGAAAATGCCCAGGGTCCCAGACAAGTTCTGTCTGGCCCACATGGTGCTTGTTTTTTAAAAATGAATTAGTTATCAACATTCAGCCATCAGGAGATCCCTTAGGATAACTCAGATTTCCAACACCAGGTGCTGTGGCATGTGCTGAAGAGTTTTCTGCAGCTGGGATGGGAGGCTTGGTACAAGTCCTGGTTGAACCTAAAGGCCAGCTGGGCTGGCCTGTCACCCTAGTGACTCAGGAGGCTAAGGTGGGAGGATTGCGACACAAGAAGACCCTATCTTCAAAACCAAACAGCTCAGCCTTCCAGATTATCTGGAAGAATCAGCTGACCTGAAGCCCCGGGGCCAGCCAATCCTGAGGACTAGTGATGTCTGATGCCACCTATCTGGCCTTGCAGGCATCAGTGTGTGTCCCTAGCCCTAAGCCATTTCAGAGTCAGGAGACTAAGAGGTGAAGAGGGGTCACGGCTTTCTCAAGGTCACAGGGTCGGTGGTGTTCAGGCCCCTGTGGGCCCCAGGTGCCTTGTTCAGTCACACACTCTGAGCTCCCAGACTCAGTGCTTTCTGTGATGGTTAAGTGCTATGTGTCGGCTGGCCCCTAGTGCCACAGTTAGGTGCTGTGTGGAGGCAGCTGAATCCACATGGCTGACCATGGTTCAAGTCTTGGCCCTGTTGGCTTAAGGCACACACCCGAGAGACACATCGTGGGCATGAGTGTGTGTACCTAGGATCCTTACGGGATGGAGACTCAGAGGGAAAAGGACCAGTGTATTATGACCAGGCCTCTGTTAGGGGATTCTCTTTCTCTCTCTCATTCTCACATGCATGTGCCCTCTAGAATGAGAAAATAAAACTAGATGTCCTGCATCAACCTGCCTTGGCTAATCGTGACCATTCTTTGTCTAAAAACTAGGAAGATATTTTGTACATGTGATTAATGTCTACAATCAGCTGATTCGAAGTAAAAGATTATCCTCAATAATGTGGGTGGGATGGGAACCAGCAGTTAGCGAAATGGCTATGTCGCTGGACTCCCACGTAGTCGACCGCGGTTCGCGTCCCGGACCCGGTGGCTTAAAACTCACGCCGGGCGCGTGTGCGTGCGTGCCCAAGATCCCGAGAGGAGAATGGAGGAGAAGGGATTGCGGCGTGACCATCCCCCCTGGGGGGTGATTTCTCGCTTTCTGTCTCTATGTCTCTCTCTGTCTGTCTGGCGAGCGCACGCGCCCTATAGCGAAAACCTCTCCAGAAAAAAAAAAATAATTATAATGTGGGTGGGGTTCCTGCAATTAGCTGAAGGCCTTAAGAGCAAATACTGAGGTTTCTTAAAAAAGAAGGAATTCTGCTAGCAGCTATTATATAGAAGGCCTATATGCGAGCCAGTTCCTTAAAGTTAATGGATTCATCCTCCTCCTGCATTAATTCAGTTTATCTGGAGGACCCTGCTAACTTTCTTTCTTTCTTCTTAAAGAACTATTTATTACATTTTACTTATTATTTTTAAATATGACCAGAGACAGACACGGATATATATATATAGATAGATAGATAGAGAGAGAGAGAGAGAGAGAGAGAGCGCTACCAGGTCTGGGACTCAAACTATAGTTGGCCATGTGGAAGTCCCATGTCTCAACCACCACGCCACTTGCAGGCCCCCCCCTTTTTTTTCCCCTTTTTAAAAACTCTGTTAGGGGCTGGTAGGTGATATGGTGGTTAAGGTGTTGGACTCTCACATGGTCAACCGTGGTTTGAGCCCTGGACCTGACGGTTTGATCTCTTATTTTTCTCCTCTCTCTCTCTCCCTGTCCAAATTAAAAACTAATAATAATAATTTTTTAAATTAATAATTATTTAAAGAAAATTTGCTAGAGGGTGCATGCGCTTGCTGGAGAGACAGAGAGAGAGAAAGCATTCCCCATGAGGGATGGTCATGCTACAATCATCCCTTCTCCATTTCCCTTTTCAGGGTTTTGGTCACACACACACACACACACACAGACCCCCGGTGTGAGTTTCAAGCTGCCAGTCCCAGACTGGAACCATGCAGCTGGCCATGTGGGATCCAGTTGCCTTAACCACCATGCCACTGGCTGGAAAATTTTTTTCCAGTTGCCAGAGGGCATGTACACCTGCCAGAGAGAGACAGAGGGAGAAAGCACCCAATGGAGCATACTCCACAGTCCCTTCTCCATTTCCCATCTGTCAGGACTGGGGGTGCACGTGCACATATGCCTGGCATGATTTCCTAACAATCAGGACTGGGATTTGAACCATACTCAGCTATGTGGGATCCAACTCCCCCAACTACTAGGCTATGGGGCTGGCCCAATAGCTTACTTCTATTTTTTTTTTTTTTTAAAGAATTTTCTTCTTTTAAAGTTTATTCTGAGAGAGAGGGGGAGAGAGACCCCAACAGAGTTTTCATGCCATAACCTGCCCTGCATCTCAGCTGTCGGTATCATGTGCTTGATTGTGTGCCTGGGGAGGGCCCAGGGCCCACACCTGGGACCCAAACCCGGGACCCCTTCCATGTGGGCCCAGCTGCATTCCCACTGCATCGAGGCTTGGTCCCCGTACATACAAGGCTGGTGTGAGGACTCCCTGAGCCTCCACCTTTGTGCTTAGCCGAGGCAAGAGCCCTGAAGCGGCATGCAGGTGTCGGCTGTGGGCCATGAGTAAGGGATCTGAGGCTTGGAAAAGTGATTCTGAAGTTTCAGAGCTGGAGTCAGGATTTCAGGGAGGCCTGCCCTTCTGGAGCCACACCTCAGTCTCTGTGTCCTTCCTTTGTCAGCCACTTCCTGGCCAAGGCTGCTGGTGGCTCCTTCTCTCCAGGGGTTCCCTTTGGGTTTAATTAAATCCGTTAGGCTCTGGCGGGGGTGGTCAAAGTATTGAAGTAACAGGTTCTTGTGCAAGACTAGCAGGCTTGTGACACACCCACATTCGTTTGCTATAGACCTGTTGTGGTCGATGCCATCTTTGGAGTTGTGAGTTAAATCAGCAAAGGAGTGATAGCTAAATCCTGACCCCTCGCCTTCTGGAACCTTCTCTGTGCTGCTCTCCACCTGCCAAGCCCTTTGCAGCAGAAACCTGGGACCAGCAGTACAGGGGCCTGTGGGACCTGGACAGGTTGGGTAGTGGGTGCTGGGACGCCTGGTTAAGGGGCCACATCTCAGCTCTGGCCATTGTCATCTCAAGGACACAGCCTTGTAAGGCCAAGCCTTCTTCCTGTTTTTTGAGAAAATTCTCTCCAGATTTTTATATGGGTGCTTTGAAATCTTCACAGTTTTAAGAACAAAAGTGTATTTATTAGGTTGTCGGGAAAGTCATGATGTATTTTTCTATGTCTTTCTATGTAAAAATGCGTCATGATTTTCCTCATGACCCAATATTTGAACAGGTAATATTTGCATATGATAAAAAGGAAGATAGTATGACAGAGTAAATAAAATGATTCCCCTCATCTCGGTCTCTTCCCAGACACACTCATGGCTCCCCAGTTCTCACAGGTCCTTCCAGAATGATCTTCTCCATTCAGGATTTATTAGTTGATCACCTACTACTTGCCCAGTACTATACTTACTGAAAATATACCTCGTTTGCTCCTTGTTTTGTCATCTTTTTAAAAAAGAATTATTTAGGGAACCAGCAGTTAGCTTAATGGCTATGTCGCTGGACTCCCACGTAGTTGACCGTGGTTCGCGTCCCGGACCCGGTGGCTTAAAACTCACGCCGGGCGCGTGTGCATGCGTGCCCGAGATCCCGAGAGGAGAATGGAGGAGAAGGGATTGCGGTGTGACCATCCCCCCTGGGGGGTGATTTCTCACTTTCTGTCTCTATGTCTCTCTCTGTCTGTCTGGCGAGCGCACACGCCCTATAGCGAGAAAACCTCTCCCAAAAAAAAAAAAAAAGAATTATTTAACTTTATTATTATTAGTAGTAGTATTTAATTTCCTGCTCACCAGAGAGAGACAGACGGAGAGAGGGGAAGTGAGAAGGCACTCCCCAGGGTGATTGGCCATGCCGCAATCCTTTCTCCATTCTGCTCTCGGGATTTGAGGCACACATGCACATGTGCCCGGCATGTTTCTCAAACTGCTGGGTCTGGGCCTTGCATGGCACCGTGGGCCATGTGGGATCCAGGGCCTTAACCACCATACCACTTGCTGGCTCTGAAAGATTCGTTTTATTTATTTATTTCAAAGAACTATTTTTATTTAACTTTATTTATGTGTTTGTTTTTATTTAGAGGGACAGAGTGAGAGAAAGAGAGAGAGAGAGAAAGTGAGAAAGCAAGCCACCAGTTCTGGTACTGGAACCGCAGTCGGCCATGTGGGAGTCCAATGCCCTTAACCACCACGCCACCTGCTGACCCTGAGAGATTACTTTTATAAACATCCTTGAGCATATGTTCTCATGGGAGGTGAGGACTTCTGTGGGACATTTAAAAATAAAATCAATAGGCGAAAGTTAACATCTTTTGTTCCAACTTTTTTCCCCTCTTCTATTGAATCGTGTGTGTTCTTGTAAGTGGTCTCAGATGGTTGGTGGAGTCGAGGCAGCTTTCAGGAAGTAAGTATGTTTGTTTATTCAGCAAGCTATTGTGTGCCTCTGGGGAGTCAGACATTCAGCGGAGTCCTGGGTGGCAGCCTAGTCCCTGTTCTCATGGAGGGAGACAGCCTAGTGGGGGAGACGGGTGTGGTCAGTGTGCACCCATCCGAACTTGGAACCACACACGGCGAGAGCTCACGGGTGGGGGTGGGGGTGGGGGTCTGAATGACAAGAACAGGACGGCTCTATTCGCAGGACTGGACAGGCTGCTCTGAGGAAGGTGAGTCCTGAAGGAGGAGACAACCAGGTGATAGTGGAGGTGGAGTGGGCCAGGCTGGGGACCCGTGCCATGCTCCTGGCCACCACACTCTGGAACCTAGGTGAGCTGACAATATCACCCATCGGCACCCAGTGCCAAGGAGGTGTTGGAAAAGCCTTGGCGACGGTTACTGTGATCATGCCGGTGATGTGAGAAGGAAGGCCTGGGAGTAAAGTTGGGGGTTTGGACTCTGGAGGACCCTCAGGAGAGGAGGAGCTGACAGGCCAGAGTCCTCCAAACCCTCAGCGACATTACAGGCTGGTGTAGCTGGGAGGGTGGGAGTGGGGGGAGCAGCAAAGGCCCTCCGGGCCCCACTGAGGGTCCTGAGCTTGTTTCATAGGGTTTGGAGTTGGAGGACAGCTCTGAAGTGGGACTCGAGGCCAGTGGAGGCAACCTTCGGGCCTCCAGCAGGGTGACTATGCTAGACCCAGCCTGGGGGGCCTGGCGGGGGCATGGCAGCCACAGTGTTTACCCAACCTGGTTGTGACACCAGCTCGCTGCTTCCCCGGCTAACGGCATAACGGCAGCAGCCCACTCAGCCCCTGGGTTCCTCTTTGCCGAGCCATGCTCACTGAGGACGCTGGGGCTGTGCCCTGGTCACTGACCTGGCGGGCGGGCAGCCCACGGGGGGAAGGTGTTCGGCAAGTGATGAGTGAACAAATGCACGCAGGAATGAATGGAGGGGAACACAGGACTAGCTGTGGACCGCGTGTGAGCCCGTGTGTGTGGGGAGTCCTCGGGCCCCAGAGATGGGGCAGTTTGTGGGCAGGTTGTGTCAGCAGAGGCGAGTGTGGAAAGCTGGAAGCAGATGGCTGGCCGGCAAATAGCCCAGAGGGGGGTTGGGGAAACCCAGGGGGGTCATTTTCTGGCATCCGGTTGCGTGGGTGCCTTCAGGAGCCTGCTCTGGGAGACTTGCAAGTACCCACTCCCATGGCTCTGCCGCCAGCCACCACCCATGTATACACAGGCTCACTTGGGGCCTTCCAGGAGTCCGTGTGTCCTCCTCAACACCTTGCTATGTGCTACCTGGGGACAGGTCACTTCAGGTCCCAGGCTGGGTCTGTGGTCTATGAGCACGTGGTTGGGAGTCCAGAAAAGCCCCTTGGAGCTGAGTGGGGTGGGAGCCCCGGGCAGACCACAGAGCAGGTGGCAGGTCTTCTTTCCCCTCCTGGTTCTTCTCCCACTCCCTTCTCTAACCAACACATTAGAAGACGACACGACCAGGCGGCAGACAGGCCCTCACTTTCTACTGGGGTAGCTACGTTGAGGAAGTCCTTTTCCGCAGCTGGAGCACACGTCTGGCACACAGAAAACTGCTGACCCCTCTGAAGATCCAGGTTTGGAAGTTCTTGGGGTTGTTTCTGCAAGGGCAGCTTGCTGGTCACACTCACTGGTGCACGCACTGGGTGGCTCTCAAATATGAACACAGCCCCAGGCCCCAGGTGCCCAGAGTCACAGACACTCCCTCACACAACCACACGCCCAGCCACCACACAGTTAGCAGCAACCCCAGGGAGCTGCAAAATCACGTCGTTACAGGGAGATACACGGGCCGGCCACAGAGTCCCCAGGGTTGTGACGCTGTCACAGAGGCACACACACAGCCACAGGGCACTGTCACATACATGGCCTTCCAGAGACACTGCCTGGTGGTTTGACCATGCGCTCAGAAAGAAGGGGCGCTCGGAGCACGGAGGTGGCCGTTGTTCTGGGAAGACCAAGGAAGCAGCCCCTCCCTCTGATTTTGTTTCTGAGCTCACAGGGAAACTGGGGAGTCCATGGGTGAGAGAGACTATAGCTAAATTCCCCCCCCCCAGATTTAGGGGAAAGGTTAGCTGGATTATAAATCCCCTGGGTTCAATCAGGGTCGCTATGGGGAGATTCATGCATTTTTTCCAAGGGCACCATTTTCCAAGGTCACTCTATGGCAGGAGCAATGTGGAAGCCCAGAGGAAATAAACCAAAATACACCTAAATGCACATTTTCCAGGGTGGCCATATAAGCAGTGGTTTCTCTGCAAAAAGCACGCAGTGGTAAAGTTAGGAAAGTTCATGCTGTGGGCCAGTGGGTGATGTGGAGGTTAAGGTGGTTGGATCCCACACAGCAACTTCGTGGTTCGAGTCTTGGACCCAGCAGCCTGAAAAACACTCTGGGTGTGTTTGCAAGTGTGTGCAAACTCCCGAGAGGAGAATGGAGGAGAAGGCTTAAAACAGTGCATTATGGAAGGCTAGCAGATGGCATAGCGGTTACGTGGCTGGATTCCCACATGGCCAACCTCAGTTCAAGTCCTAGACCCAGTGACTTGAAAATCACACCAGGCGCATGTGCATGTGTGCCCAAGATCCCAGGAGGAGAATGGAGAAGGGATTGCAGCATGGCCTTCCTCCTGGGGGGTGATTTCTTGCTTTCTGTCTTTCTGACAAGAGCATGTGCCCTAAGGCAAAAATCTCATAAAGAAAAAGAGGGCATTATGTAATTCATCGGGGCCAAAAGGTGAGTAGGTATTTGCTTTCCTGGTTTTTTTTGGCAGAGCCTTGAGCAAACTGTGGGTGCTGAGAATGTTTAGCAGTATACGTCACATAGCCAAGAAGCACCCCATTTCCCAACACGGCTGACCCCAGAACCCGTTCTTCCTAGAGCAGCTGGTAGGCTCAGTGGGTCAGAGTTCCCCAGAAGCACGTGAGCAACACGGCTGGAGCAGCACCAGCAATTCCTGGACCAAAAAGAACTATAAAATAAAAGTTATAGGAACCAGCAGTTGGCATAACAGCTACGTCGCTGGACTCCCATGTAGTCAACCGCAGTTCGAGTCCTGGACCCAGTGGCTTAATCTCACGCCGGGCGCGTATGCGTGCGTGCCCAGGATCCCAAGAGGAGAATGGAAGAGAAGGGATTGCGGCGTGGCCATCCCCCCTGGGGGGTGATTTCTCGCTTTCTGTCTCTGTTTCTCTCTGTCTTTCTGGCGAGCACATGTGCCCTATAGCAAAAAACCCTCTCAAAAAAAAAAGTTATAAAAAAAAAAAAAGAAAGGAATTTTGTTAACCTCACGGAGTGAACATCAAATAAAGGTCAGTCCCGAGGGCGTGTAGTCCGAGCCCTGAGCACAAGACCAGATGGAGATGATAGCAGGCCTCCCAGCCCTGCAAAGGGAAGGGCCTTTGGTGCTAGCGGAAGGGTCACAGTTCACGTAAGTTGTTCTGAGGGAGTTTACATTGGACGGAGATAGCAGGGTGTCTCATGGGGATGGGGCAGGGACGGGATGGGTGAAAGTCTATTCAGACAGAAGCTGTCTGAAGCAACCCGTTGGCAGTGACGGCAATCTGTTTAGCAGGATTTGTGATCAGCAAAGGCAGACAGCCATCTGGAAATTTCTCGAGAAAGAATGTCACAGGACAGGGCAGCCAGTCACGTAGGCTACAGGGAGGACGCGCAACTGGTGAGAAGACGGCTTAGCCGCCTCGTCACCGACGGTCCTTATTTCAGATTTTGTATTGCTTTAAGGCACGGGACTCTGTGCTGCACCCTAGGGTCCCCCATTCGGCAGGGTGCCGAGGGTCTGTGTCTCTACCAGTTCTCAGGTGCTGCAGTTGGGGTCACACTTGGAAAACCACGGATCTTGTCTCAGAGCAGCCAGAATATATATATTTTTTAATTGCCGGAGGGTGTATACGCTCTCCAGAGAGAGACAGAGAGAGCGATGGAGAGAGTAAGCATCCCTCATTGGGGCGTGGCCACGCTGCCACCCCTTCTCTTCCATTCCTCCATCCTCTCGGGATTTGGGGCACACACACGTGTGTGCACATACACACACGCATACACACAGCCCTTTGTCTCTCAAGCTGCCAGGGTTCAAACTGTGGGCAGCCATGTGGGGTCCAGCTCCTTTAACCACTGGTCTATGGAGACAGCCTTATTATCATTAGTAGAGGTTTTTGCCATAGGGCACATGTGTTTGCCAGAGAGAGACAGAGAGAGAGAGAGAGTAAGAAATCACCCCTCAGGGGGGATGGCCATGCTGCAATCCCTTCTCCATTCTCCTCTCAGGATTTTGGGCACACACACAACTCGCCTGGTATGTTTTTCAAATATATATGTATTTTCCAGGCAGAGTTGTGCCCTGTGGGAATCCTGCCCCAGCCTCCCCGCTGGGATTACAGGCACACCCCACCACACCTGGCTCTTTTTCGGAAGGAACCTCACCGTCTTGCCTAGCCCAGCCTTGCATTCCTCAGTCCCCTGAGCCCCCAGGATTACAGGTGCTCGCTGCTATGCCCGACCTTCAGGTTGGATCTGGAATTGAGGTGGGCCTCCTGTTTGGCCTCAGCCGGATAGATAGCATCTTAGCAGCACCCAATACTGTGCCTGGGCCCAGAATCTTTCAAGAGCACGTCCAGTTCCTCTTCTGCGCAGTTTCCTGTTACTCAGCGTAGAAGCCAAGTCCTCACGGGAACTGGCAAGGCCCTCTCACCTCACCGACGTCCTCCTGGCCTCCATTTTTCTGTGTCCCTTATAGCAGGGGTCCCCAACCCTTGGGCTTTGGACAGGTGCCAGTCCATGGGCTGTCGGTCCTCTGACCCTCCCCACCTCCTCACCAGGGTGAGTGAGCTAGGCACGTCGGCGTTTGCAGTCACATGATCGGATTCTCATGGGTGCACGGACCCTATTGTATGATGTTTCATCGTGTACCACAATGTGATGGAGTGGAACTGGGATGCACAGTGGACGTGCTGCGCTTGGGTCATCCTGGGACGGACCCTCCCACACCATCTGTGGAGGGATTGTCTTCCACCAAGGCTGGTTCCTGGTGCCAGGAAAGTTGGGGCTCAATGCCTTAAAGCCACCCCACAAGTCTCCATCTTGGGTATTTCCCCACCTTCTGCCTGTGAGCTTTCTTCTCCAGAACTTGGTGGGCAACCCGTCCCTCCTCATCCCCCGTTCCCACTCCCAGCTCCCCAGCCTCTGTCCACACACCCGCCCTGGGTGCACTTGTTCACACCTTCCCAGCACCAAGCACAGCCCTCATGCATGAGTGTGTGAGGGGGTACTTGTGAGAGGGTGCTGTTACGGGTGGGGCCTGGAGCAGCCCAGAAGCCCCAGGAGGGCTGAGCTAAAGCCTCCCTGGTCAGCTGGGACCTCACACAGGAGGATGCAGGGGCGGGCTTTCTGGCCCAATACCAGGTCTGATGCCTTGGAACGGGTTCATGAGGGAGCAGAGAGGGGCGTCTGGCTGGGGCAATGAGAAGTGGCCCTGTGGGCTCTGTCACTGGATCATGGGCCAACTGGTGTCCTATTCTTGGAGTACTCTGTGTCCCTGACGCATCTATCCAGAGGTCACAGCAGTTCGAATGGACTCGGCTCACCCTGCTGCTCACAGTGACCCTGACAAGTTCACAGGGTATCCTGTAGAAGAAACCAGAAGCTTTGTGTTGGGCAGAAACTGGGGCCAGTTCTGTCTTCCCCACTCGACCTCCACTGGCCCTGGGGGCACCCCTCACCATCCCTAGACCCCAGGTCTGAGTGACCCCAGTGGGCAGCTGGGGGAAAGAGGTTTAGTTTGGGCCTGTCTGAAGAACCGATGTGTAGGAGTTATGGGGAAGGGATTGGGGAGCAGCAGACGTCCCTCCTCTGTCACCTTGGAGTGGCTGCCCATATTTTCTCTGGGGTCTCTGGGACCTGGCTGATTCTGTGGCTGATCCCAAACTCCCTGCCACATGGCTGTCCTTGCTCCACCCCCATCACACCACGGCTGTGGGTTTGAGCGGCCTTGAGTCTACACATGATGTCAGCGATGGCCTTGCTCGGAAGTCCCAAGGAGTTTTCTCATGAGCAGAAAGCAGACTGACGTTGGCGGCCTTCCGCCCAGGAGGCTAGCGCTGATCTTGTATGCTAATCTGGCTCTGCAGGGCAGGTAGGCTGCAGACTCAGGTCCTTGGGTCACCTGTCTCAGCCCTCCTGGGTGTGACTCCATGAGTGGGGCTTTGTTTCCTGGGTATATGTATTGCTCAGCACACACATGCACATGCATGTGAACATGTGTAGTACATGTAGGAAAAGCCCTCCAGCCTCAGCACTCTCAACCTCCACCTGCCTGCCCTGCCTCCTCTGAGTTACCATTTATACTCTGCTCCAAGCCTGTCATTGAATCCTTTCAGCAAGCCTGGCCCCTGGGATTGTGTTTCCAGGACCAGCAGAGGGCATAGTGGTTATGTCACTGGACTCCCACACAGCTGACCAAGGTTCAAGTCTCAGACCCAGTAGCTTAAATCTCATGCTGGGTGCGTGCGTGTGCATGCCCAAGATCCTGGGAGCAGACCTGGAGGAAAAGGGACTGCGGTGTGGCCATCCTCACTGGGGGTGACTTCTCACTTTCCCTCTCACTGTCTCTGTCTCTCTCTCAGTCTAGCACATACACCCTAAGGCAGAAACCTCTTTTTTAAAAAAGATATCGGGACCAGCAGTTGGCGTAATGGCTATGTCGCTGGACTCCCATGTAGTCGCCGCTGTTTGAGTCCCAGACCCAGTGGCTTAAACTCACGCCAGGCGCATGTGCATGTGTGCCCAAGATCCCAAGAGGAGAAAGGAGGAGAAGGGATTGTGGCGTGGCCATCCCCACTAGGGGGTGCTGTCTTACTTTCTTTCTCTCTCTCTCTGTCTTTCTGGTGAGCACCCACTCCCTATAGCAAAACCCTCTCTCTCAAAAAAGAAAAGTTCCAGTCTTCACCCCAGCAGCCATGAATATGACTTTATTTGTAAATAGGGACTTTGCAGATATAATAAAATTAAAATGAGTTCATAGTAGATTAGGATGGGCCCAAAACCCATGTCCAATGTCCCTCTAAGAAAAGAGACATTTGAGTTTCATGTTTGCAGGTCTTCTGTGCATATGCATGTCATCAATTGTTTTATTTTCCTTTTTTTTCTTTTAAAGGAAAATTTGGGACCAGCCAGTGGCATGGTGGTTAAGGCAGCTGGATTCCACATGGCCAACTGTGCAGTTCAAGTCCTAGACCTGGCAGCTTGAAAAACATACCAGGAGCCTATGTGTGCATGCCCCAAATCCCAAAAGAATAGAAGGGATTGCAGTGTGACCAGTCCCCATGGGAATGCTTTCTCATCTTCTCTCACTCCAGCAAGCATATGCACCCTTTGGCAAAATTAAGACAAAACAAAACAAAACACCTCCCCCAAGAATCTCTTTCCAGTACTCTGGCTCCCAGTCTTCCCCTCAACAGCTTGGCTTCCAGCCCTGCTCACAGACGATCCTTCCACACTTGAGGATCCACAGAGCAGGTCCTCTTAGGGGAGCACTGACTGTACCTCTCGTCGGCACACCCAGTTTCCAGTACTCCCCACCCTCTACAGGGTGCAGGCCAAGCTTTCCTGCGTGGCTTTCGAGACCTTCCCTGGCTGCTGTCCTGTGGGCAGCTGGGTCTACACGGAGGAGGCCTGGGTTCTTAGTCCTGGTGCCTTTTCCACAGTAGGGCCTTCCTCACCTCTCTGCCCTCACTACCCTTTGACCTTTGGCCTCCACTCTGGCTGCAGGGCAGGTGCTGCCACTGCCTAAAATGGGTACCCATCTATTTGGCGAAATCTGGTGCTGGCCTGGCATTGACTGCAGATCCTGAACCAGCCTGGTAGGGTTGAGGGAGTGCAAGGCCAGGCTTGCTGTGCTGACCTTGGCTTAGACCAGCAGAAGGTTTCATAAGGAGAGGTCACTGGGGTTCCTCTGTCCCTGAAGAGTGGCCGGACACTAGGGCATACACATAACGTGGACACATAGCTAGCAATTTGTGTTGGCGCAGAGGGTTAGGCCTGGTCCCCTCCCACCTCGATTTTTTTTTTTTTTCTTTTGCTAGAAGGTATGCGCTCACCAGAGAGAGGGATAGGAGAAAGCACCCCCTATGGGGCATGGTTGCACTGCAATCCCTTCTCTATTTCTCCCCCTAGGGGATGTTGGGCACTCATGCACCTATGCCCAGTGTGTTTCTCAAGCTGCCAGATCCAGGATGCAAACTTGTGGCTGGCCGTGTGGGGTCTAGCTTCCTTGAGCTGGCCCCCACTTACCATTTTTTTGTGCACACAGCCTGACAGCAGCTGCCAGTGCAGGAGACCCTGTGCCTATGGGATTTCTTTCCCCAAGGAGCCCTGGGGCCAGTGTCAAGGGCTGCCTGGAAGTACAGGCCTCTGGCTCCCCGGAAGGGTGGACAAACCCCTCGACTCCTTCATGTGTCAGGGGGGATGGCCTTAGTTTTTTTTTGTTGTTGTTGCTGAGAGTTTTTTTGTTTGTTTGTTATAGGACGCATGCACTCACCAGAAAGAAAGAGAAACAGAAAGCAAGAAATCACCCGCAGTGGGCATGGCCACACCACAATCCCTTCTCCTCCATTCTCAAGTGAGCTGGCCCAGGCCATAGTCAGTGCCTGTCAAGAGCCGTGCTGTGAACCAGGAGCCACTATCCACACAGGGCTATTCACATTTAAATGAGTTAAAGTTAAACAATGTTTTATGTATTAAAGCCATGATTTTTACTAAAGAATTATTTTATTTAACTTTATTTGCTTGTTTGTTTGTTTATCTATTTTAATTTGACCAGAGAGGGACAGAGTGTGAGAGAGTGAGAAAGGGAGAGAGAGATAGGGAAAGCGAGAAAGTTGCCAGATCTGGGACCCGAACTGTTGGTCATGTGGAGTCCAGAGCTTCCTTTTTTTAGTATTTGCTATAGGTCATGTGTGCTTGCGGAAGAGAGACAGAGAGAGAAAAGTGAGAAATCCCCCATTGCACCACCTGCCAGTCCCAAAGTTAAATAAATATTAAACAAAAGGGCCAGTAGGTGGTATAGTGGTTAAGACGCTGGACTCCCACATGGCTGACTGTGATTTGAGTCCTGGCCCTGGCAGTTTGAAATTCACACCAGGTGTGTGTGCGTGTGTCCCTAAAACCCCTAGAGAAGAATGGAGGAGAAGGGATCACAGCATGGCCACCCTCCTTGGGGGGTGATTTCTTGCTTTCTGTCTCTTTGTCTCTCTGTCGAGCACTTGCTCCCTTTAGCAAATATCTCTTTCTCAAAAAGAAAGTTAAAAAAAAAAAAAATCCAGTCTTTCCGCTACACTAGCCAGATTTCATGGGTTCGATAAACACATGTGAGCAGTGGATACCATATGGGCGGACAGTACAGATAGACTCTTCCCGCCTTCTCATAAAGTTCTCAGAGCAATGCTGGCAGCCTTGGCTGTCCATTGGACTCACCAGGGAGCTCTTTGTTTATTACTTATTTTTTTAATTTATTTTAATTTTATTTTAATTTATTTTAATTTTTAGAGAGAAATTTTTGCTATAGGGCACATGTGCTTGCCAGAGAGCCAGAAAGTGAAAAATCACTGCCCAGGTTGAGTGATTAGGCCACAATCCCTTCTCCAACATTCTCCCTGGATTTTGGGCATGCATATACATGCACCCGGAGTGAGTTTTAAGCCACCATGTCTGGGACTCGAACCACAGTCAACTAATAGGAGTCCAGTGACATACCCATTACACCATCTGCTGGTCCCAATTACTTATTTTTTTAATTTTAAAGGTGTTTAAAAATTTTAGGGGAGGTACCAGCAGGTGGCACGGTGGTTAAGGATGCTGGACTCCCATATGGCTGACCGTGAGATTCGCATCCAGGACCCGGCAGCATGATAATCACACCAGGTACATGTGCGTGCATGCCCCAAATCCTGAGGAGATCAGAGGAGGAAGGATTGCAGTGTGGTCATCCCCCCTAGGGGGTGATTTCTCACCTCTCCATTCCCACCATCTCTCTCCAATGAGAGTATGCATCCTATAACGAAAACTAAAAACAAGATTCTTTCTTTATTCATAACAGCATGTGTGCACATGAGAGAGAGATAGAAATGGAGGAACACCCTCCGCAGGGTCCAGTCACACGGTGATCCCTCCTCCAGGCCTTTAGCCTGGATCTTGGGCTCTCTCTCACAAGCCCAATGTTTCAGACTGAGCAGGTCGGCAATTCGAACCAGTCACCATGTGCGATCCAGCTAGTCTCAAGCATTATTGCTTCACCATGAAGCCGGCCCATGGAGGTGGTTTTTTGTTTTTGTTTTTGTTTTTTTCCAGGTGGTGCGTGTGCTCGCCAGAAAGAGACCAAGAGACAGAGAGACAGGAAGAGGGAGAAAGCACCCGACATGGGGCGTGGTCACACCACAATCCCTTCTCCATTTTGTTAGGATTTGGGGCACACACACTTACATGCCTGGTGCGTCTTTCAAGCCCCTGGGACCAGGATTTGAACTGTAGTAGGTCATGTGGGACCCAGCTCCCTTAACCACTAGACTATGGGGCTGGCCCAGGGAGCTTTCTTTTTCCTTTTTTTAGTATGTTGCTATAGGTCATGTGTGCTTGCTGAAGAGAGACAGAGAGAGAAAAGTGAGAAATCCCCCACTCCCCTGGGGGATGGCCATGCTGCAATCCCTTCCCCTCCATTCTCCTCTTGCGGTTTTGGGCATGAATACACACATACCCAGCGTGATTTTTTAAACTTCTGGATCTGAGACTACAAACCTTGGTCAGCCAAGGAGTCCAGCGCCTTAACTACCTGCTCCTCCCAGGGAGTTGTGTTTTTCTTTTAGAAATTTTTACTATAAAGCACGTGTGCTCACTTGAGAGACAGAGAGACAGAAAGCAAGAAATCACCTTCCAGGGAGGATGGTCAGACTGTAATCCCTTCTCCTCCATATTTCTCTTGGGAAACACACACGTCCGGGTGTGAGTTTCAAGCCACTGGGTCTGGTATTTAAGCTGTGGTTAACCGTGTGGGAGTCCAATACCGTAACTACTATGCCACTTGCCGACCCCACCAGGAAGTTTTTTTTAAAAAAACCTCTAATGATGGGGCTGGCAGGTGGCATGGTGGTAAGGGCACTGGATTCTCACATGGCCAACTATGGAAGAAAGAGAGAAAGTGAAATAAAATAACTCTTCAAAAACAAACAAAAACCCCTGATGCCCAGGCTGCGCCGGCACAGGTTCCCAGTGGCGGGGCGGCTGATACCGAGCTCACTGCTCCACAGCCCGGCTGCATCACCTGACGGTTCTCGGCACTGAGCTCAGACCTTACGTGAGCGTTCACACCCTGCTCTCAGCCCACGTGTGCAGGGCTGGGGCTTTTGGCCTTGTGGGATTTGCTCCCTCATTGTAGTTGGCTGTCCTGGCCTCTGCTCCTCTCCCTGGGCAAAGCAAAACAGAGGCCCAGCATCCCACAAGTGACTCCGTAGGGGAGGATGCGTGGGTCATGCTCACAAGACGCGAGTCGAAGGACTCAGCCTGCTGGGGTCCCCTCTGACTCAAGTGGGAGGCATGGAGTACAGCTATTGGCCAACCTGTGTCCTCACCCTTCCTGGAAACCGGTCCTAGGCGCCTCTGGGTCCACTGACATCACTGGCCTCAGGAATCACAAGGTGGCCGTCACGCCACTCACTGGCTGCCATGTGCAGGGATGGGCCCAGACTGGCACTTATTCCGAGGGATTCCCTAAGGTCCCTGCAGCGTGATCGGCTGCTTGTGGCTGCAGGGGCAGGGCTGACAGACTGGGCCCCATAGCCCACTGGACCTCTTCTTGTTTTGGGCTGTGATCTTCCTTCAGGGAAAGCTGACCCACAGAAGCATGCCAATTCCATAGTGGGTACCACTGAGGCCCAGAATTGCCATGGGGCCCCATGGGAGGGACACCCTGCAGGGGCACTCCCACAAGGGTGAGCCTGGTGCCACAACCTTACCCGTGTGTGTGGGGGGGTCTCTTCTGGCCCACCTCAACCCTAGGCGTAAACATGTGGCCCTTGGAGCCCTGGAGACCGATCCTGGGGATCTTGGTCACAGTGCGGCCTTACAGTCTGACTCCCGACCCCACCCGCTCTGTCTCTGCTCCCCAGACCATACCCCATGTTCAGTCCTGTTACCAGACCTTTGCCAGTGTGTCCCCTGCCCGCCAACTGCCCTTCCTAGTCTCCCCTGTCGACCTGTGCCCTGCTGTGCTCCAAAGCTCAGGTGTCCCCACCCACTTAGAGCAGGTCTCTCTGATTACCTAGTGCCTCCCCCTGCTCCCAGCTGTGAGCCATTCCAGCCATCACAGCCTCCGTGACAATCTCTGAGCAATCATGAATGAGTCATCTGTTTATTCAGTGTGTATTGATCACGCCCCCCCCCCCACACACACACACTCACACTCACACTCCAAGGTGGACGGGAGTTGGCCAGATGGTCGGTGCAGAGGGAGTAAGAATGAAGTCACAAACTTCACGTTAAGGATTCGGGGGCAGCTCTGTCGTGACTAACTCATGAACTCTCCCCTCCCCCATCGGCAAGTATACAGTGATTGTTTTACAACAGAGAGCACAAAGGCTTGAGGAGGTGGGAGCAGTTCTGTTTCAATGCCTAGCTCAGAAACAGCAGGACCTGGACTTACCTCCAGATCTTCCAAGCCCTTAGCTGCCATGCTCGGGGTTTTTACTTTTTATTAAAAACATTTTTTAAAGAGGTTTTTGCCTTAAGGCACGTGCACTCACCAGACAAACAGAGAGAGACAGAGATAGAAAGCGAGAAATCACCCCCCAGGGGGGATGGTCATGCCGCAATCCCTTCTCCTCCACTCTCTTCATGGGATCTTGGACACGCACGCACACGTCTTGTGATTTTGAAGCCATTGGGTCCAGGACTTGAACCACAGTCAGCCACGTGGGAGTTGACGCCATCTGCTGGTTCCGCTGTTCAGAGTTTTAAACCCAGGCCCCTGGCAGGTGCATTGATGGGGCTTTCCAGGTCCAGGCTGGGCTGACTAGGTCTGCGGGTGTGACCATTGTCTTTCTTGCTTCTTTCTCTGCTCCATCCAGGCTGGCCACTGCCGTTGGGCAATGAGCTGGGAGTGATGGCAGGGTGAGAGGTGAGAGGAGAGGTTCTTGTAGTGGCACCAACCCTTGGGCTTTGTACCAGACAGTGCCCCCTCACCACCACAGCAGGGCTTTAAAAAGAAGCCCCTCTCTACCCTTCTCTACATGCAGGTCCCCCCAACATTGAGGCTCCAGCCACTGCCAATCTAATGGAGGTGGCACAGGGGGCAGAAGACCTGCCCAATCAGGAAGCGGAGGCGCTGATTGGGGTTTAAGCAGGTTGTTCATGGCAGAACCTGGGCTGTCCCTGTGATGTTGGCAGAGTTGATTTTGTGTTTCCTGACAAAGAAATGAGCGAGATGGGGTGGGGTATCCCTAGCTGCTCCTCTTTTGTGGGTAGGGATAGAAGACAGTGGGATCTGGAGCGATTAGGGAGGCTTTTGCTCTGAGCAAAACTGACATTTAAAAACCATTTTACAGAGACGTTTCTCTAAATTTAATTTCTGAAAGCACAAGATCCTGCTATTCCATAGCTAAAATCAACAAAAACGAAACCAAACCAAGACCCCCAAATCGAGACACCACCCAACTACAGAACTTAAGCTTAATGGATCTGTTTTCCTGTATTTGGTTTATTATTGTTATAATTTATTTTTTAGGTGTTTTGTTGTTTTGTTTTGTTTTGTTTGCTATAGGGCCTGTGTGCTTGCCTGGGAAAGAGAGGGGGCAGAGTGAGAAATCACCACTACTACCCCCTACCCCCCCTCATACCCGTCTCGGGGGTGCAGATGGTCATGCTGCAATCCCTTCTCCATTCTACTCCGGAATTTTGGACATGCATATACATTATGTCTGGGATTCAAAGCATGCAGTTGGCTATATGAGATCCAGGGCCTTAACTACCACGCCATCTGCTGGCTCCTTTTTTTTTTTTTTCCTCTCCTTAATTCAGCCCCATTAAATGTTTGGCTGACGGGCAAGAGAACAACTAAGAGTAAATAAAAAGTTTCCCCTGAACAGTGTTGAACAATTTCCTGCGTGTGTTGTTTTTCAGAAGAATGTCAGTGTCTAAGTTAATTAGCCTGAACATTTCTAATGTAAAGGAACCAATTCTACGTGGAGTCACAGTGACGGGATTAAACGTATCCGTTTGTTGTGTCTGGTTGGTCTGACTCTCTAGGTTCAAATGAGACTCTCCACTTGCCAGCTCCCGCCGCCAAACTCCAGTTTCTGAGTTTACTGAACCCAGCTCTGGTTAGCAGGTGCGGTAAGAAACCTCATGGTCAGATCCTCATCAAGTCGATTTGCTGAAGAGAGGTGATGGAGGCTCCTGAATCTTCCAGAACATCGGGATCAGGCCAGTTGCAGGTTGGGAACATGCTCACAGTAAGGCGGGGTAGAAGAAAGATCCATGCAGAAAGTGGGGCGGAACGTCTTCTGGTGGCCGGGGCCCCGGGCTGCCTCCTTCTTTTAACAGTGTATAATAGCCTCTCAGGGTGAAGGCTTCATCGCACGCCTTCGTTTTACAAACGGCACAGAGCAGAGGCGTTTTTTCGCAAGATCACACATTGAATCCCGGAGGAGAACCGAACCAAGGCGAACACGCGCAACGGTTTTAATGCCGAGTGACTCGTCTTTTAAACTGACCCTTGTCTTCTGCGCGTTCGGAGGGGCGAACCATTTAAAGAGTTCCCGAGGGGAGAATAACTGTTTCTCTATACGGTCTAGGGCGGATACCCGGCTCCCGGCGCTTTAAGGCTACACACAGTGACACACCTGCCCTCCGCTTCCGGAATACTTAAGGCCTTCGCTTCATTGGTAAAACCTGGCCGCGCCCTCAAGGCATCTTGGGAAGTGTAGTTCCTCCTGTGTCGAGACATATGGGCGTGGTCTGCTTGGAACTGCATTTCCCAGAAGGCTGCGCTCGGCGTTACGTTAGAGCAGCGACGGGCCGGGGCGGGGGCGAACTCCTCGGGCTGGGGTTTTTAAGTTCTCGGGAGGAATGAGTGGCCACGGACAGAGGCCTCTAGCTGTGCGGTCTGTGGGTTTTCTGGTCTGGTGGAGCCGGGCTCTGAGCCGTGGTTCCAGCTATAAGCCCTGGGGCAAAAAAATTGAAGGGCGTCTCCTTTAATTGCAGTGGGCCGGGCGCAGCGACGCGATCCGCGTTACTATTGGCGGCGGTTGGGGGCGCGGAAACTGAACAGGCTGCAACGGCCGCTGCCGCTGCTTAGGGCTCCCGCGGCGCCCCCCGCGCCCCCCGACCTGCCACGGGCGGCTCCCGG
>NW_006206856.1:1572610-1574748 GCF_000334495.1 Tupaia belangeri chinensis
CCCCCCCCTCTCCTCACAGACAGGCGGCCCCCCCAAACATGGGGCCCCCAGCCACTGCCAATCTAATGGAGGTGGCACAGGGGGCAGAAGACCTGCCCAATCAGGAAGCGGAGGCACTGATTGGGGTTTAAGCAGGTTGTTCATGGCAGAACCTGGGCTGTCCCTGTGATGTTGGCAGAGTTGATTTTGTGTTTCCTGACAAAGAAATGAGCGAGATGGGGTGGGGTATCCCTAGCTGCTCCTCTTTTGTGGGTAGGGATAGAAGACAGTGGGATCTGGAGCGATTAGGGAGGCTTTTGCTCTGAGCAAAACTGACATTTAAAAACCATTTTACAGAGACGTTTCTCTAAATTTAATTTCTGAAAGCACAAGATCCTGCTATTCCATAGCTAAAATCAACAAAAACGAAACCAAACCAAGACCCCCAAATCGAGACACCACCCAACTACAGAACTTAAGCTTAATGGATCTGTTTTCCTGTATTTGGTTTATTATTGTTATAATTTATTTTTTAGGTGTTTTGTTGTTTTGTTTTGTTTTGTTTGCTATAGGGCCTGTGTGCTTGCCTGGGAAAGAGAGGGGGCAGAGTGAGAAATCACCACTACTACCCCCTACCCCCCCTCATACCCGTCTCGGGGGTGCAGATGGTCATGCTGCAATCCCTTCTCCATTCTACTCCGGAATTTTGGACATGCATATACATTATGTCTGGGATTCAAAGCATGCAGTTGGCTATATGAGATCCAGGGCCTTAACTACCACGCCATCTGCTGGCTCCTTTTTTTTTTTTTTCCTCTCCTTAATTCAGCCCCATTAAATGTTTGGCTGACGGGCAAGAGAACAACTAAGAGTAAATAAAAAGTTTCCCCTGAACAGTGTTGAACAATTTCCTGCGTGTGTTGTTTTTCAGAAGAATGTCAGTGTCTAAGTTAATTAGCCTGAACATTTCTAATGTAAAGGAACCAATTCTACGTGGAGTCACAGTGACGGGATTAAACGTATCCGTTTGTTGTGTCTGGTTGGTCTGACTCTCTAGGTTCAAATGAGACTCTCCACTTGCCAGCTCCCGCCGCCAAACTCCAGTTTCTGAGTTTACTGAACCCAGCTCTGGTTAGCAGGTGCGGTAAGAAACCTCATGGTCAGATCCTCATCAAGTCGATTTGCTGAAGAGAGGTGATGGAGGCTCCTGAATCTTCCAGAACATCGGGATCAGGCCAGTTGCAGGTTGGGAACATGCTCACAGTAAGGCGGGGTAGAAGAAAGATCCATGCAGAAAGTGGGGCGGAACGTCTTCTGGTGGCCGGGGCCCCGGGCTGCCTCCTTCTTTTAACAGTGTATAATAGCCTCTCAGGGTGAAGGCTTCATCGCACGCCTTCGTTTTACAAACGGCACAGAGCAGAGGCGTTTTTTCGCAAGATCACACATTGAATCCCGGAGGAGAACCGAACCAAGGCGAACACGCGCAACGGTTTTAATGCCGAGTGACTCGTCTTTTAAACTGACCCTTGTCTTCTGCGCGTTCGGAGGGGCGAACCATTTAAAGAGTTCCCGAGGGGAGAATAACTGTTTCTCTATACGGTCTAGGGCGGATACCCGGCTCCCGGCGCTTTAAGGCTACACACAGTGACACACCTGCCCTCCGCTTCCGGAATACTTAAGGCCTTCGCTTCATTGGTAAAACCTGGCCGCGCCCTCAAGGCATCTTGGGAAGTGTAGTTCCTCCTGTGTCGAGACATATGGGCGTGGTCTGCTTGGAACTGCATTTCCCAGAAGGCTGCGCTCGGCGTTACGTTAGAGCAGCGACGGGCCGGGGCGGGGGCGAACTCCTCGGGCTGGGGTTTTTAAGTTCTCGGGAGGAATGAGTGGCCACGGACAGAGGCCTCTAGCTGTGCGGTCTGTGGGTTTTCTGGTCTGGTGGAGCCGGGCTCTGAGCCGTGGTTCCAGCTATAAGCCCTGGGGCAAAAAAATTGAAGGGCGTCTCCTTTAATTGCAGTGGGCCGGGCGCAGCGACGCGATCCGCGTTACTATTGGCGGCGGTTGGGGGCGCGGAAACTGAACAGGCTGCAACGGCCGCTGCCGCTGCTTAGGGCTCCCGCGGCGCCCCCCGCGCCCCCCGACCTGCCACGGGCGGCTCCCGG
>NW_006206856.1:1574823-1586756 GCF_000334495.1 Tupaia belangeri chinensis
TTGGCCGGCCAGAGCGCTGATAGCGAGAGAGGCGGGCGAGCCGCGGGGTTCCGGGCCGTCTCTCCAGCGTCTGTGGAGGGCGCTAGGTCGGGGCGCTTCCTGTGTTGGGCGAACAAATGGTCCCTGTCCAGGGTTTGCATCTTAGCGAGGGGGACACAGCGCGACCGGACTCAGTGTGACCCGGGCCCAACGTCGGGCCTCTCTGGCCTCTCTCCCCACCCTGAGCAGTGGGTGGCTGGACGGGGTCTTATTGAGGTTACACCCCTCTCAGACAGGTGGGGACAGCAGGCCACTGGGATAGCGGCGACGGCCCAGACCTGCAGTGTGACCTGGGCCGGACGCCTCTCTTGAGTCCTAGCTTCTCCAGAGGCCAGAGAGGAGCACTGCTAAGCGCTTCTGTCTGAGAGGTTGCTTCCGAGGGGCTTGGCCCTCCAGCTGGAGAGTTCGGGTGCTGGGTGGTAGCCTTCTTACGTGGCCACCTCGGGCATTGGGCCCGGATTAGGATCCAGCTTTTATGACTTCTACTCTGGTGCTCTCCGTTCCCCCCCCCCCCCATATATAAACCACCCTTCCAGGTGTGAGGCACACATGCAGAGAGAAGACGGTGTTTGCAGATTTCAAGGGGAGGCTGTTATGGGTGGACCAGAACTTACCTCTGCCCGCTGGACCTAGAGGTGGACTCTGTCTTAGCCTTGTTCTTCCGGGAGGCTCAGGTGAGGGCAGGAGGCTGCACCCGACAGTTGCTGCTCTGTTGGGAGCCCTCCCCGCCAGCTGCCATTCCCCCTGCTCTTGGAAGGGGGCCTCTGGCAGGTGTATTGGGAGTGAAACTGGGCACAGGGCCACGGGTCTTTGTTGTGGTTGCAGTTCTGTGGGGTGGCAGTGGCTTTGCCCTGCCTCAGGGGCATCTTTTCCTGAGGAGAGTCTTTGCTGGCCCCCGTGGTGCCCCCAGAATGCTTCTTTAAGATTTCTAATGTTTGGAGTGGGAGCGATGTTTGGATGTCTGGGTACAAGCTGCTGTTGGAGGAAGAGCCTCTCTGGAACATTCTCTCCACTGTCGTCCTAAGCAGTGTCCTGAAGGGCCCTGCTTTTTCTTAGGGGTCAGGTAGAGTGGAGATGCTGGGGATGCCATCAGGCGTGGTCCAGGGCTGACCTTTGTGTTCACTGGACGGTCTGAGACATGATGGAGGGTAGAGGATCTGATTTTTTAAAAATTATTTATTTATTTATTATTATTATTGTTAATAATATTATTTTTCACATGAGTTTTGCTAGAGAAAGACAGAGAGAGAGGGAGAGTGAGAAAGCAAGCTGCCAGGTCCAGGACTCAAACCATGGCCAGCCATGTGGGAATTCCAGCACCTTAACCACCATGCCACCTGCTGGCCCGAGAATCTGATTTCTGAGAGGAAAAGTGCTGAAAGACCTCCATTTTTTCCCCTTGGGATTAAAAAAAAACTTGATTGTGATATTGTGCACATGCCATGAAACTTACCCTTTAAAGTGTACAACTCAGTGCTTTTTAGTAAATTCAGTGTGTGCCACCATCGGCACTATCTAATCCCAGGACATTTTCATCAGGCCAAAGAGAAAGCCCAAGTCACATCTCCACACCCCACTGCCGTGCCCCCGCCCTTGGCAACGATAGCCACTAATGTACTCTTTCTAGATTTGAACTATTGCGGCCACTTCGTACAAATGGAATCAGGTAAAATGTGGCCTTTCGTGTCTGCTTCGTGTCTGTGTTGGTACTTCGCTCATCGTATGCTGAACGACAGGGTGAATTATATTGGGAATAACATTCTGTAGGTGGACATACCCCGTTTGGTTTATTAATTCATCTGTTGGCAGATACTTGGGTTTGTTTATAGTCTGGCGGTTTTAAATAATGCTGCTGTGAACATTTGTATTCAGGGTTTTTTTGTGTGTGTGAATATATTTTAATTTCTTTTGAGTATTTACTTAGAATTACTGTCATTTGCTAACTCTGCGCTTAACATCTTTTTCCCCCTATTTGCTGGAGGATGTGTGCACTTGCTGGGCAGGGGGTGCAGAGAGAGAGAGAGAGAGGGAAAGCGAGAAAGCACTTCCCGGAGGCTGGCCACACTGGTCTCACCACCTCCTTTCTTCTCGGGATTTTGGACTTGCGCATACGTACACTCTGCTAATTTTCTAAGTCACTGGGTTCAGTCTCAAACTGCGTAGTTGACCATGTGGGATCCAGCTGCCCTAATCACCATGCCACTGACTGGCCCTATGTTTAATGTTTTGAGGAACTACTGAATTGTCTTCTGTAGTGGATGCTTTTTGTTGTTCTTTTTAAAGATTTTTTTTTTTTAGAGAGAGATTTTTGCGATCGGATGCTTGTGCTCACTGGAGAGAGAAAGAAAATGAGAAATCACCCCCTGGGGGGGTGGCCACATCGTAATCTATTCTCTTCCATTCTTTCTTTTATTTTTTGTAGAGGTTTTTTCCTATAGGGCGCGTGTGCTCGCCAGAAAGAGAGAGAGAGACAGAGAGATAGAAAGCGAGAAATCACCCCCCGGGGGATGGCCATGCTGCAATCCCTTCTCCTCCATTCTCTCTCAGGATCTTGGGCATGCACACACACGTGCCTGGCATGAGTTTAAGCCACTGGGTCCGGGACTTGAACCCCGGTTGACTACATGGGAGTCCAGTGACATAGCCATTACGCTAACTGCTGGTCCCTATTCTCTGCTATTCTGTCAGGATTTTGCACGCGCATGTGCCCAGTGTGAGTTTCAAGCCGCCAGGTCTGAGACTTGAACTGCAGTTGGCTATGTGAGAGTCCAGCAACGTAACCATTACTCCATCTGCTGGTCCTGGTGTCTTGTATGAATTTTAGAATTAGCAAAAAAAGATACCTTTTTTTAAATTAAGTTTTTTTAGAGAGATTTTTGCTGTAGGGCCCAGGGACTCACTGGAGAGACAGAGAGAGACAGACAGAAAGCAAGAAATCACCCCCCAAGGGGGATGGCTGTGTTGCAATCCCTTCTCCTCCAGTCCCCTCTCGAGATTTTGGGCATGCACGCACACACACCTGACATATTTCCAGCTGCTGGGTCCAAGACTCGAACCACAGTCGACTACATGGGAGTCCAGCAACATAACCATTATGCCATTTGCTGGTCCCAATTCCTGGGGTTTTGATAGGAATTATAGGAACCTGTAGATCAATTTGAGGAGTATTTCATCTTAATAACATTAGGTCTTCTAATTCATGAACATAGAATGTTTTTTCATTTTATAAGTCCTTTTTAATTTTTTATAGTTTTTACTATACAAACTTGGCATTTTGTTTAATTATCTCTAAGTATTTTATTTTTTGTGTATCATAAATAGAATTGTTTCAGATTCTTCATTGCTAGTGTACATAAATACAGTTTTTTAAAAGAATTATTTAATTTAACTTCATTTATTTATTTATTTTAATTTGACCAGAGAGAAACAGAATGAGAGAGAGAGAGAGAGAGAGAGAGAGAGAAAGTGAGAAAGCAAGCTGCCAGGTCCAGGACTCGAACTGTGGTTGGTTATGTGGGAGTCCAGCACCCTTAACTACCATGCCACCTACTGGCTATTAGTTTTTTCTTTTTTTAATAATTATATATTTAATTTTATTTATTACTATTTTTTTATTTTTAACTTTGCTATAGTGAGAAAGCAAGCCACCAGGTCTGGGACTCGAACCATGGTCAGCCATGTGGGAGTGTCCAGTGCCTTAACCACCGTGCAACTGCTGGCCCCATGCAGTTGGTTTCTATGTGTTTTGTATCCTGCAACCTTACCGAGGTAATTTATTAGTTCTACTAGGTTTTTAGTGAATTTCTTAGGATTTCCTCTTTACAAGATCATGCCTTCAGCACTTTCCCCTTTGTACACGACACATGATCATTGTGCATATTTGTGGGGTATAGGATAATGGAAAAAAAAGCTTTTTAACAATTTTTCTGCTTTTCATTTTTTAAGAAAAGTTTATTTAGGGCTAGCTAGCCCGTGGCATGATGGTTAAGGTGGCTGGATCCTACATGGCCGATTCCACAGTTCTAATCCCAGACCCGGTGGCTTGAAAACCATACCAGCCATGGTGCATGCGTGCCCAAAATCCTGAGAGGAGCATGGAGGAGAAGGGATTGAGATGTGGCCATCCCCCCTGGGAGGTGATTTCTCACTTTCTGTCTCTGTCTGGCGGGCTCACGTGCCCTATAGCAAAAAGCTCTCAAAAAAAAGCCCTGAATTACTGTTAACTGTAGTTTTACCGTGCTACGGAACACTTGCACTTACTCTCCATCTCAGTGTATGCCTTGAGCATTTTTAATCCCTCCTGGCTGTTACAGCAAGGGTCTTGGGTTTGGGGAGCCCCTCCCTCACCCACATTTGTCCCCGGCTCTCCCTCAGGAGGACCCCTCGCTGGAGAGGCATTTTAAGGGCCACCGAGATGCAGTTACCTGCGTGGACTTCAATCTCAACACGAAGCAGTTGGGTAAGAGGAGGCACTAGGCACTAGGTTATGAGGGAGGGTGTCATGGGGGGAGCAGAGCACAGCAAGGACAGGGACATTTGTCTAGACCTGCCTCGTCTCTGGGTCTGGACTCTGAGCTCCATTTTACGTACAAAAAGAGTGTGAGGCTCTGAGAGGTTAGGGCCTTGCTGGGGTCACACAGCTCTTGAGGGTGGACCCGGGGCCTGGACTTTTCACTGCACACCCCTGTCACCTCGTGGGTCTGTTCTATGCAGTGGGCTCTAAGCGACGGCTCATTTCCCTTGAATCCTTATTGATTCTGTCGCCGTGGTAACAGGGCACCTTCTTGTTGAAGAGGCCCGGAGGGAGAAGGATGTTGAGTACAGGTGGGCACCCCTCACCCATTGCCCTTGGGCTGCAGCTGAGTGCCCCCGTTCTTAGTCACGTGGGGTTCAGGCTGCAGCTTTCTTGTTCCCATAGGTGAGATGTGCCCCTCATCCTGTTGTCAAGGGTCCGCGCCAGAGGCTGCTGGCCTGGTGGTACACAGTGGGTCAGGGGGACTGATCATTTCAGGCTGTCTTGCCGACCTTCTCTGTCCTTCTACCGGGCTGGGCCCTGTCTGTGGTAAAAGGCCCTTTGAGTTGGGCTGCTCCCAGTGGGAGGTGAGGGGGCTTGCTCTCTACTGCCCCTAGGGTGTGCGTTGGGGGGTGCAGAGACCTAGGGCCCTGTGGGACAAGTGTCCAGAACCCAGGCTGGCAGCCAGGCCTGTGAAGAGGCTGGCTCCCTCGTGGGCCTGTGGCCTGCCATGGGTGCTCTGAACCCCCTGGGGGCTGCCCTGGAGCTGCGATCCGCCCACTGCTCCGTCAGAAGATGCTGGGGAGGGTGGAATGTGGCCCTTGCACCCCCTACCTCCCCATGCCCTGGCAAGGCCTGAGGCCCGAGGCTGGCCAGAGCTGAGGGTCATGGCATCATCCCTGTCTTCAGCCAGTGGCTCCATGGACTCCTGCCTCATGGTCTGGCACATGAAGCCTCAGTCACGTGCCTACCGCTTCACCGGCCACAAGGATGCTGTCACCTGCGTGAACTTCTCCCCCTCGGGACACCTGCTGGCCTCAGGCTCCCGTGACAAGACTATCCGCCTCTGGGTACCCAATGTGTGAGTTACGACTTTGAGAGACTTGTCAATCTGGACTCTGGTGCCAGAAGCACCTCTAGCCAGGTCCCCTGTTCCAGCCCTGGACTAGGTGTGGCGAGACTTCTAGCCCACTCCCGGGAGGTGTGCTCAGGGAGGCCCTCTCTCAGGGCTAGAGAGGGACTCTGTCTGAGGAATGGTCCCTAAGCTGCTGCATGTTGGCGGGGAGGCAGCGCTTGGCTCCTGCTGGGGTGGCCATGGTCCCTGGGGGTGGGGGTGCTCAGGCCCTGGGCTGATCCTGGGAGAGGGGCCTAGGGCCGGGAGAGCTTCCATGTGCTGTGGGCCCTTGTGTCCTGACCCCGGATGCCTGTCCTCTTAGTAAAGGTGAGTCAACTGTGTTTCGTGCACACACGGCCACAGTGAGGAGTGTCCACTTCTGCAGTGACGGCCAGTCCCTCGTGACGGCCTCTGATGACAAGACAATCAAGGTGTGGTCGACCCATCGCCAGAGGTTCCTGTTCTCCCTGAGCCAGCACATCAACTGGGTCCGCTGTGCCAGGTGAGCCCCATGATGGCCAGAGAGCCGTGGAGGGCCCTGGGGTGGGGAGTGGGCACAGAGGGGCTGCAGGTGACAGCCAGCTTGTGACCTTGGGGAAGAGCCTTAGCCACGCCTCAGTTTTCCTGTCCATAGAGTGGGGACAATCGTCGTCCTGTGTTCTGAGTTATCAAGTAGCTTCACTGAGCTGTGTGACCATAGCAGGTCAGCTAGTTCGTTGCCAGCCGTGGTGACCCTGACATCTGTGCTGACACACAAGCCCCGACAGCTGGGGCCTCTCATGAGCAGCACCCACGAGACCAAGATTCCGGTGGGTGCCAAGCTGCCACTCCACACCTTGCTCCTTGTGGCAGCTCTGCGAGGTCTCGTTTCCGTTCCACAGATGACGCCAGGGCTCGGAGCAGTGCCGTCTTGCCCCAGGGCTCGTGGTGCGGAAGAGACAGAACCCGAGTCTCTCCGGCACTAAGGCTTGCCTCTTCCTTGGGCTGTTCTCCTTGGAGCTGCTGGAGGGGCCCAGGCTTCTGAGGGGCATGGCCTGGAGCCTGGCCCTCCCTAAGGTGTGGGAGGCAGTGCCGTGCAGATGGGGCTGGGTGACTGAGAGGGCCTTGGAGGGCCTTGGAGGTCGCAGACCCAGATGTCTACTTCCGACCTACTTGGTTCCTTTATTTTTTTAATTGTCAGAGGGTGTGTTTGCTTACCAGGGAGATGGGAAAGAGGGAGGAGAAAGCACCCCCTAGTGGGGTGTAGTCATGCCGCAATCCCTTCTCCATTTCTCCTTCCCATCAGGATTTCAGGCCTGCATGCACACACACCCAGTGTTTATGAAGCCACTGGGGGAGAGATTTGGACCACAGTCGGCCATGTGGCTCCAGCTTCCTTACCCACGAGGCTGTGGGCCCAGCCCTACTTGATTCCTTTCAACAGAGCTTTATCTTTATTTTTTTTTTTTTAAGGAATTATTTTATTGGGACCAGCAGTTAGTGTAATGGCTATGTCGCTGGACTCCCATGTAGCCGACCGTGGTTTGCGTCCTGGACCCGGTGGCTTAAAACTCACGCTGGGCGTGTGTGCGTGCATGCCCAAGATCCTGAGAGGAGAATGGAGGAGAAGGGATTGCGGTGTGGCCATCCCCCCGGGGGATGATTTCTCGTTTTCTGTCTTCTAACCCTCTCCCCCCCCAAAAAATAATTATTTTATTTAACTTTATTTATTTATTAATTTATTTATTTTTATTTGACCAGAGAGGGACAGAGAGTGAAAGAGGAGGAAAGTGAGAAAGCAAGCCGCCAGGTCCGGGACTCAAACCGTGGTTGAGCACATGAGAGTCCAGTACCCTTAACCACCTCACCACCTGCTGTTCCCCAGCAGAGCTTTCTTTTTTTTTTTGGAGAGATTTTCACTGTAGGGCGCGTGCGCTCCCCAGACAGACAGAGAGAGACAGAGAGACAGAAAGCGAGAAATCACCCCCCAGGGGGGATGGTCATGCCGCAATCCCTTCTCCTCCATTCTCCTCTTGGGATCTTGGGCACGCACGCACACGCGCCCGGCGTGAGTTTTAAGTCACTGGGTCCAGGACACGAACTGCGGTCGACTACGTGGGAGTCCAGCGACATAGCCATTATGCTAACTGCTGGTTCCCCCCAGCAGAGCTTTCTTAATCATCAAATTCCTTTGGTCCAGAGGAAGGGGTTGGGGTGGCCAGGGGACACTGTGAAACCGTGGGGTGAGAGGTCAGGGACCGCTGAGCCTGGCCTCTTCTGAGGAACAAGCTCTTATTCTCCAGGACAGCCCATTCCTTTGTCCCGGGAAGCTCTGATTGCTCTGAGAGGCCTAGACAGGACAGCCAGCTGGGGTGTCAAGCCCACACCGGGCCTCAGGTGGTGGGTCTCTGAGTCCTCCATACCTTTTTGTAGGCCAGTTGTGTTTTGTTGACCGACGCTAAGAGTCAGATGTAGGCTTGGAGGAGCTGGGAGCGGGGTCGTGGTACGGATGGTGCTCTGGGCTAGTCCCGGCAGCTGGCGCTGGCCACCCCGTCAGGTGCGCTGTGTGCCGCTGGGGCTTTGTGTGCTTGGTACTACTCCATGCATGCCGCCAGGTAGACACTGTTCCACTCAGCTCATGGAGACGGGGCCACTTGCCCTCGATTGCATAGGGGGTGAGAGCAGGGCATGTAACCCCAGGCAGGTCCTGGGGTCAGGGAAAGACAGCTGTGGGCTCAGCCTCGGTGGTACAGGTGGCAGTAAGTGACCTACACTGCTGGGGGCCATGTGGCTGCCCATGATGTCAGATCCCAAGTCAACCTGAAGCCAGCTAGGGGTGTGTGCCTCAGATACGGACTAACCGGAGGGCTGGAGAAGGGGATTGTGGCGTGACAAGACCCCATCAGGGGTGCCAGCCTCTCTCTCTCTCTCTTATGAAAGAAATAGACTTTTTTTCATGAGTTATTTATGGGGGCTGGCAGGTGGCATGGTGGTTAAGGGTGCTAGACTTCCCCACATGGCTGACCATGGTTTGAGTCCAGGTTCTGGTAGCTTGATTTTCTCTCTCTCTCTCTGTCCCTCTCTGGTCAAATTAAAATAAATGAATAAAATAAAATAATTCCTTTGAAAAAAAGAATTGTCTATTTAATTTTATTTATTACTATTGTTTTTTGTTTTTGTTTTTTTAATTTGATGAGAGAGAGACAGAGAAAATGAGAAGGCGAGCTGCTAGGTCTGGGACTTGAACTGCAGTTGGCCATGTAGGAATCCAGTGCCCTTAACCACCTTGCCACCTGCCAGTCCTGAAAAAAATAGACTTTTTTTTTTTTAAATAATCGTTTTATTTAACTTTATTTATTTATTTGTTTTTTTTTGACCAGGGAGAGACCCAGCAAGAGAGAGGGAGGGAGAGAGAGAGAGGAAAGTGAGAAAGCAAGCCGCCAGGTCCGGGACTCGAACTGCGATTGACCCATGTAGAAGTCCAGTGTCCTTAACCACCTCACCACCTGCCAGCCCAAGAAATAGACTTTTTTTTTTTTTTTTTTTAAAGAAATAGACTTTTTAAAAAGCCTGGAGGCTGGCGAGCAGTGCCCGTGGCGCCTGTTAAACATGGTGTGCCTTGTGCCCCTCCTGGTCCAGGTTCTCCCCCGACGGGCGGCTCATCGTGTCAGCCAGTGACGACAAGACTGTCAAGCTGTGGGACAAGGCCAGCCGGGAGTGTGTCCACTCGTACTGCGAGCACGGCGGGTGAGTCCCCGGATGCTGTCCTCCACCCAGGCATTCAGCTGGCAGGAGCTCCCTGCTACCAGCCCTGACAAGGGTGCAGCTTTAACTCTGAAACCCTAGTCTCCCAGCTGCCCTTCGGGTACGAACACAGCGTTCTCTAGGAGGACTTGGGTTTTGGCGAGCTCCCCCCAGGTCCCCGGTGTTGTGTCCTCACCATGTCCTTGCTCTCCCTGGGCCACCCGGTACAGACACATGGCAGAAGGACGAGGTGTGGGTTGAGGGGCAGCATGAGCAGACACCCAGGGATGGGAGAACAGTGCATTTCGGGCCCATCCTGAGCCGGGGCAGACGTCTCACGGTACGTGGTGGCCCTGTCTTTATAGCTTCGTCACCTCTGTGGACTTCCACCCTAGCGGTACGTGCATCGCGGCCGCCGGTATGGACAACACGGTGAAGGTGTGGGATGTGCGGACGCACCGGCTGCTGCAGCATTATCAGCGTGAGTGTGGATGGCTCCTGGGCCGCGAGCTGCAAGCTGCGGCCGGACGTGCTGGCACCAGGCTTTGCTCTGTTGCTGTGGGGCTTAGACCGGCCTGAGGTCCACCTCGAGTGGGGGGTGTCCTGACTTGAACCTTGGCCAGGAGGAGGTGGAGTGTGGTGCTCCCTGGCTTCTGCCAGGCCCTTCAGTGCCCACTGCGAGGTGGCAGAGTCTCACATACTGCAGGGTCAAGCCACTGTCTGGGAATTAGACCAGGTGGGAGTGTTCAGTGGGTCTCTGGCCAGGGCTCTCCCTGAGGGCCATCTCTCATGCCACTTGCCTCTCCCTGTAAGGGAGCCTCTGCCCTCCAGGGCCAAGATGCCGACTCCAGAGCTGGGGGCAGGGAGCAGGGCTGTCAGCACTGGTGGGACCTTGGCCACCACTGGCCTCAGTGTCCTCCACATGCCTAGCGCCATGAGCCCCACGGAGGGTTTACTGAGCTGAAGCCTGGCTCAGGAGCCAGGCCCAGGGCTGTGCCCCAGTGTCATCTGTCCCTTGGAAGATTGGGCAGTGGGCAGTTGACCTGGGCTGGTACCAGGCTCTGGGTGGGAGTGTGAGGGGTGAGGAGCAGCTGCGGACGTGGTTAGGAGGAGCTGGCTGGAGTTGTGGGCTGGGAACAGGTGTGACTGGTCAGGGCGACAGGGGACCCCAGTTCTCATGGAGCCTAGAGGAAGGACCTGGGAAGGGCCACTGGAGGGACTGGGAGTCGTGCAGGAGGCAGGACAGTGGGTGAGACCAGGAAGGAGCAGAGTCGCAGTGGTCTCGAGCTGTGGTTTTTGACCTGGGCCTGAGTAAAGTCCACGAGCCACGTCACCGTCCACGCCTGACGTGGGAGGAAGTTGCTGGACCTGGGCATGGGACCTGGAGCTCCGCGCTCTCCCCACTCCTCCCACGACCCTTTCCCAGCAGACTCTGGGGTATTTGAGGACAGCACTTCTTTGAGGTAACTGAAGTAAGCTGACCCTCCCAGGATGGGGAGAAGATCCTGGTACCAGAAAGCACACGTGGCCGGTGTCAGCACTCCTGCCTGTGTGACATCCCAGCAGCTCAGCGGTAGGGCCTGTGTCGTGGTGTTATGGGAGTTCATGAGTTGGATCATTCAAGAACTGAGAGGCTGGCTGGCACAAATGGGAATAAGGGACAGTGTTAGTGACGAGGATGGGATGCTGAGTGTCCGTCCTGGTGTCGGTGTCCAGGAGTCTGGGCTCCTGGTGAAGCCTGCAGTGCCCTACACCACCACCAGGTGGCAGGGGCCAGCCACAAGAACTGGTTCTTCCCTTGCGAGGAGCCCTGGGGTCACTGATGCTCTTTCAGACAGAGGCTTCTAGAACAGAGCAGGACTAGAGTCTGCCCTGCCCTGGTAACCACACTTCTCCATCCTCTCCTGGCTGAGAGGCCCTTCCGCTGGACCAGGCCTGGGTTAGAGGCCAGGGTGGGGATCAGGCACACCTCACAGGTGACTAGGGAAGGTGGGCAAGTGCAGATGGGGCCTGGGCGGGGGAGGCAGGAGGGCGCGATGAGCAGTGCAGCAGTCAGGGTGCGAGCTCCGTTTCCTTTCTGAAAAGGCGCTGACGATGGGGCCTTCCTCGTGGGGTCTTTGAGGATCTGACAGGAATTCACGAAGGGTTATGACATAGGGTATGCCCCACAAGTCTTAAAACCAAGAAGAGAGGACCTCTGGGTCACTGGGGTGGTTCCCGGCCCATCTCTAGTGGAGCGGGAGCCTGGGCCTGGGCTTCCTGGGGTGCAGCAGCAGGTACCCACTGGGAAAACCGTTGAATGCTGGCTCTGGCCAGGATCTCAAAGATGTGGCTTGACTGGTGGTGCCAGGACTAGTCTCGTCACTTGAGGGGTGAGGGATGAGGGACGTCCAAGAGGACAGCAGTGCTGAGAGCCTGCCTGGCTGGCGTGCCCTGGTGGCTGGATGCCCTGGTTGCCTGCACTGCGGTCACAGCAAGTGCTGGCATCGGCATGGGGAGGGCTCAGGCCAGGGGATGAGTAACGGAGTAAGTAGAGGCAGCAGG
>NW_006206856.1:1586975-1591547 GCF_000334495.1 Tupaia belangeri chinensis
GGCGGGCAGGGGGGTGATAAGGGAAGAAGGAAGGGGCGCCAGCCGATGCTGCCCTGGGGTGGAGCAGCCAGCTAGGCCGGGATCTGGGTGTGAGCAGGCCGAGGCCACAGGAGAAAAAGTGTGTAAAGCAGCCCGAGTGAGGGGGTGCACCCCATCTCCCAGCAATGCAGGGGTGGGGAGAGTGCGGTCTCGTGAAGAGGACAGTCAACAGCTGGAGCGATGCAGAGTGTGTGAGGGAAATGGTGCATGCCTTGGAGAGGCCTAGGGAGTGGACTCAGCGGCGGAGGGCAGGGGTGAAGCCTGGTGATGGCAGAGCTGGGAGCTGTGGGTGTCCTTAGGCGAGCATGGCCGAGCCCTGAGTGGCCTGAGTGTGTGAGGCCGGGCACGGCCTGGCCTTCTGCAGGACTCAGAGTAGCGGGTTCTCTGTCCGCTGTCCCTGACGTGCTCCCGCACCTCCACGGCCCTGGACACGGTCACAGAGACGGCCATCGTGCTGCGCTCCCTCCTGGGATGGAGCACTCAAGAGCGGCAGCATCTTGTTCCTAAGCTGCCCCTGCTGTAGGGTGGAGACTTGGAGGGACTCGGGGTACCCCTGAGCTCCCCTCCCGATGTGAGGCACCTGGTGTTTCCAGGACCACAGACTCATCCCCTAGCCACCAGGCTCAGCCTCAGGCTCAGTGAGCCGGTCGATCTGCACCTGGTGGGTGGGTGGGCTACACTTCTCCCCTTCTTTGCTGATTGAGGGACCTAGCCAGGCCTGCTCAGATCTGGAGGCTCCCCAGAGAGTGCTGTAGCTGACACCCTCCACCTGAGCGGTTCTAGAAACCCAGGGGAGCAGCTTTAAGGATGCAGTGACGTCCAGTGTGTCCCCTGGTGACTCTTCTACCAGGCACTTCCTGGGTAGCTTTCTGGGGTGTGAGGGTGGAGGGCTCTTCTGAGGCAGTCTGGCTCTTGACGTCACAGGGTGGGTGGCCGGCCGCCGCCCGTGTCCAGCTGCCCCGGGGTTTAGAGGACACTTCCTCTCCCCGGTGGGCTTGTGGGAGGCCTCAGGCTGGCCGACTCTCCTTTCAGCAAGGAGCTTCTTGGCTCTGACCTACCACTGCGGGAAGCAGTTCTGTCTAATTCAGCCGGGAGTCGGCGGGCTGGCAGGGCCCTGGGAGTGCCGTGCCATGAAGACGGGTAGGCTCCATATGCCCTGAGCCCACGAGAAGAGAGGCAAAATCTGCCTAGCAACCCCCAGCCTGGTGCTTTGTGACAGGCACATAGATCTGTTACTCAGTGACAGGCCTGAGAGCCAGCGAGTCAGGGCTGTTCTCTGTCTTATGGGTGGGGAGTGAGGCCCGCCCATGCTCGTGCAGCTGGGGAGGCACGGACCCAGGTCTTCCCCCAGGGCCTCCATCCGCCCTGAGTCCCTGCACCGTGACTGTTCCAGGCATTTACTTCTCGCCCCTCAGAGAGGCAGCCAGTGGGCCGGCCGTCAGCTGGGTGTGGACGGGCTTTGTGTTAGAGCTCAGGGCCCCAGGTCGTACGTCCCCGGTCAGTCCTGTGCCCCCACCCAGCTGCGGTCATGGAGAGACCCCGCTGTGCGGCTTACAGGGTAGGCCTGCGTCCTTTCTTGGTGTTTTGAGACTTAAGGACTAGCCAGGACGCAGTGCGCTGTCCCACCTGCTCTGGCCAACTCGCCCAGCTCTTTCCTGCCCCGGAAAAGGAGTACCGGGTGTCCTTTGCTGCTGGGATCGGAGCACCTTCACTGTATGAACCCAGGGTCGCCTCGCCACTGGTAACGCTGGTGCATCATGAGAAGCCCCCACTCCCGGGGTGCAGTGGGCGAGCCCTTGGTGACAGGATGTGGGGGCTGGGCTTCGCCCTGGCATGGTCTGCCCCAGCAAGGTTTCTCCTGCTGGGTGCCAAGGCTTCTTTCTTTTCAGTTTGTTGTAGGGCGGGTGTGCTCACCAGAGAGACAGGGAGAGGGGTGGGGGGGGTGAGAAATCACCCCCTGGGGGACGGCCACGCCCAGCCTCTTCTCCGTTCTCCTCGTGGGATTTTAGGCACACACACCCACACGTGCCGGTGTGTTTTTCAAGTCGCTTGGGTCAGGACTCAGACCCCACAGCTGGCCGTGTGAGATCCAGAGCCTTAACCGCCATGCCCCCGGCTGGCCCATCCAGGCTTTCTCGGGGCCCCTCAGCCAGCGTGGAGCTCGTCAGGCAGTAGCCTAGGATTGCCGAGGGCATCTGCATGCAGAGTAGTGTGGGCGGAGTGGGCTGTGGGTGCTCAGGTCTCTCCTTGGACCGCCTGCCTCGCACTGTCAGCCCATGCCTCGTGTTTGGGGTCAGGACTGTCACAGCCTCTGGGTTCCTGGTGACCTGTAGAAGTTGCTGCTAGTGTAACCGACACTGACTTGAAGTTCCCTCCTCGGAGTGCAGGTGTGGGGACAGCACTTGGGGCTCCCAGCTGCCACCCAGATGGTGTGTGTCATCCCCCATGTCTGCTGAGGAGCCTCGTGCACAGCTTGGACTTGATGAAAAGTGGGTTGTCTGTGGACAGTCATGGCTCAGTGCCTCGTGACAGGAGGCTCATCCCCTCCCGGGGCAGTGAGCCCCTGAGGTCAGAGAAAAGGAGGACAGGTGTCTCCTTGGCCCATGGGAACTAGGGGTGCACAGGTGCCACAGGGTGGCAGGGTTGGTTATTGTCACATGGCCTCGTGGATTTGCCCCGTCCCTCCACCTGTCAGAGCGAGAAGGGTGTGAGGACAGAGGCCAGTGTGGCCAGCAGATATGGCAGGACAGCAAGGGAAAGGCAGGGTGGGCCCTAGTGTCTGGGCATCCCCCAAAGCCTAGCCTGCCAGGCTGAGTCCCCTTCTGGAGTAAATGATTCCAGGTGGTTTTGCCCAGCTGGGAGGCCATTGCTGTTCACAGAATTATCGTGGAGTGGGGCTTCTGTTGCCCTTCCGGGGAGAGTCCCTTCCTTGGTGGGCTGACCAAGTGGGAGGCCCTGGTGTGGTGGCTGTGTGCTGGTCCCAGCGCTCTGGGGGATCTGCCCTCCTGCCTCTGGCAGCTCTCTGCAGCTTTGGCTCAAGTGGGCCCAGGGGTGGCTTCATCCCAGTGCAGACTCAGGGCTGGGCTCTGCAGACCCCGTGTGTCCCTCTCCAGGCTAGCCCCTGGAGCTCCAGCAGCCGGGGGGTGTCATTCAGCTATAAATACTGTGTTACGTAAAGCCTTGGCTGCCGCCCCTGAGCAAGCTGGGAGCTGGATTCACACTCCCCAGCGCATCAGCTGGGCCGGCATCAGGCTCCGGGCACCCGTGGGCTCTGCTAAGGGCTCTGTCACAGCGGGTGTTCGCTGGCCCAGCATCAGGGCCTGCAGCCTCTCAGTGCCCGGACGAGGGGTTGGCATTTGGATTTGCGTTCTGTTCGGGGCCATTCCGACCGGTGGGATCATCTTACCCCGGGGCCCACGGTAGTTAATCGGTACAAAGTCTCTGTGGTCTTCCTGGGCACCGCCCCTAAAGGCTGCAGTGCAGCTGGCCCAGGCGTTGGCTGTGGGGTCACTCCATCCCCGTGTGGACTTCCCAGGTCTGTCCCCGGCTCCACACACACCGTAGCTTGGCCTTGAGGAGAGGCCGTGTGACCTGGTGGGCTACGCACAGCCTGAACTCCTACCCACCAGCCAGACTCTGAGCCGCACCCCGGGAGGCAGCACAGCCCTGTCTGATGGTGCGCCAGGGCTCCTGGGAGACTAGTCTCGAGTCAGAGAGCCACATGGAAGAGTGACCGTGGAGAGCGAGCTGGTCGGAGGCTTTGGGTGGACATGTAAAGGGGTGGCCCTCGTGGGGAGGGCAGGGGAAGCACATGAGGACATGGCTCGAGTTCTGAGGTCAGGAGAAAGGGGGGTATGCATCTCCTCAGCCCACTGGGCACTAGGATTACCAAGCGGCCCACCTTGGGGAGCCACTGAGCTGAGGTGGCTGGACCTTGGTGAGCAGGGACACCAGGACAGATGACTTAGTCTGAGATGGTGGGGAACAGAGTCAAGAACAGGGCGAGGCTGGTGAGTGGGCAGAATGGCAGGACCTGGGGCTGCACGGGACATGGGGCAGAGGCCAGGGCACGTCCATGCTGGTCCTGGGGCCCAGGGGTCAGTGTGGACAGAGGCCTCATGGGCATACCCTGGGATCACCCCGTGACGTGCCGAGCCTGTGGGTGCTGTGGTACAGATGCACAGATGGTTCTAGGTTGCAGGGGGTCAGAGTGCTTGCTCCAGGTTGCAGAGGGGCCAGCTGGAAGCTGCGGTCAACATGGGGTCCAGCTACTTCCCGAGAGGGAGGGTCTCACTGCCCTTCCATAGGGCATCGTGTTGGCGCTTCATGGGTGTCGTCGTCCATTTGGTGTCCCTAAAATAATGGACCTAAAACGGACTAGAGGCTGTGAGAGTGCCCCATTATGCTCGGTAGCTCGATGTCATGGAGAGGGAGGAGGACTCGCTTGGGCCTTCTGACGGGTCCCATTGGTCCCCACTGGCCCGTGTCTCACCACCTGAGTCCGGGGAATCCTCATGGGCTCCCCACAGCTCT
>NW_006206856.1:1591664-1597877 GCF_000334495.1 Tupaia belangeri chinensis
CCCGCCCCGGCTTACCCCTGCCTGGTTGTGCCAAGCCTCGGCTGCCCCCACTTCCCATCCCAGGCTGCAGTGTGCTCCTGGGCCTCCCGCGTCTGACCAGCGTCCTCCCCCCAGTGCACAGTGCTGCTGTGAACGCCCTCTCCTTCCACCCATCGGGGAACTACCTGATCACGGCCTCCAGCGACTCGACCCTGAAGATCCTGGACCTGATGGAAGGCCGGCTGCTGTACACACTCCATGGGCACCAGGTGAGGGCTGTCGGCCCGGCGCTGGACAGTGGAGAGTGGGGGGGTGCTGCCTTGAGGCGGTGCCGGGCTGCAGTGGACCCACTGGGTCCCACCACAGCCTGGGCAGTGGGGTGAGGGGCAGAGATGGGCTTGCCTACTGCACGCCCTGCAGGAAGATGGGGAGCCCTTTCCCTGTGACCTGGGCAGGTTGCTGGGCCTGGGTCTGGTACAGCTAAAAGGAGGGAGTGGGAGTGAAGTTGGCCGGGGTGGGAGAGGCACCCCTGGGCATGGTGGGCAATCCTCCCCTCTGCAGGGGGCCGAATGGTCTAGCCCCTACTGGCCTTGGCATCCTTCAGTCTAGTGGTTCAAAGCCCTGGAGCCCATGCCCTGAGTTGCCACCGGGATCCCCCAGGGGTTCTGGGATAGGCAGACATCAGTGCCACTAGAGAGAGAGAGACGTGACAGGTCTCTCTGCAGAGGCCAGCAGAGGAGGGGACTCCCCTGTGTGTTTGTTTTCTGGGGATTCCTGGCATTCATTGAGGGAACAGAGGCAGAGCCCTCCGTGTAGGCTTCACACCAGGTGCCCTGGGCTCTGGGCGGGCCGTGGCCAGCATGCGGGCTCCTGTGGTTGGCTCTGGGAGGGGAGCTGCGTGTGGCTTCCCAGCAGCTGGGATCAGGCTGTGGTCAGGCCTCTCACACCCGCCAGGAAGCGGGGCTGAGCAGGGCGTCTTCAGCTTCAGAATGACTCCTGTTGGTTTGTACCACGCCCGTGTGGGGTGGGGGTGGTTCCAGAGCTGTTAGTCCCTCTCCTTCTCCACCCGTGAGCAGAAGGCAGTCAGGGTGGACAGTGGGCCAGTCCCCTGAGGGGAAGGGCCACCAGGGGGCTCTCCTTGGGCAGTGAGCTGTCACGCTGCACTTCACACCATCTGAGTTAGTGCCCAGGGGCCATGTGGACATGGCAGGGCCAGGGAAACATGGCCTTTTTCTTCTGCTTCCTTGGGCCTGGAGGCTGCTTGCTGCCCCTGGCCTTGTGAGGACCCCTCGACTTCCCTGTCAGAGACCAGCTCTGTGTAGGACCAGTGGGCCTGTGCTCCCTGGGCTGGGGTGAGCCTGCGGGGGAACCACCTCTGTGAGCCTCGGGCAGGCCACTTATTCACGCCCCGGGTAACCTGTTCCAGGCCTTGTGTCCATGAGTGCATTTGAAATCCATGTGATGCTGTTACCTTTCCTGCTCTCCTGAAGAGAAAAAGCACTTCCCTGAAATGACGCGTGAACAACGCAGAGAACCGATCTGCGGGCTGTCTGGCTTGGTGAGGGTTCCCGGAGCAGCCGGCTCCCCTCTCAGCCCGAGAGCGCGCGATGTAGCGGCATCTCATCTGTCCTTCCCCGAGCTCCAGCGCAGCCCCCAGCGCAGAGGCCAGCCTGTTGACATTGTTCCCTGAGAAGTGACACAGGGACTGCGGAGTATCTCCTTGTGTGGTGGCTTGTCTGCCGTTAACCTAGAAACGTGGGAACGAGGCTGAGGGACAGCCGACAGTGTAGGGGCCACGAGGTGGCTCCATGCAGTCCCTGTCATTTCTCTTTCAGGGCACCTTGTGCCCAGAGGGGGAGGAGAGCGACACAAGCTGACCGCTGCTCCTCTCGCAACTATTTGTCTGTTCGTCCGCTCCTAGCTCCCTAGGCCGTGGAGTCTTGGGTTTGTCTGGCCTTTGTCCTGCCCAGGGTGGTCGTCATGTCTCCCAGGTCATCTCTGCACTGGCTTTCCTTGACAGCTCCTGAAATCCACACTCTTGGGCCCAGCCAATGGTGTAATGGTTACGTTGCTATATTCCCATGAAGTTCACCGCGGTTTGAGCCCCGGACCCGGTGGCTTAAAACTCACACCGCGTGCACGTGCGTGCATACGCAAGATCAAGAGAGGAGAATAGGGAACCAGCAGTTAGCGTAATGGCTTTGTCGCTGGACTCCCATGTAGTCGACCGCGGGTCGCATCCCGGACCCAGTGGCTTAAAACTCACGCTGGGCGCGTGTGTGTGCGCGTGCCCAAGATCCCGAGAGGAGAATGGAGGAGAAGGGATTGCGGCGTGACCATCCCCCCTGGGGGGTGATTTCTCGCTTTCTGTCTCTATGTCTCTGTCTTTCTGGTGAGCGCACACACCCTATAGCAAAAACCTCTCCAAAAAAAAAAGAGAGAATAGAGGAGAAGGGATTGTGGCGTGGCCACCCCCTTGGGAGGTGATTTCTCACTTTCTGTTTCTCTTCTCTTCAGCGAGCACACGCTGGATATAGCAAAGAAAACCTGTTTTTAAATCTCTCAAAAAAAAAAATAATAATAAAGGAGAAATCCACACTCCATCAGGTGGGCCGAGGCAATTCCCTGACCACGCACGTTCGTCCCCACCAACTGCCCTCAGTGCTGCCTCACCCAGGGCCTTGGTCTGCAGAGACCACGGTGAGCGCCCTGTGCTGGGCCTCCCTCCTAGTGGAGGACAGGCCGGGGCGGGGGGGGCGTCTGAAACCCACGTGGTGGCACCAGGCTGGCTGGGCAACCAGTGTCCTTTCTGAGGGCCTGGAATTGTGCGTGGAGGCTGGATCAACTGTGGCCATGACAGTTGAGCAGGAGGAAGGAAGAGTCCCTGCTTCTCACCAGATGTAGTAAGACCTTGGGGTGTCAGAGCTGCAAGAGCGCCTTGTCATCCCACCTCACCCCCTCATGTCACCGGAGGGGACACTGGCCGCAGAGGGAAGGGCTTTCCTATCAGTTGCAGCTGTCATTCAAGGCCTCGTGCCCTGGATGAGACCCTCGCGGTAGCGCGTGGCAAGTGTGGGGGCAGTGTGCTAGAAATACAGTTTTATTTTTCTCTATTTTCCGAAACATAATCTTGAGCCATGCTCGTTCAGTTTAGGTCCCCTGGAGCTATTTGGGAGAGGATGGTGGGCGGGTGGTGGGCGGGGAGTTCAATCTGGTGTCTGTGGCTGGGCAGTCGGTGTGTCGCTGCAGAGCGGCTGGGCTGCACGCTGGTCCACGTGCCCGGCCAGCCGTGGCCCAGACCAGCACAGGGGCTGCTCTCCTTGCCGGGCCTTGCTCAGAGACTCAGTGGGCGGGACCCAGAGGTGGTCCACGGGGCCTGTGTCAGGCCAGGCTCTAGGCCAGGCTCTAGACCAGGCTGGGTGAGGGCCGCAAAGGAGCCTAACTCCACACAAGGGGGCAGCAGTGTGAGTGACAGTGACCAGAGCCTCTGGGCTGTCCCAGGCTGCTGTGGGGGGAAGCGGCTCTCGGGGCGGGCGGCCTTTCCTTTGCTCTGTCTCTTCCCTTGCTTCTGTGCGTGCCCTGTGGCTCTTGTTCAGGCATTTCGTTTTGGGGGACTGTTTTGATGCTCAGGCAGTCATGCCTGGCTTGGATGGGTGGGCACCTCCTGGAGAGGTAAGGGGGAGGGAAGAGAGAGAACAGCTCTTTCATTCCACCCTAAGCAACCAAGAGGCCAGCCTGTCGTGTCTCCTGCCAGCAGCCTGGAGCTGGGGGCTTGGAGCCCGTGTCCTTGGCCGGGGTCGGGAGAGTGCCTCAGTGTCCCTGGGCAGCAGCTCCTGCACAGAGGCTACCCCTTCTCTGCTGCATCATGATGGCCCAAGAGCACCCCAGGGCCCCAGAGCCCAGCTCATAGCTGGTGCTGGTAAGCAAGCCCGGGAGCCTGCTGGTGGGGTTGTGGGCGTACCACCCGGTGGGCCGGGTTGTCATTTTTCTGCCTGAGCCGGGGATCGGAGACCAGGGTGCCTGTATGGAAGCCTCAGGGCCTCTTCGGTCTCCGGGTTTGATGATTATTTAGCTTTCCCTCTGATGGAGGGGTGTGGGCTGGGACAGTCCTGTCTGCTCACTTGCTGGCCATGCTATGAGAACCAGGGCCAGCAGGTGGCATGGGGTTAAGGTGCTGGATCCCACATGGCCGACTGCCTGCACAGGTCGAGTCTCAGACCTGGCAGCGTGAGAAACACGCCGGGCACCCATGCATACGTGCATTCCTCGAGTCCCAAGAGGCGAATGGAGGAGAAGGGATTGCAGTGTGGCCATTCCCCGCAAGGGGTGACAGCTCACTTTCCCTTTCTCTCTGCTCTCTCCAGCAAGCACTCGTGCCCTATAGCAGAGATCTAAAGAGAGAGAGAGAGAGAGAGAGAGGGAGGGCGAGGGAGAAGGGAGGGAGGGAGCCAGCCAAACCACTTCCACACCTCGTAGGAGCTGGTGGGAGGTGGGGTACCTGGCTGGCCTGTTGCCAGCAGAGCTGTCGTGGCACACAGTGAGAGTTCAGGCAAGCTGGGGCCTGAGCGAATCAGGTGGAGGGGTGAGGAGAGCAGAGCAGTCCGGACAAGCTGCCGGGGCAGCGGAGGGAGTGGGAGAGCGTCACATGGCTGACTTTGACATCTGATCTAGTTGCTGCAGGCGCCTCTGTCCTTTTTAACAACTTTCCCTATTGACATTGTGTGTTTGAAGCACTGGGTTTGGGAATCGGCAGGAGAGGGAGGTGGTGTGTGGCAGGATGACTGTGTGAGTCCAGGCAAGCTCCAGGGTAGGTGCGGCTGGTCAGAAGGGAGAGCAGGGTGGGGCCGGGCTGCTGTCTAGTGCTTTGTGAACGATTAGGAATCCACGCTACCAGGGCCAGTGCTCAGTGACACTCAGGAGTCATCGCGGAGGTGCCCAGGGTGGGCCCTGCCCATGGGAAGAAACAAGTTGGAGGTACCCCTGTCCCCGCAATGGTGACCTAATGGAGCGAGTGCTACCGACATTAAAGGATGAGCCACACAGAGAGAGAGAACGGTCTCTTAGAACACGTGCCAGATTCAATCGTGGCAATGACAGACTGCCCCCCAACCAAGCCCCCATGCTCTGGAAACTTTAGAATGCACCCCCAAATAACTGGGGGTCAGAGGAGGAACTCTCAATGGAAGCTAAACATTTGGAAGTAACAGTGAAAATACCGTATTCTGGAAATGCCTGGGATTTTTCCAAGGTGGTTATCAGAGGCCAATGTGTAGCCTCAAATGAATTTATTTTAAACTAAGAAAAATGGAGGAGAACTGAATTAACAGCTCCGTGCCGGAGATGATAGAAAGGACGCAGAGCACAAGACCTTGTCTGGTCTTCGCAAATGCTGGGGCTCACAGCCTTTGCGAAGTGGGGGCAGAGGGGTGGGCTGGCCACGGGGAAGGGGAGTGGGGCAGAGAGGGACCTGAGTGGGGCCTAGGCTATCCAGGGGCTTGAGAGCTGAGTCCCAAAGCTTGTTTGCAGCCTGCAGTCCTGCACGTGTTCTGGTGTATGTTGGCATGGGCCTGCAGCACAGCTCAGGACTGGCTGTTCTCTGTGCTGGCCTGAGTGCCCTGGGCTGCCTACTGGGCCCTGGACAGCGAACCGGAGCTCGTGGAAGACACTCTTTAAAAAAAAATGATCTGTTTATTTATCATGATTTTTGGGCCTTTGAGTCCGGGACTTGAACCGTGGTTGACCATGTGGGAATCGAGCACCCCAAACGCCATGCCACCTGCCAGCCCTGGAAAGCCACTGTTTCCAGGAATATGGAGCTACCTGGTGTGGAAGCCACGTGGTCCTGTGGGTGGACAGGCACTGTCGGGGAGGATTGCAGACCCCACACTGCTTCTGTGCTTGCAGCTTGCGCCACCCCTGGAATTTCCTGACCTGGGGCTCTGGGAAAGGACTGCCCCTTTTACTAGGAGGACCCCCACACCCGCTGTCGGACCCTGACCCTCCTGCTCTGCTCTGGGCTGCAGGTGCGCTGGGCCTCCAGCCTCATTCTGAGGTGGTTCTGCTCCACCCCGACATCTTTCCCAGCGTGGCACGTGGTGGCTGAGCGGCGACAGGAAAGGAGAGTGGCTCACGAGTGTTTGTTTGGCCTCTTAGTTGCCGTGCCGCTGTGGAAACCTGCTGTGGCTCAGCAAGCTCTGGCCAGGCCGAGAGCCCATCTCTTCTGACACTCCCTGC
>NW_006206856.1:1597954-1600271 GCF_000334495.1 Tupaia belangeri chinensis
GGTGGTCGTTTGATTCCGGTACTTGAACCGTGGTTGACCATGTGGGAATCGAGCACCCCAAACGCCATGCCACCTGCCAGCCCTGGAAAGCCACTGTTTCCAGGAATATGGAGCTACCTGGTGTGGAAGCCACGTGGTCCTGTGGGTGGACAGGCACTGTCGGGGAGGATTGCAGACCCCACACTGCTTCTGTGCTTGCAGCTTGCGCCACCCCTGGAATTTCCTGACCTGGGGCTCTGGGAAAGGACTGCCCCTTTTACTAGGAGGACCCCCACACCCGCTGTCGGACCCTGACCCTCCTGCTCTGCTCTGGGCTGCAGGTGCGCTGGGCCTCCAGCCTCATTCTGAGGTGGTTCTGCTCCACCCCGACATCTTTCCCAGCGTGGCACGTGGTGGCTGAGCGGCGACAGGAAAGGAGAGTGGCTCACGAGTGTTTGTTTGGCCTCTTAGTTGCCGTGCCGCTGTGGAAACCTGCTGTGGCTCAGCAAGCTCTGGCCAGGCCGAGAGCCCATCTCTTCTGACACTCCCTGCGCTGGCTTCCTTCCTGTTTCTCTGTTCCTTCTTTGCTTTTCCTCAAAATGAAAATACAGTCGTTTTGTGGCTTGGCTTTTATATTAACAGCCCTATACTTGTTAAAAATCTTGAAGTGTGGAAAATGGGAGAAATTTCTAAGAATCAAGTAAAATTCCCCTGAAAAGTCCCCCTTTCCCTCCAGAAGCCCTGTTAACCCCATGCTGAGTGTCTGTCTGGCAGGGTTTGTATGCAGCTGGTGTCACGCAAAGGGAACACGCAGTCCCCGATGTCTTGCATGTGGTGTGTCATACTTGCCGACGTCATGGGCATTAGTCCCCTTCAGCAAAAGTGGATCTGCTTCATCCTGGTTCTTGGTGGCCTGGCATTCCCATGGCTGCTGAGCCCTGGTGGCTTCACCTGCGTGAAGAAGGCAGGGGCAGGCAGGGGCCGGAGGTTTCGTCTTTGTGTTCGCTCAGGCCTTGTTCCCCCAGTTGGACTTGGCAGCCTTAGGAAGGCGGTAATGGCTTAGACATGTCCCCCGGAGTTTCTGTGTTGGAAACTCGCCCCACGGCGTGGTGGTGCTGGGAGGGAAGCCTAATGCAAGGTGAGTGGTCACAGGGGTGCTGCCCTGAGGCCTGGACTGGTGCTCTTTCCACAGACTGAGTCCCACGAGGGCGAGCTCGGCCCTCTTTTCTCGCTCTCTTGCCTCTCACTGCCCTCCTGCCATGGGATGACGCAGCAAGCTGGCCCTTGCCTCCTGGTCTGGGACTTTCCAGCATCCAGAAACACAAGCCAGTGAATTTCTATTAACGGGTAATCCATTTTGGGTTTTTGTTTGTTTATTTGTTTTTTGACAGATTTTTGCTATAGGGTGTGTGCACTTGCTGGAGAGACAGCGAGAAATCACCTCCCGGGGGATGGCCACGCTACAATCCTTTCTCTAATCTCCTCTCAGAATCTTGGGCACACACTCACACACCTGGCATGAATTTTATGTTGCCATGTCTGGGACTCGAACTGCAGTCGATTCCATGAGAATCTAGTGACATAACCATTATGCCATCTCCTGGTCCCCCCTGTTTGTTATATATCACCCAGTCTCAGGTGTTGAGGTACAGCAGCACAGACAGACCGAGGTGAAGGGCAGGCACAAACCGTGTTCTTTGCAGCAAGTGGGTTCATTGGCTAAGGTGCTCGGAGCCTGCCTGAGCGCTCAGCACCGGCTAGGGTCTGCCCACTTTCCTCCCCACCTCCCAGCACAGGACCTCTGAGAAGGGGTGTACATGGATCCCAGGATGTGGGCGGGCTTGTTCCCTCCTGTCCAGTGTGCCTAAACCAGTGTCACCTGGGTGTCATCTCTCCACACGTCTCTCTCTCTCCCGGGGTAGGGGGTGCAGAAGCTGCCTTGCTTCATGGTCCCGGGGTCTCATTTCCAGCCCAGTTGGGCTGGTCTTTTCTGGCACTGGATGGATGGTGCCTCGGTGTCCTGTCGTCTCTGCATCAGCCCTAACCCTCCTGCAGGAGGCTCTACACACAGCAAGTGGCTAACTGGGGCTCCGGCCACTCCCTGTGCTAGTCCGTAGGGATCGAGGTGGCCCTCATGGCAGGGACTGGGCCGCTTTTGTCAAGGAGACAGTCTCCTGTCTAGTTTTGCTCGGGAATGCTGGGTACTGGCTGCTGTGCACGCGTGGCTGGGAGCAAGAGATGGCTGTGGCTGTGGCTGTGGTCGTGGTGTTGTGGCTGAGAGGATCTTTGCTCTGTGCGTCCTTCCAGAATGAACTCAGATGTGTCGGGAAGAACCGCC
>NW_006206856.1:1601075-1610665 GCF_000334495.1 Tupaia belangeri chinensis
GGAAGAACCGCCTTTACTACGGGCCATGCATCCCCACCTCCAAGCCCGGACGTGCTCACTGGCCTTTGGAATACTGCCAGGCACCTGCCTGGAATCCTCCTTGAGATGGTCCTGCAGACTTTCAGCACCTGGAAGCCAGAGCACACAGGCTCCCCTCAAAGCCCAAATAGGAGGAAAGGGTTGTGGATATCAGAGGGACACGTCACGTTGTTCTGGGGCCACACCTTTGGTAACCCCTCCCTGGCCGGTGTCCCACTATCTGGGCTGCCTCTGCCCTGCCTGCGCAGGCTATTGGCTCCTCCTCGGGCTCCCTGCGCCTGGTCTGGGTCAGAGGGACCGGGTTCTGGTCGCAGGGCTGCAGCGTGACCTCCAGCTCCTCGCTGGAGAGTTGGGGACCACGACTGCTATCCTGATGAGGCCGCTGGCATGAACTGGGCCCTTCACTAATCTCTGCCACCCACGGTCTCACGGCCTGGCCGTTGCTCTGTCGTGGTGCGTGGGGCAGAGGTCTCTGTTGCAGCCCTTGCCCTGGGCCACACGCAAGCCCTTCGCCAAAGATCGTCCCTCATCCCGCTGTGCTTTCTTTCAGGAACTTCTAGCTTTCTGCCTGTGGCTTAGCGTTTGTTCGTTCTTCTTTGTTCTACCAGGGACCAGTCACCACTGTTGCCTTTTCAAGGACAGGGGAGTATTTCGCTTCCGGAGGCTCTGATGAACAAGTAAGTGCAGAGTGGCTAAGTCTGGGCAGATGCTGCTCGGAGCTGGCAGGAGGCTGAGTCCATCTCGGGGATGGGCCAGGGTCCACCAGCCTCCTTAATGGCTTTCCACAACCCCGGGGGCCCCCTTGGCCCTTGAAGTGGGGGCACTTGGATCCAGCCCCCTCACCCAGAGCTGGTCCCCCACCGGAGCTGACCTTCAGGAAACGTCTCAGAGCCCTCACTGCTCAAAGCGGTGTGGGTTGGAAAGCTGACTACTGTTGGCAGAAAAAAAGTTGTTTTCTAGACTTTTCCTGATCGTGAAGGAGCAGATAATGACTCTGGATCCTTGGTGCAGGTCTAGGAATACAGCCAGCGTGACAAGAACTTCATGCCGCTCGTAATTGTCATGACAGCCCTTTGGGCTCTCCCCCCATCCTGCAGATGAGGAAACTGAGTCCCAGCAGATGGCAGAGCTGGGGCAGGCACTGGGGACATCTGATTTCAGGGCCGTGCCCCTGCCCTGGGAGCCTCTGTTCTGTCACCTGCTGCCCTTTGCTGCCTGCCCCGCTGTTCGAGGGGCCACAGCCTTTTCAGCATCATGCTGCAGAGAGGAGCTTTGGGAGGAGGTCCTGTCTCCCCTCGCCACTCTGCTGAGTCTTCAACCTGTTGCCCTGGTGCCTCTTGCCTAGACCGTCAGACACCAACAGCCTTGCCCACGGGGTGCCCTGCCCCTGGAGCCTAGCCCAGAGCTGGCCTGGGGAGACCAGGAGCACCGAGTCCGCTGTGAGCCTCCCTCTCCAGTGTCCAGGCAGTGCCCCTCGCCGAGAGCTGCATTGCCTGCGGCAGGGAGAAAGACGTGGCTGTTTTGAGCCATGTTGACCTGGTGGATTGCCGAGAATGCTCTTCCCCTCGAGGCCAGGCTTGTGGCACTGACTGCTCACCCAGAGTAGCCCCATCACCCCACCTGAGCCCAGCCCCAGTGAGCTGTCCTGATTTGGGCTGAGTGCCTGTACGGCAGAGGGCGATTAGAGGCTTTGAGCACCGCCCCGATGGGGACAGCAGACACCTTCTCACACGAGCGTCAGCCCTGACACTGGCGGACCAGGGAAGAGGAAGGCAGAGGGGACCCCAGAGCCTCCATGGAACAGCGAGGTCTAGCTTGTTACCTGGAAGACAGGGATGCTGGTGTGGGCTTTTCATGCAGTAAATGGAGTCCTGGTGAAGTAAATTCACGCAGTGCTGGGGGCACAGTGGGAAGTGGAGCCCCACACCCGCCGGCCACTCCTCAGGCCTCCATTGAGTCAGCCCCAGACTGCCTTCTCAGTCAGCTCTGAGAGCTTTCTTGGAGTGACGTTCGGCATTCTCTCTTCACACTCACAGCAGCCACTCGACTCCTAGGAATTTGTTCGGCAGTCAGGCTTGCAAGGTTACCCGAGGACTCTGTAGACAAGGGTCGTCTGCCGGGACCGGAAAGCTGGGGCCTCTCTGAGAACGGTGAGGCTCGTGGCTGCCTCCTGGCAGGTGGCCTTGAGGACACGTCGAGTGTGCGCCTTGTGTGGATGTCATGGCTCTTCTGTGGTCTCAGTTGACCCCTGGCCTCCACGTCTGTTGGGAAGCCCAGGCCAGCCATCCTGAAGGTGGCCCTGGGAGCATGTGGTTGCCTGTGGCCAGCAGCCTTCAGCAAGGGGTGCTCTTGCTCCCCTTGACCGTCATCCAGGAGCCTGGGCCAGAGACCCTGTTTCTAGGAAGGCACTGAGTGGACGTGTTTCTTATGGTGGAGCTTAGCCACGGCAGAGCCGGTGTGGTGGCGCATGCACCCTGAGTGCCTATGTCCATGTTGCCATCTCCCACGAACCTCACGGCCGCCTGCGAGGTAGACGCTAGGATTGTCCCCCTTCAGGTGAGGAACCAAAGCAGGGGTTGGGTCCCTTGCCCAGAGCCACATAGTAAGGGGTGGAGACAGGGCCTCAACCCCAGTGGTCTAGCCTGAGGTCCACTGTGTGAGCCCCTCCTCCTGAACAGCAGGTAGGGCCCCCACACCCTGAGCTGGTTTTTCCTCGGAGAAATGAGTGATAAACAAGAAAAAGGGACAAATGGGTCAGATAACACCCAACTCTGATGCCGTGCAGGAAATAAATAGCAGACAGAGGCGACAGTTAGTAGGAGGCTAGAGAAGGCCTCTGAGGAGGTGGTGTTGGAGCAGACATCGCAGCTTGGAAGGAGCCAGCCTCATGGGGCTCAGGCCAACACCCCGCAGAAGGAGCAGCGAGTGCCTCTGTGGCGGTGGTGGTCCACAGTGCAGGGAGTGGCCTCTGGGCCCTCTTTCTCGGTGAAGGGCACCGACAAGTGTTCACTCCCCTGATCCTGTGTGTGTGCTGGTCTCGGCAGGTGATGGTCTGGAAGAGTAACTTCGATGTGGTTGACTACGGAGAAGTCATAAAAGCCCAGAGGCCCCCGCCCACGCTGCCCAGCTCTGCCAGGAATCTGGTAAGTGGCCTGGCAGGCGTGTCCTGAGCCTGCAGCACTGGTGGACGGGGTCACGGTGAGCAGCCCAGGCTTGGAGATGTGGTGGGCCGCAGCGTTAGGCGGTCACAGGAAAGGGACCCTGGAAAGATCTCATTTCCAACGGCCAAGGAATAGACAGACCGTGACTAGGTGGCAAAAGCCCACTGCCAGTGCCCGGCCCCTATGCCGTTTGGTGGGAGAGTGCTTCCATGGCACCTGCTGCAGGTTGATGGAGCCTCAGGAAATGAAGGACCTTTCCAGGACCCAAGTGTGGGGTTCCTAGAGGGCTCAGAGCCTGAGCCACAGCTGGGGCGCGTGGGAGAGGGCCTGGCCCTGTACTCTCGCTTCCCTTTCTAACCACGCAGAGAAGTTCCTCAGCCACACTTGAAACTGCTTGTCTCATTTGATTGTGAGAAAACAGACATCACTTTTACTGTGCTGCTGGTCCTTGAGTATCCAATTCAGCCACAGTAAGTAGAGTCTCGTTTTGGTGCAACTGTTGCTGTCTAGCTCCAGATCCTTTGCATCTTCCCAAACTGTGCAGAGCTGGGTTTTTCTTTTCTTTTTCTTTTTTGGAGAGATGTTTGCCATAGGGCAGGCGCACTTGCCAGAGAAACAGAGAGATGGAAAGTGAGAAGTCACCATCTCAGGGAATGGCCACACTGCAGTCCTTTTCCCATCCTCCTTTCAGATTTTGGGAATGCATGCACATGTCCCCAGGATGAGATTTTAAGTCTCCGAGACTGAGACTCGAACCCTAGTCTACTACATGGGAGTCCAGCGATGTAACCACTGTGTCATCTACTGGTCCCAGAGCTGGATTTTTTTTTTTTTTTTTGAGAGGTTTTCACTATAGGGCGCATGGGCTCACCAGACAGACAGAGACGTAGAGACAGAAAGCAAGAAATCACCCCCCAGAGGGAATGGTCAAATTGCAATCCCTTCTCTTCTATTCTCCTCTCAGGATCCTGGGCACGCTTGCACATGCGCCTGGCGTGAGTTTTAAGCCACCGGGTCCAGGACTTGAACCGCAGTCAACCACGTGGGAGTCCAGCGACATAGCCGTTATGCTAACTGCTGGTTTCCTGGATTTTTTATTTTATTTTTTTTTAAGAATTATTTAGGGGGTCAGGACCAGCAGTTGGTGTAATGGCTATGTCGCTAAACTTCCATGTGGTCGACTGCGGTTCAAGTCCTGGACCCAGTGGCTTAAACTCACACCAGGTGTGTGTGCATGTCAGAGCCTGAGCCACAGCTGGGGCGCGTGGGAGAGGGCCTGGCCCTGTACTCTCGCTTCCCTTTCTAACCACGCAGAGAAGTTCCTCAGCCACGAGCCAATTTTAGACTGTTGTTGGTAAAAGGGCATTCAACGTTCCTGGACTAAAAGTGGTATGTCTTTTTTGATGAACATCCAGAGGGGGGATTAAAAACTGACCTAGTCTCATTAAATAAGATCATATTCAGTTTTGGTTACCATCAATGTGAAGGCCAAAGGTATGGAACCCACGGTGTGAAGCCCCCGTGGCCACAGGCCGTGTACACCTTCCCCCAGGCTTAGAGGCAGCGCATCCTCCCTACAAGGAAACCGGCCCGGACAGCAGGAAGTGACTTGCCAAGGCCCCGGCGAGTCGCGCTGGGTCCCAGTAGAGAGCCAGGAAGCCTGCTGAGTCCATGCTGGGGCTCTCTGGGCTCCAGTGGATAGACCTCCTCCTTCTCTACCACCCCCTATTCTGAGTGCTGGGAATGTCCCTGGAACAGGCCACGTCGGGGTTTGGAGCTGTCCTCCACCTCCCGTTGGCCCCTTGGCCAGGAGGTCTGGCTCCTCTGTGCTCACCAAATAGTGGCCGGCTCTCAACTTTAGGGTCTATTTGGGAGTGACTGGGTCACGTGCTGGTCTGCTTGCTGCCAGTTCACCTGCCACCTCAAAAACCCATTTCCAAACCACGGGGTTGAGGGCCTCTGGTGGCCCAGACAGGTCTCCGGGTCCCAGCCCTCTCCCTATGACTCCTTGACTGTTGGGCATTTATGGTGAGCTGGGCACAGCCCAGGCCTTTTCCGCGTGCTGCCCTGTGGTGAACTTACCGCTCCACTCACAGTGACACCCTGGGCTTCGTGTCCTGCCCAGGTGCATGGACCTCGGGCTCAGGCTAGGGACCGCAGGTGGCAGGGAATGGTTGGCATCCACTAGCTGGGGAGAACCCCATGTGCTTTGTCTTACAAAAAATAGGACAACATTGGGTTGTTGGAAATGTCGTGACATATTTTTCTGTCTTTCTGTGCAAAAATGCATCATGACTTTTCTGACCCGATAGTTTGGAGGAGCCACTTCTTGTTCCTTCAGTCTTGACTCTGAGATGGGGTGTGGAGTACCCTTGCTTCCCAGAGCTGTGAGGCCTGAGAATCTGGGAGGAAGGCCTGTGGGGTGGGGGAGCCAGCACAGAATAGGGCATGGGGTGGAGGGGAGCCCACAGCCCGGCAGTGCCCGTGCCAGCCGTTGGTTCCTAAGTTGGGTCCCTCAGGCCCCATCAGACCGTCGTCACGCTGGGCTGCATCACTGGCAGAACTCCATGGAGCTCACACAGTGGAAAGGATGTGGCTTCAGGGTTAGAGGACTGGGTCTGAACCTAGCCGTGTGACCTTAGGCAAAGCGCCCCTCTTCTCAGGCCTCCATTTCCCAAAGGGACCTGAGCATCCTTAAGGCAGACCCGTGTGTGAGGCCAGTGAGCTCTGCTGCCCCGGGAAGTGTCTTGTGACTCCTGAAATCATTCTTGATCAAGGTCAGGCCTCTTATTTCATGTGTCATAAGCCCTTTGAGACTGAGAGGATGTATGGGCCCACCTGGATGCACCTTCACCGCCGCACCCCCTACCCCCAGGGGCACATTTTCTGGGCCTCTCTGATCTCAGGAACCCCAGGCCAAGAGGAGAGCCATCAGGCGTCCGGGCCCCCGTGCCACTTGGTGGGACGGTGTTTCCATGGCACCTGCTGCAGGTTGGTTGATGGAGCCTCAGGAAATGAAGAACCTGTCCCAGGACCCAAGTGTGGGGTTCCTAGAGGGCTCAGAGCCTGAGCCACAGCTGGGGCGCGTGGGAGAGGGCCTGGCCCTGTACTCTCGCTTCCCTTTCTAACCACGCAGAGAAGTTCCTCAGCCACACTTGAAACTGCTTGTCTCATTTGATTGTGAGAAAACAGACATCACTTTTACTGTGCTGCTGGTCCTTGAGTATCCAATTCAGCCACAGTAAGTAGAGTCTCGTTTTGGTGCAACTGTTGCTGTCTAGCTCCAGATCCTTTGCATCTTCCCAAACTGTGCAGAGCTGGGTTTTTCTTTTCTTTTTCTTTTTTGGAGAGATGTTTGCCATAGGGCAGGCGCACTTGCCAGAGAAACAGAGAGATGGAAAGTGAGAAGTCACCATCTCAGGGAATGGCCACACTGCAGTCCTTTTCCCATCCTCCTTTCAGATTTTGGGAATGCATGCACATGTCCCCAGGATGAGATTTTAAGTCTCCGAGACTGAGACTCGAACCCTAGTCTACTACATGGGAGTCCAGCGATGTAACCACTGTGTCATCTACTGGTCCCAGAGCTGGATTTTTTTTTTTTTTTTTGAGAGTTTCTTGCTATCGAGTGTGTGCACTCGCCAGAAAGACAGAGAGACAGAAAGTGAGAAATCACCACCACCCCCCCCCAGAGGGGATGGCCACACTGCAATCCTTTCTCTTCCATTCTCTTCTCGGGATCTTGGGCACGCATGCACACACACCTGGTGTGAGTTTAAGCCACTGGGTCCAGGACTTGAACCGCAGTCAACCACGTGGGAGTCCAGCGACATAGCCGTTATGCTAACTGCTGGTTTCCTGGATTTTTTATTTTATTTTTTTTTAAGAATTATTTAGGGGGTCAGGACCAGCAGTTGGTGTAATGGCTATGTCGCTAAACTTCCATGTGGTCGACTGCGGTTCAAGTCCTGGACCCAGTGGCTTAAACTCACACCAGGTGTGTGTGCATGCGTGCCCAAGATCCCGAGAAGAGAATGGAAGAGAAAGGATTGCAGTGTGGCCATCCCCTCTGGGGGGTGGTGGTGGTGATTTCTCACTTTCTGTCTCTCTGTCTTTCTGGCGAGTGCACACACTCGATAGCAAGAAACTCTCAAAAAAAAAAAAAAGGAATTATTTAGGGGTCAGCAGGTGGCATGGTGGTTAAAGGCATTGGACTCCCACATGGCTGACCACGGTTCAAGTCCCAGACTTGGTGGAGTTAATGCATGTCAAGCAGGTGGTGTGGTGGTTAAGGCACTGGACTCCCACATGGTGGGCTGCAATTTTAGTCTCAAACCTGGAGGCTTGAAAATCTCACCGGGTGTGTGTATGAGGGTGCCCAGAATCCAAGGAGCACAACAGAAAAGAAATTGTACCCCTTTGGGGGCGATTTATCACTTTCTCTGTCTCTGTCTCTCTCTGTGTCTCTGGCAAGTGCACTCACCATATAGCAAAAATTTCTGTAAGAACAAAACAAAAAAATTACAAAAAAGAATTATTTAGTTCATTTCATTTATTATTGTTATTATTATTTTAATTTTCTATAAGGCACATCCTCTCGCCAGAGAAAGTGAGAAGCCAAGCTGCCAGGTCCAGGACCTGAACCACAGTTTGCCATATGAGGGTCCAATATCTTAACCACTATGGCACTGCTGGCCCCAGAACTGGACTTTATGGGGGAGCCAATGAGTGTGTCCTTGCCTTCCTGCCCATGGGCAGCCCTGGCACTGAGTTCATTTCTGACGTCTGGTCCCATGGCTGCCAGGGTGTCTCAGCTCCCCGGGAGCCCACTTGCCGGCAACTTGTGAGCCTGCAGGGCCCCTGTCCCTCTAGCTCTGTCCAGTGCTGTCCTTCCAGGGTTTGTCAGCCTAAGCACTAGTGATGTTTTGGGTAACCATTCCTGGCCACGGGCTGCCCTGCGTGGTAGGGTGTTTGGTTATTGACTTCCTGGCCTCTACCCACTAGATGCCAGTCACGGCCTCCCCTTCCCTTTCCTTTGCTATGACACCTAAAAGACTTTGCCAGCTGTCCCCTGGGGAGAGCCGCATTGCCCCCAACCAAGAATCAGCCCAGTAAATTCTCTCTCGGGCGTGAGCCCAGGAAGGAAGCTGGCCTGGCAGTGGGAAGAGCATGAGAAGGGGCTGGCGATGGGGCTGGGGCATCTCAGTGGCAGGATGAACACGAGAGACGTGGGAGGGGCCTGGGGAGGACAGAGGCCTGCCATCGTAGCCGCCCTGCATGTGAGGGCTCTGCTGCGCTGGGCCCAACCTGGGCTCCCAGCAGCTGCCACTCAGGTTTCTCAGCCTGAGTTTCTAAGAGAAGCCCGTTGTGTAGGGAGGTCAGCTGGCCTGTCAGATTTAGACTCCCCCAAAGGTGATTGTAAACAGCCAACAAGACTTTGAACCTGTAACAGCTTTGCTGTCTGCACTGAAGGCTGTTCTTGCTATCCTACCTTAAGGCTTCCCTGGTCCTGAGACAACACCTGGGGAGTGGCTCGTCAGCTGGCCAGGGTGGCCTGACTTCTCAAAGAGCCTGTGAGCACCCCAGAAGCTCACGAATGCGATGGCTGTCTGCCCCTTCAGCTCTGCACGCCAGGCCACAGGCCCTGAAGCTGCACAAGAGCCCGTCGGCATTCAGGGGTTGCAGCAAGCCCATGGGCCAGTGGTGGGTGTTCATTCCCTGGCCACGTGCCCCTCGCTGTGTGGCAGTCAGAAGCCAGACCTCACATGTGTCCCCTGCTCTCTTTGCCCCCTGCAGAGCATGCAGGGGCAGCCCTGCCAGCCTGCGGCATCCCTCCACCCTGGAAAACCCCCTGCCCACCACCCCTTCTCTGTCTGCGGCATTTCGACGCTCAGATCTTGGGACGAGGGCCATCCTTGCGCCCACTCTGAACAGAGCTCTGTTCACTGTGGAGCTATTTTCAACCTCTGGTTGAAAATTCACAGCTTATTTTTAGGCGCATTTCATGTTGAAAAGCAAAAGCCATTTCTCAGCCATTCAGAGCGAGAATAATGGGCTCCGTTTTCCTTCTGTTCTTGGCAGAGCTGTGCACGAGGAGGGGTCCCGGGCCCGGGGACCAGCAACTGTCTCTGGTCGGATGATCATAGATGAAGGATTCCGGGCTGTGGCCTGTGTTCTGCCCTGTAGCGACATGTGGCATGTCGCAAGACTAGAGGAAGACTGGAAGGGCCACGCACAGGCAGATGGGTGCCTCACAGAAGGGCTTGAGCAGGGGCCAGGGCTGGGGCCCGAGGGCTTGCCTTCAGGGGATGCCCGGCTGGTGTGAGGCTCTGGAGCTCAGATCTGTCCTCTGTGTGCTTAGCGCCCCCCCCCCCCCCCCCCCCCCTCCGG
>NW_006206856.1:1610696-1615019 GCF_000334495.1 Tupaia belangeri chinensis
CACTCTCCCTGGGGCCTGCCCTAGGCTTCAGGACCCCTGTGTCTTGGCTGACCTTGACTTCAGCAAGGGCCTCCAAGCCCCACCCACCATAGCACAGGCTTCTACCTCAGCCACTGAAGCGCTTTCATTTGAGACCACCTCTAAATAGCAAGGATGCATTTATTTGGATTTACTCTTATTTTCGCCCTCCCTTGACGTCTGAGGGCCCCTTACGCAATTGGAAGAGAAGGTTGCGTGGGGCAGGGTGGGAGGGGAGGAACACAGAGTTCTAGGTAGTTCAGTGAGACTGAAGGAAGAAGCCACTTCCTGAGTTCTCAGGGTTGGCAGCTCTTGGGGCAGGCATTAACCTTGAGTTCCAGGCCGAGAGCTTTTCTCCACTCACCTCTCAAGATCTCATGTTAAGGAGAAAAGCTCACCGTGGTTAAGAGCTTGGGTTCTGGCTTCCGCCGACCTGTGATTGAGTCCTGCCTAGGCAGTGACCCCAGGCGAGTGGTGGCACCTCCAGGAGGCCTTGTCTCCTCTCCTGTCAAGGGGGTGATGCTGGCCCCCTCGTGCGCGATTTCACAGGTGGCGTGTGCCAAGCAGCACTTGACACACAGCAAGTGCTCACCAAGCTTTCCCTGTTTTTAAAATGTTCCTTTCTCTTCTCCGTTCGACTCAGAGCCACCCTCATGACTGCATGTTCAAAGCCTGCTAGGAGAACTAAGTCAGACCATAGTAGATTTGCTTCTTCGCTTGGTAGCAGCGAGGGCTTGGGTCTCTTACTGTGAGCACAAATTCCTGGCCTGGCGTCCGCTTTCAGCAGTAAGGAGGTGTGTGTTCCAGAGGATGCAGGGCAGGAGCGAACCCCAGATTTCCGTGTCTTAGGCAGAAACCTCTCTCTCTCCACTTGACTCCAATTCTCTCCTAATTTTTTCAGGACTATTAGAGGAGGCTCTTGGCTTTCTGCTTGCTGCTACAAGTTTTTAGACAGTTTTCTGCCTGAAGCAGCATCCTTGGAAAGTAGCTGTGGGTGATGCAGATCTGTAAGATCCAGGGTTTGGCAGAGGGGCCACCCAGGCCCAGGGCAGGATCCCGCCTCCCTTTCCTTCCAGAGGCCATGACTGACTTTACTGCCAGGGGCACGTTAAGTAATCACCGTTTTCTACGGGAGTGGTTGCCTGTGAAATGTACCAGGACATCCTTTGCGGAAATCCTTCGGGAGATGTTGGCTGGTCCTCCCCAGCAGCGAAGGTGAGGAGACAGACTTTAATATCTGACCTTTACACAGTAAGCACCTTGCAGTCGCTCTCCAACATTGGCCCGAATCAGAATCACTCTGAGGGCCTGCGAAAGCTCAGCTCGCTAGGCCCCATCGCCAGAGTGTCTGACTCAGCCGGGAATGAGCCTTTCTGATGGATTTCCAGGTGATGCTGCTGCTGGCCTGGGGACCTGCTGGGAGACCCCCTGGTCCCGTGGACTACAGTCTAGCGGTTGTGACTGGTATGCTGGGTGGGAAGGTGGGGAAGAAGGACATCTCTTTATATCTTGAACTTTCTGTGATTCATGATAGCTTGGCAATTGGAGACGCATGTACCTTTCAGATCACCATTGTGGAGAATGGGTGTAGCGGAAAAGGGATGTAGCCTTGGTTCTACTCTCAATGCAGTATTGAAAGAAATCCCTGGGGCGGGACCAGCAGTTGGTGTAATGGCTATGTCACTGGACTCCCATGTAGTCGACCACGATTCAAGTCCTGGACCTGGTGACTTAAACTCATGCTGGGTGCATGTGCGTGTGTGCCCAAGATCCCAAGAGGAGAATGGAGGAGAATGATTTGCGGCGTGGCCATACCCCCTGGGGGGTGATTTCTCACTTCCTGTCTCTCTGTCCATCTCTGTCTTTCTGGCAAGCACACGTGCCCTATAGCAAAAACCTCTCAAAAAAAAAAAAAAAAAGCAGTGTTGAAAGAAATCCCTGGGCCACATCCCTAGTGTGGTGGTTAAAGCATCTGGATCCCACATGGCTATTTGCATGGTTCAAGTCCCGGACCTGGCAGCTTAAAAAAAAACAATGGACTTGTGTGCATGCATGTCCAAAAACCCAGATGGAGAATGGAGGAGGAATTGTAATGTGACCATCCCCCTTGGGGGATATTTCCTTCTTTCTCTGTCTCTCTCTGATGAGTGCATGCTCTCTATTTCAATTTTTTTTTTTTAAAGGAGAAAAAAATCCCAGTGCTGCCCCATAGACCCAAAGGCACTCATTTAGCTCTGTTTACAACCAGACAGACAGACAGATACGTGAGTGTTCATCCAGCAGAAGACATTGATGACAGGAGACAAGGGACTCACTGCGGCCCTGCTGCAGGCCTGGCTGCACCTGGTGTGGGTCTCGCCCTCTGTCCTGCCCACTAGTGCTACTGCCATTAATCCAGTTATCTGTTCTCAAATCCTCGTTCTCCACCTGCTGTCTGCATTGTCCTCAGTGTCTCCTCTGCCATCACGGTGTCCCTGCCGCCTGCCCTGCAGGAGCGGGTGCCTAAGTCAGCCCCAGCCTCCAGGGGGTGTGCTGAGCTTTAGGGCAGCTGCTGGGTGTGAGTCCTGACACCTGAGCTGGAGATGGCCTGGGTGTTTGTGGCTCAGCATTTAAACCCCAGATGAAGGTCTTGTTTGCAGAGACTTTTGGGGAAATGCCTCCAGGAAGTAAGAGCAAGGACAAGCCCTGAAACAGCAATGGCAGTGGAGGCGGCAAGGACGGTGGGCAGAAGCCAGAATTTCCTTCTCTGAGCTGCCCCTTTGAGGGGCTGCTGGTAGTTTTTTACCCCTGGAAAATCCCCAGTCTTTCCACAAGCAGGCAGGTCCCTGTCCAGGGGAGAGCTGACGCGCTGTGAAGGGAGCTCTGCCAGCACCGTGTCTTCACGTAGACCAGCAGACGGTGTGTTCCTGGGCTCCCAGGGCTCGTGCCACCAAGTCGGAGGGTCTGACTCTGAAATCCAGAGGCGGCTGGAGGCTGGGTCCCGCTCTGTGTGTGTCAGGACACTCCCGGTGCACACCCCCGGCCACACACACCCCTGCCTTTCAAGCGTCCCAGAACTGTTCTGGCATACGTAGCCGAGAGCACCTTTCATTTTGGCCTCTGGGGCCATCACGGTGACATTGCCACTTTGCTGATGGTGATGACAAGTGGTCTAGAGCCCCGTCAGGCCACGCTGACAAGTCACCTCTCCACACGAGAGCAAGACTCTTAGGCCAACTGTGTGGCGGAGGCAGGGAGTGAGCCAGAGTTGGGGTCTTTGGCATTCGAGGGCCTTTTTTTTCTCCCCCTATTTTGGTTCCATTCTGTTTTTTTCAAACTCTAAAATCTGGACTTGGAAGAAATGAGCTGTGTAAGAAATAAAGCAAGTTGCATAATCCGGCTGAGTCTCTGGGCCAGTCTGTTCCCAGCAGAGCCACACTCGTCCTTTCAGTCCCACCCCCAGCGCCACGCCCCCACACATTCTTCCTGCTCCCCTGCCCAGGTCCAGCTTCCTAGAGTGCCCCTCACCCGCCGCGGGCTTTGGGAACCTGACTGTCTCCCTGGAGGGCTGAGTGCACTAATAAATCAGGAGCCCCCAGAGTTGGAGAACACGCCCGTGCCAGTCTGTGGCAGCGGGGGTGTGCACGGCTGGGCCGCTCTGGCACCCTCTTTTTGCCTTCCAGTGGTCTCAGGGTAAACGAAGGAAGCTGCTTCCTGGCCTGTCACGTCGGGGCAGATGGCAAGGGGTGGTGTGGGCAACGGCCTGCCAGCAGGGGGTGGGGAAGCTGCATGTCTGGACTGGACGTTTCAGAACTTCTGTTCATTTTAAATGGAAAAAAAAGCCCTGTGCGGTGTATGTTTTCCAGATTGGATAGCTCGCTGGCCATGTGGTGTAAGGGTGTTGGATGATGCTTCTGTTTATGTTCCTATTGGTTACCATGGGGAAAAATCAGAATAGATGGTTTCCATGGAGATTATCTTACAATTAGTTCCTTTGACGGTCCGGACACTGCTGCAGGGTTCGCTTAATGCTCTGGGTGCTTGTGGGGACTTTTGGCGGCCATGGCAGAGGTTGGTCAGAGCATCCCGTTAGCTGTTATCCGCTCCTGTGCCTGTGATCCTGGGACACCAGAGTGGGGCGATCCTTGGGCTCAATCTTCCTGTTGGAGTCCCACTCACCTCGCCTCAGCTCTGTCACTTATTCTAGTTACCAGGAAGCTTGTTTGGGGGTTGTTAAAACAGAAACCTTCGTCTTGTGAAAATGTTCAAGATAGCATCCAAACTAGAAAGAAGAGCAGAGCAAATCCCCACATGCCCTCCCCTGGC
>NW_006206856.1:1617518-1618423 GCF_000334495.1 Tupaia belangeri chinensis
TAACCTTGTTTGATCTCTCCCTGTATTTTTTAGAAGAATTACAGCTTTTTTTTTTTTAAATCCCAACATGGGGACCATCAAATAGTATGATGATTACATCTCTGGACTCCCACGTAGTCGACCACGGTTCAAGTCCTGGATCCAGCTACTTGAAATTCATGCTGGGCGCTTGTGCATGCGTGCCCAAAATCCCGAGGGGAGAATGGAGAAGGGCCATCCTCCCTGGGGGGGTGGGGTGATTTCTCACTTTCTGTCTCTTTCTGGCAAGCACACACGTTTTATAGCAAAATCTCAAGAAAAAAAATAAGTTATGTCATTTTACTCTAAATAAGGACTTTTCTTGGTTCCCGAGCGATAATGTTTTTATCATATCCTCAAAATTGTTAATTCCTTCAAATCAAGCACCTAAGTCCGTATACACATTTTCGTCCATTGTGTTAAGAATGTTTTAGGCTTTTTTGTATAAAGACATGGGAAGCTTTAAGAAAACCCATGTCCCTCCCACCCCAGCCACCAGGGCTGAGGTCTCTGTCCTGGAGCTGTGGCCAGGAGGGACGAGTGGAGGAGTGTCTGGGCTCCCTCCCACCACCCTCCCACTGTCCCCAGGGAGGCCAGGAGCTCCTTGTTCCTTCCTGGAGGTGTGTCCAGGGCAGGGGGGCCGGCTACCGCCCACGGTCCTGGGAAGGCCACCGCTGTGGGGCGCTGGCCCTCTTCGAAGCCTGCAGGGGGAGGGTGGAGAGAGGTGATGTAACTTTGGTCCCAACAGCTGTGTGCAGCTTCATTTTCCAGGAAGGAAAAGGCTGTGAGACCTGCAGGCCAGAGCGTCCTACAGCTCCTCCCCAGGAAGCCTGGAGCCGCTAGTGGAGGGTGCGGGCCAACCGCGGGCCGCCCCCCCCGTTGGGGAC
>NW_006206856.1:1619502-1634812 GCF_000334495.1 Tupaia belangeri chinensis
GGGAGGCTGCGGCCAGGGTGGGGCCCGCCGCCTCTGTGGGTACGGCAGAGCCCGCCCTGGTTATCTGTGTTGGAGGCTTTGCTCGCGTCCTGTGATGTGCACAAAATGTGAATTACCGAGCTGCGGAGCGCTGCCTGGGGTGTGCTTGGTGGCTCTAACGCTCTCCATTGAACTAAGTGCAAGGAGGGTTTAAAATAGCCAGCCTTTGTTCCCGATGCTTTAAAAATTCAACTCCAGTAGCTACAATGAGCTGTCTTCAAGTGGATCTATAAATAAACCGCTACTGTCCCTCTTTGTCACCGAGAGAGCTTCCGCGGCTCCCAGAGACGTCGGCTCTGCCTCTCATCTTCATTAGATGCCTCTCATCTGGGGGGCAGCTGCAGCCGTCAACAAGCCGACACCGCAGTTTGTCATGACAGCAACACGTTCGTTTTAAAAAGCCACAATGCCCCCAGATTGTACAGGGAAACAGTCACTTGGGGAAACCCGGCAGAGAGGTCAGTGTCACCGCTGATCAAGGTCACCACCACCGGCGATAAGTCCTGTCCACATGGACCTCACGCTGTCTTGCGCGTCCCTTCGGTGGTGGTGTCAAAAATTTATACCTGAATCCAATCACGATGAGCATCAGACAGACCCACACTGATGGACAGTTGGCACGATAACGGATCAGTGTTCTTCCCTGAGTTCAAGGTCGTAAAAGACAAGGGAGGACTGAGAAGCTGACCAGCACATAATAAGCACAACGTGGAATGCGAGGTGGGATTCTGAAGCACCAGGACCTCAGGCCTCCAGGAGAAGGGCTGGTGAAGCTTGCTGGGGTCCTTAGGTTGGTTACTGGTAATCTCCTAGTCTCGCTGGTAATCTCCTGGTCCGTTCACTATCTTTGGTTATGTAAGATGTTAACACTGGGAGAAGGATATATGGAAATTCTCTGTACTATTTTTTGCGATTTTTCTCCAAGTTTAAAATTAGTTCAAAGCAGTTTGATTTAAAAAAAAAAAAAAAAAAAAAACCCACAGTCAACACTTGGGCTTTATCAGAATCCTTCATCTGTCCCCACCCCCAGGGTGCCTCGGTTCAGGTGTTTACTGGTTCAGGTAACTCAGTTGAGGCACTTCTGTCTCCAGGTAGGGGTGAGTAACCCTGAGAGGCTTGGCACCAGGCTGTCGTGGGCCCTTCGGAATGTTTGTGGGACTGAAGTGAACAAGGGGCCACACGCGTGTTCACCGAGCACACAGGCGCCAGCGCCATCATGGTGCCCAAGGGCGGGACAGTCTGCTGTCAGTATTTCTGGGGCTGCTCCAGGAACTCGAGGGTGGACTGCCAGCTGCAGCGGGGTCCTGGCCAGGGATGGGCCTCCCTCCTCCATGGGCCGTGGGAGGCCTGGGCCCTCCCGCCCTGCCCTGCCCCACCTCTGTGTGACTGACCTCACCCCTCCGTGCTGTGCCCACTGTGTTTCTGGCTGTGACAGGTGTGCTGACCTAGACGGTTTCAGCACTAAAGGCTGGGGCCTGTTTTTCTGAGCCCTCAAAGCCTGGTAGGGAAGAAGGGTGGGGACCTCCTCCGTGAGAGGTGGGCCTGGACCAGCACCGGTTCTGTGTGTGGCAGGCAAGAGTCCAGAGTCACACCACTCTTCCTTCACATCTTACCTTTCAGGATTTTGGATGCACACGTGCATGCACTCTGTGTGTTTCTCAAGCTGCTGGGTCTAGGACTCAAACCAAGGGGTCAGCCACATGGGACTTAATCACTGAGCCCCAGAGCCTGCCCTCCCCCTTTTTTTGAGAGAGAGAGAAGGGAGAGAGCAGGTTTTTTAATTTTTTAAAATTTTTTTTGGAGAGGTTTTTGCTATAGGGCACATGCACTTGCTAGAAAGACAGACAGACACAAAGCGAGAAATAACCGCTCAGGGGGATGGCCATGCCACAATCCCCCCTCCTCCGTTCTCCTCTTGGGATCTTGGGCACGCACGCACACGCGCCCTGTGTGAGTACAAGACACACTGGGTCTGGGACTCAAACCACCGTCAACTACGTGGTAGTCCAACGACATAGCCATTACGCCAACTGCTAGTCTCAAAGAGCAGGGTATTTTTTAACAGGGTCTCACTGTATCTGATCCTCTCACCTCAGCCTCCCAAGTAGCCAGGACCACTACCATGCACCACCATGCCCGGCATTTTTAGGGTGAGCTGGGATTTGAACCAGAGCTTCCCATGTAGCCTTGGTCTTAGAGAAACAGCATCTACCAACATGTGCCAGCTTAGCTGCACTCTTCGTCCTCAATCCCATCACAATTCCTAGTGCCAAGGACGCCCTCCTGGTTTCCCATCGGTGGGGCTGGGGGGCGTTAAGGACTGGCTCAGACCTGACTGCAGTCTGGGGCTCTGAGTCTCTGTGCTTGCCCAGGCCCCATGTCTATGTCGCTGAGGTGATTGATTGATTGAGAGGTTTTTGCTATATAGGGCGTGTGCTCTCGCCAGAAAGACAGAGAGAGACAGAAAGCGAGAAATCACCCCCCAGGGGGAATGGCCATGCCGCAATCCCTTCTCCTCCATTCTCCTCTCGGGATCTTGGACATGCATGCACACGCACCCAGTGTGAGTTTAAGCCACTGGGTCTGGGAATCAAATCACAGAAGACTACATGGGAGTCCAGCAACACAGCCATTACACCAACTGCTGATCCCTGTCACTGAGGTTTTACAGGTGGCCCAGCCCCATGCCCTTCTCAGAGCCTGGCATGGGGAGCACGCATAGGTACCCCGTGTGCTCCAAACCCCATACTCGGCTCGCATGGCTTGGAAGAACACTGGCAAGCCTGCCAAACAAGTCCATGTTTTCAGAAACCAGAATTTCTCCTGTGTCCAGGGCTGTGTTTAGAACCAGAAGTTTCCTCTCTTGGATTCCCGGCCGGAACCCTAAATTACAGGGCACAGAGGCAGCAGTATATGTAATCTGCAAATACGTGTGGTGGACACAGCCCCAGGTTTCCTTTGAGCTTTAAGAAAACAGCCCTGCCTTTTCCCCATAAGACACTGGCCAGGAGGGTGAGCCCATGAGCTCTGTCCTGCCCAGGGCCAGGTCTGGCCCACATGGAGGCAGGCAGACCTGGAGCCTGTTGGTTTTGGATGAGGACACATCGTCAGAGCCAGATACCCAAGGCCAAGGCTCGTGTCTGTGAGGCCCCTTATCCTCACTCAGCAGACTGTGCAATGAACAGTATGATGACAAATTAGGCTGAAAAAAAAAAAAGGATTGTGTGTATGTGCACGTGAGTGTGTGCTCCACGTCTATCCAGCCTCCAAGCTTGCACTCGGCCCCACCTTGAAAAGCTGTGACATGCGTAGGTGTTTAGCTGGGCAGTGTCCAGACAGGCCACCTGCCAGGGTCTGGGAACCAGTGAGACAGCCCAACTCTTGGCCCTGGGTTACCTCCCTCTCCCCTCTCTGACCTAGACTTGAGCTGTGGACCAGTTCCTAGACACATTTGTCCATTACAGAGATTCAGCTCAGGAGCAGATGGACAGAAGGCAAGGTCCAGTGTTAGAGAGAAAAAGAAATGGAGGAGTTTCCACCTTGAGCAGGTGTTCATAGTCATCCACTTCACCCACCAGAGGGGGCGCTCTGTCATTTGGCTCATGGCACGTCGTGGTCAGGCGTAGCCATTGCTGGCTGCTCACCAGGTATGTGCACACCTTGTTCCTGAGCGTCAAGCTGCCTGCAGACCCTTGAGCAGCTGAGGCTGGCACTCTACAAACAAGGACAGCCCCGGGGAGACCCTGCCTGGGGGCCTCTGTGACTCTCTCAACTCCCAGCAGGGAGACTGAGGCTTTTGTTAGGAATTAAACTGTAATGAAATGGGACTCTGGCCTTCTGCATTTGGAAACTACAGTTCCCAGACCAAAAGTGGCTCTGATGGGCCTTACCTGGGGTCTTCCACCTTGGATTTAGCTCGGTTTAGCCTGAGGAGAGGCGGTGACTTTCTCCTTGGGTGCGGAGTGGCAGTGAGGAGGTTAGTGTCAGGCATGTCACATGATGGGTAGGCTGGCATCCTGGGGCATTTCAGTTGTAAGTGCATCCTTTTTTGGGAGGGTGTAGGGGACAGACTTTGTAATGTACAAATAATGGCTTTGACCATTTTAAAACATGAATAGCGCTGTGAGTTTCGACAGATCCAGCCATGTAATAATCACCATAATCAAGATAGAATATGTCCATCTTCTCCCGCTGGCTAAGGGAGCTGGATCCCACATGCCTGACTGCAGAGTTCGAGTCCTGGTCCCAGTGCCTTGAGAAACACCCCAGATGTGTGCACATGCTTGCTCCAAACCCTGAAAGGAGGAAGAGATGGAGAAGGGCGTGTAGGATGACTATTCCCCTTTGGGGGTGCTTTCTTCTCTCTGCCTCGATCTCTCTCACCGTCTCTCTCCTGAGTGCACTGCCCTCTAGCAAAACAGAAGAAGAATATATCCATCATCCTTCTGAAATTCCTTTGTGTCTTTTGGTAGTCTATCGGTCCCCTCAACCTCCTGCCCCAGGCAACCTCTAATCTGCTTCCTGTCACTATAGATTAGTTTGTATTCTTAAGACTTTGCTATAAATGGAATTGCACCATTACATACGCCTTTTGGTCTGGTTTCTTTCACTCCGCCTAATGATCTGGAGATTGACTCATGTTGGTACATGTACTAGTAGCGCACTCCTTTTTGTTGCCGAATAGCACTCCGTCAAATAGATATGCACAGTTCGTTTATCTGCCTACCTGTTGGTGGCCATTCGGGTTATTTTCCATTTTTGGCTATTTCAAATACAGCCACTGCGACTTTCACGTACGTATGTATATTCCTGTGTGTATAAGGTGTGTTGTGTGCATGTGTGTGTGTGCGGGCGCTTCTGTTTTTCTAGGATAATCATCTACAAGAATAGCTGGAACATATATGTCATATGTTTAACATATAATTATTATATGTTTGGGGCCAACAGTTAGTGTAATGGCTGTGTTGCTGGACTCCCACGTAGTCAACCGTGGTTCGCGTCCTGGACCCGGTGACTTAAAACTCACACCGGGCGCGTGTGCGTGCATGCCCAAGAGCCTGAGAAGAGAATGGAGGAGAAGGGATTGCGGTGTGACCATCCCCCGGGGGTGGGGTGATTTCTCGCTTTCTGTCTCTCTGTCTCTCTCTGTCTGTCTGGCGAGCGCACACACCCTGTAGCGAAAACCTCTCCAAAAAAAAAATTATTATATGTTTAACCTTTTAACTGTCAAAAACTGCCTTCCAAAGTGGCTGGACCATCCCAAATTTGCACCAGTAGCGTATGAGAGTTCAGATTTCTTCAGCTTCTCACCAACGCTTGGAGGGTCAGTCTTTTTAACCTAAGGCCATTATAAAACAGGCGTGTCAAATGAGCAGTATGGCCTGCTGCTTTAACTTGCATCTCCCTAATGGCTAATGATACAAAGTATCTTTTTATGTGTTCGTTTGCCATCTTGTATTTTCTTGGGTGAACATTTGTTTGAATCTGTTGCTTTTTTAAATTGGATTTTTTTTGTTGTCTTCTTGTTCAGTTTTGAAAGTTCTTTGTGTATTCTGAATATATGTCCTTTACTAGATATGTGATTTGCAAGTAATTTATCTCAGTCAGGTTTGTCTTTTTATTTTCTTAACAGTGTTCTTCCAAGAGGAGAATTTTTGAAGTGTTTTCTTTATTCATGAGAGTGTGTGCGTGCATGTGTGGGAGAGTGGAGAGGCACCTCCCACAGGGTCTGGTCACACTACAATCCCTCCAGCCCTCAGCCCATCAGATTTTGTGCACTCACGTGCACGCGTGGCCTCTTTCAGTCTGATCGGGTTGGGATTTGAACCACAGTCGCCCTATAGGATCTAGTTTCTCTCGTGCTACAGTCAGCCCAGAAGTTCTGGATATTCATGAAGTTCATTTTATCAGTTTTTTCTTTTATGAATCATGCTTTGGGTATCACATCTAAAGAATCTTTGCTTACCTCAAGATTACGAAGATTGGGAACAGCAGATGGAGTAATGGTTATGTTGCTGGACTCCCATGTAGTCAACCACAATTTGAGTCCCGGACCTGGCAGCTTAAAATTCATGCCGATGCATGTGCATGCATGCCCAAGATCCCGAGAGGAAAATAGAGAAGGGATTGTGGCATGGCCATTCCCCTCACTTTCTGTCTCTCTGTCTCTGGTGAGCACACGCGTCCTATAGCAAAAATCTCTCTCTTCAAAAAAAAAAAAAAAAATCACAAAGATTTCTTCCTATGTGTCAGATTAAAAATGTACCAATTTTGGGATCAGCAGTTGGCGTAATGCCTATGTCGCCGGACTCCCATGTCATTGACTGCAGTTCGAGTCCTTGGCCCATTGGCTTAAACTCACGCTAGCTGCATGTGCTTGCATTCCCAAGATCCCAGGAGGAGAAAGGATTGTGGCATGGCCATCACCCATGGGGAGTGATTTCTCACTTTCTGTCTGTTTGTCTCCCTCTGTCTTTGTGGTGAGCGCACGTGCCCTATTGCAAAAACCTCTCCCCCCCAAAAAAATTTTTTTAATGTAAAATGTACCAGTTTTATAGTTTTAGGTTTTATGTTTAGGTCTATGAGCCACTTTGAGTTAATTTGTGTACATGGTATAAGGTGTGTACCAAAGTTGATCTTTTTGTGTATGGCGATCCAGTTCCAGCAGTTGATGAAAATAATACCTTTTCATATAAATTTGAATATTTGTTTTTATTCATGGTAGAGTATATGCACAAGGGAATGGGGTACCCTCCCCAGGGTTTCGTCACAGTGTGATCCCTCTCCTTACAGTTTCCGGCACGTGCATGTACCTGGTGGGTTTTCAGGCTGACTGGGGCAAGAACTCAAAGCACAGTCAGCATGTGGCTTCCAGCTCTGCACTCCATAAGCTGCTGGCTGCATCGCAGAGGCTGGGCCTTCATATAAGTTTTAGAACTAACTTCTTGATGCCTATAGATGATTTTGGAGAGGACTGACATCAACACTGGCCCTGTAATTCATGAACATAGTGTATCTCTTCCGTGGTACGTGCCTTCGATTTGCCTCATCAGTGTTTTGTAGATTTCAGCATACAGATTGCACATATGTTGTCAGATTTATATTTAGCATTTTGTAGTGAGCTGAATGGTAACCCTGCCCCCCCAAGATAAGTCTATATTCAACCTTCATAATCTATAAATGTGACCTTGGAGAAAGAGTCTTTACGGATCTAAGTAAGAATCTCAGTACGAAGTTATCTCGGGTTATTGGTTGGTTCTAAGTCCAATGACAAGTGGTGGTGGTGGTGGTTTTTAACTTTATTTATTTTGATTTGATCAGAGAGGGACAGTGAGAGACAGAAAGCCCCCCACGGGGGTGTAGGAAAGGACTGTGGATCCTGGCTGCAGCAGGTGGCACCTCCCAGAGGCTGCCTGCTCTCCAGGAAGAGCCTGCACTCGTTTTAGATACCAGCTCTGTTGTTTGACTTAGAACAAGCTACTTAACCCCTCTGGGTATCTCTATCTGAAAAGTAAGGTGAGCCATGCCTATTGTGAAGGACCATTATAAGGATGAAGTGTGGTGACATTAAACGAGGGCACTTAGTAGGTGGCAGTAGATGAGAGCGATTGCTAGGTTGGTATATGTTCAGTGGTGCGATGTCTTTTGATGAGAGTGGATAGGGGAAACAGCCCTGCGGGTCTGAGGGTAAGAACGTCTGTCACTTCATGTTCATGCCTCAGTTTCCTTTGTTGAAAGGCAGACACCGTCTGTTTATGGGAAAACATGGTTTCCGCAACCCTGTCTTCTAATAGCCAGCTCTTTATTTTGGAGCCCTGTGGCTGCAGTCTTTTTTTTCCTCCAGTTGCCGGAGGGCACATGTACTCTGTGTGTGTGTGTGTGTGTGTGTGTGTGTGTGTGTGTGAGAGAGAGAGAGAGAGAGAATCCGTGATGGGGTGTGGTCACAGTGTAATCTCTTCTCCATTTCTCCATCCGTGTGATTTTGGGTATGCATGTGCAAGTGCCCAGTGTGTTTTTCAAGCCTCTGGAGCTGGGATTCGAACTACAGCCAGCCATGTGGGATCCAGCTCTCTTAACCACCAGGCTACGGGGCCAGCCTTGACTGCTGTCCTTAAGATGCCCTTGGAGCTGGCTTGGCTTTGGTGCACGAGCAAGGTTTCTGTTGCTAAAGTCAGTGGGACACCCCCCCCTTCCCCATCCCCAGATGTCCATGGTGCTTCCAGAGACTTGACTCAGCACTGTCAGTTTCTGGATCGTTCTGCAGAGACCCTTGGAATTTCCATCCCCTCCTTTCCAGGCAGTGGGCAGCACTGGTCTGGCCCGCTCCATGAGGATGCTGGTGCTCCTGACACAGGTCCTGTAGCCTTTCCTGGAGGAGACTCAGTGCCTGGAAGGGGTCTTCTGGAAAGGGTGGGCTCAGAACTGTGCAAATTTCTCAAGAAAAGCTGCTGGTGGCTTCAGTTAAGCACTTCTCACTGCCCAGACCTTTGAAGGACTGGCCAAGTCATCACCCCCATTTTACAGAGAAGGAACTAGAGGCCCAGAGAGTTAGGGCTCTTACCCACTGCTGCCTGTGGGTCTGTGGTGGATCTTGCCTTCAGCTGAGGCCTCCTCGGGCTGCTGTGGTGGGCTGGAGGCCATTCTGGCAAGTCTGGTGACTTCTGAAATGTTCCCCTTTGGGGTGGCCTTTGCCCAGGCTTCAAGATCTGAAGCGTGCTGGTCCCTGGAGAACTGGAAGAACCCTAGCCCTTGGCCAAGGTCTTCCAAAGAACCACAGTGCCTGGTGGACAGGCTGGCCACGAGCACAGGGGTGCAGCGCTGCCCCCATTCTCGAGAACACCCAGTGGTTCATGGCACATTCAAGTTCTTCGGCCACCAGGGCCTGCATTTTTCCCAGTTTAAGTCAGCACGTCCTAAGTGTTCTATGAGGTTCGAACACATTCCTAGTAAAGGAAAATATGCGGGTGGACTCCACCTGCTGAAGTGCCCTCACATTCCTCCTTTGCTGGGTGGGGACTCTCTCCTGGCTGAGTCTATTCAAGGGCTCTGGTAGCCACCCAGGTGCACCTGTCCAGGGAGAGCATCCTCCCAGAGCTGGGCTGCTCAGAGATGCACCAGCCAGTAGTGGTGGGTCTGCAGGCAGCCTAATGGCTGAGCTGGCTGGGGACGCATGCGTGGGCATCCTAGATGGCCCTGGTCTCAGCCCATGTACCCCACCAGCTATGCCACTGGGAGGTGGGGCCACGAGGTGGAGGAGCTGTGGCTCTGTGGGGCAGGGTAACTGAGTGTTTCGAGGTTGTGGTGTCCTGGGTGTGGAGGGAGAGGCCCTCTTGGGTGGGAGACGGTGCTGGGAGAAGAGTGCAGGGAGAAGAGTGGGTGAGAGTGTTCTCAGTGGAGAGCGCCTGGTGAGCTGGGCTTGAGGTGCGGAGACTGGAGAGGGGCTGTGGAAGGGGCAGGCTGTACAGGACGGCTGGAGAGCCCAGGAAGACTGCAGTTATGGGGTACTGAGGCTTTGGGTCTGGCCACAGGTGTGAGCATGACATTCCCACCAGGAGAGGTCCAATTGCAGGCTCCAAGACCAAAACTGGGACGTCCGCTGGTCCTGTGCTCAGGCCCGGGGCTCTGGGCATCCTGCCCTACTGAGCAGCACCGCGCTTTCAGAGCCAGGGGAGGCCTCGTCTGCAGAGGGCAAGAGGCAGGCTTTTCTTTTTCCCTCCTCTCCTCTCCCCTCCCCTCCCCTCCCTTCCTCTCCCTTCCCTTCCCCTCCCCTAATTGCCAACAGGCATGTGTGTTCACCAGAGAGAGATGGAGAGAGAGGAAAAGAGAGGGAAGAGAAAGCACCTCTCCGGGAGGCATGTTCACACTGCAGTCTGTTTCCATTTTTCCACACTGCCGGGATTTGGGACACGCACATGCACACAAATACTTTTTTTTTTTAGAGGTTTTTGCTATAGGGCACATGCACTCGCTAGAAGGACAGAGAGACGGAGAGGCAGAAAGCGAGAAGTTACCTCCCGGGGGGATGGCCGTGCTGCAATCCCTTCTCCTCCATTCTCCTCTCAGGATCTTGGGCACGCACACATACGCACCCGGCATGAGTTTAAGCCACCAGGTATGGGACTCGAGCCACTGGAGCCAGGATTTGAACAATGCGGTTGGCCATATGGGATTCAGCTCCCATTAACCACCACACTAAGAGGCCAGCCCAAAGCTGACTGTTCTGGATTTGGGGCTGAAGGGGTTCAAGCAGAAGCACCAGGCCCCTCACGTTCCTGGAGTCCTATCTGAAGCCGCCCAGGGGTTCCTGTCTTGTGGATCCTGACTCCCACCAGCCGTCCTGCTGGGACATTCATAGAAGTCTGTTTTCCCAGAGGGTTGAGGGGTTGTCTCATACACACACACACACACACACACACACACACACACACGCATCCCCGGGCCTCATTTCTGGGGCCTAGGGAGGTGTGAGTGAAGCCTGGATGTGGCTGTGTTGGGCATGGGGGTTGGACTTGAGCTGACTGGGAGGAGGGACAGGCTCAGGGCCAGGCTGAGCTTCAGAGTCTCTGGGCTCCCCAAAACGCCCAGTGGCAGGGGCGAGTTATGGGGAGAGCTGGGGGGCAGGCCACCTCCCTAAGGTGGAGGCCCTGAGGGCACTCCTCGGACCACCGCCCACCTCCTCCAGGTACTCTGGGTACCCTCCTCGGTCGCAGCGTCTGTGAGAAAGGTGGGCGCAGCCCAGCCAGGTTCACGCCACCACACCCAGCGATCCCCGACACGTGGAGCTGTTTTCCCCAGTTTGCGGGTTTTCCACTTCATTCTTCAGAGGGGCTGTTCCTCCCTCAGTGTGTCCCCAAGCACTGAATAGATGCAGGGACTCTCTTTCTGTCTTTAGCCAGAAGCAGATTTCCCCGTCCCAGCAAGCAGAGGCAGGAGCCTGGAGTCGATGCAAGCCCAGCCCCAGGAGCCCGTCAGCGTGCCCCAGACGCTCACCAGCACACTGGAACACATCGTGGGCCAGCTGGACGTCCTCACCCAGGTAGGCCGCCACGCGAGTTCGCGCTCATCCGCGCTTGGGCTGGCTGGGTACCAGCTGAAGGTGGCCCACAGGCGGGGTTTGGAAAGCACGCCATCATCGCGGACCTGTGGTCCAGTGCAGGTGAGTGAAACAGCAGTGCCTGCCTGTGGTCCTGGCTTCTGGAGCCCGCGGAGCCCTGGCCGCGCCACTAGACAACGAATCACCGAGGCTGGGTCCTGCCTGGTGCGCCCAGAGCTGGCCTGTGCCACCACAGAGCACTGAAAGGAGCGCTGCACTTGCCAGCTCACCTGTTCTCCGCCGGGCAGGCGCTCCAGGGACATGCTGGGGAGCTGCGAGCAGGGCGTCGAGGCTTCCAAGAGCCCAGACTCTGGATTCCAGCCTGGCACCTGTCTTTATTCTCCGAGCGACACTGGAGAAACCCTTCCCTCCTCCCAGTACTGGTGTGTCTGTGATGTGCGGGCGGCCGTGAGCTCTGCCTCCACGTTCCCGGTGAGGATTAGGGAGGTGAGTCTGGGACAGTGCTTGGCCCACGCCTGGCTCTGGGTGGCCACTCAGTAAACGCTGGCTGTGGCCCTGACCTCCCGTCAGTGAGACTAGCTGTGGTCCCCGCCCTTCGGCAGCTTGTAACAGACTCATGGCGCGGCAGTTCCAGCTAAAGCACAATGTCACTGAGGTCGCCAGCACCACTGGGATATGCCCAGTGGGGCATCTCGCCCCAGGGGGGGATAGAGGTACTGGCAGAGGGAGCACCCCTGCCTGCAGGCAGCAGGGGGGACCCTGGGCACCTCCAGGGAATGAACAAGGCTGGGATGTGGGCAGGGGGCTGGATAGGATCCACAGTCCCCCAACTCCTGTCTCCTTGGCTCTTGGCGCCAGCCTAGAACTCTGCAGATTCCCCTCTTCTGTGCTAACGTATGGATGGAACGAGGCTGTGGTGGGGAGACGTGGGCCATGAGAGGAAGAGGGGTGTCAAAGCCAGGGTGGGGTGGGAGCAGCATGGAAGCACAGGCCCTAGTTCAGCCCGCACAGAGATGCAAAGGACCCGATGTCCCAATCAAGTGGAGCGGAAGTGGCCTCCTTTCCCCACCCCTGGATCTCGGGCAGAGAGGAAAGCTCCTTCAGGTTGTGTCACGTTGCCCGTGGCATGTCACAGTGCCAGCTGGGACTGCGCACCTCGGGCCCAGGGAAGGAAGCATGCACGAGGGGAGAGGCCAGGTGTCCGTGATGGGGGCTGGGGGACCGCACGGCACGGCGTGCAGGTATTTCTCCACGCCGGGAAGAAAGCGTGTGCTGGGGCGGGGCGGGGGGGTGGCAACACGCAAAGACTTAAAAACCAGACCCACTTCCAAGCCGTCAGAAACTGGCTAACGTTCTTCACAGCCTCGTCAAGTGAGAGATCAAGGGGGGTGGAATCAATTAGAACTTTCCAGGATAAAATTGGAAATTAAGTCTGAGAGGATGGTTAAAAATAGCAGTGCTGGATGCAGAGGGCGTAACGCTGCAAACATCTCCTGTCGCTGTGTTTTCGGGGCGCACGTGGAGGCTTCTGTGTCAGTGGTCGGGAGTGTACGGCAGCACTGGTCAGGGAACTCACATCTAGACGATGAGGGCAGGCCCGCCCCTGGCCTGCGGCTGGGGTCTGGGCGGCTCTGGGCACCCGTGTCATGCTCCATGCCGTTCAGCCCCTTGGCGGAGCCAAACGGCAGTCCTCTGCTGCCAGAGGCAAAGCCAGTGCCGTCTGTGTTTCTGGCTGCCATGAGACGGGAGGGTTCTCGGGAGACTTCGTGTGTCCTGAGGGAACGGGATTCCACAGACCACACCCCAAATTGAAGCCTCAAAGTTCAACCTGTTTTTAGAACTTGCGTCTCTGGTCACCTGACCTTACTCGGCCGCAGCTGTACCCCTGGCACCTCTAGCTGAGGTGTTTCAGCCGCCGCCAGGGCAAGCTCCACTGGGGGTTGGAGGTTTCCCCAGAGCTCTTCTCGGGCTCCACACAGCAGCGAGCAGGCCCACAGCAGACCCGTTCCCTAGGGCAGGGCCCAGCCGCCACTGCCGTCCTTCTTCCCGGCCATGTGGTCCGATCTGTAGGTATCGGCCTCAAGAGCTGGCCCCTCGGCAGGTGCCCGTCACCATCCACTGGTCCTGACTGCATCTGTGCTCTGCCCAGCGGTGTCTGGCCACCCCCACATGGCACCCCCACAAGCCATCACACAGTTCCCCCTGCCCATGAGGACGTCTACTTCAGAGCGGCCTCTGAGAGGGAAACCGGGTCCCCAGGCCTGTACCCTGCAGAACCTCTTTTTAGGGAACACGGAGACTGCAGGGGCGACAGTCATAGCCGTGTACTGAACAGTCACGAGCTTCCTGCCCCCAGGCTGCACAAGCAGGGCACCCACTGCTGAGCTCACAGTCCTTGCAGCCTCTCCTCACCAGGCTGGGGTGAGCATGGCAAGGCCACCTCTGGGTGCTTGCGGCACCAGTGAAGGTCCAGAGACCCAGTTTCAGTCCTGCTTGGGCGACCTCTTCCACAGCACCTCTATGTAAGGCAGAGGCCTGGAGGCCAGGAAGCTGAGCAAGCCCCTGGGAGGAGTGGCTCCAAGCAGCTTCGTCACTGCCCAGCTCAATGACCTGGGGCAAGTTGCTTAACCTCTCTGTTCCTTGCTTTCCCAGTCCTAGAACTCAGAGCTGGTAATATTAATAGCACCCACTTCACAGGCCTCATGGCAGGATGACTGCTGGCCCGTGTGAAGCTCCTCGAACAGTGCCCACCGTGGCTGCCAGGTGCCGCCCCTGCTGCTGCCATGGCTGCATCTTCGTGGCGGCACCAACATCCCCTGCCTGTGGCGCGAGGCCCTTCCCTGTCCAGGAGAGCCACTCCTCGGCCTCCCAAGCAGAGGTGTCTGAGTCCCTCTGTTCTGTGTGAGGACCCCCCCATCCCGCTCTCAAGAGGTCCCCAGGCTGAATCTCTGGATGACAGAGCCAGGCCCCCAAAGAGGAGCAGGCAGCTGAGGCCACGGGAGACAGCTGGGAATAGCACGTCGGGTGGGGCACAGCGCGCCTTAGGCCACGGCCCTCTGCAGTAGGATAATGAACTGCAGCCTGGGAGTTTGACTCCATCTGGTAAGACACGGAGCAGAGCAGCTCGCCTGACTGTGCGGGGTGGGGTGGAGGTAAGGGCAGGGAGGCTGGCAGTCAGGCAAGGGGCAGAGCTGTTATGGCTCCAGCCCTGGCAACTCTGCAGCTGCCCCAGCTTTGGTGCAGGACAGAAGAGGTAAGGAGACAAGCAGGACCAGGGCTGGCCCTTGCAGGGCTCCTGAGCAACCGAGCAAGCAAGGTGGCTGCCCCAAGCCCTCATGGGCCAGGAGACGTCTCAGATCAGGAGGCCAAACTGCCCTGGGGGTTTGTGCAGCCAACCCAAGAAACCCGGTCCTTGGGGCCAGCAGGTGGCATGGTGGTTAAGGCACTGGAATCCCACATAGCTAACCATGGTTTGAGGCCCGGCCCTACTGGCATGAAAATCATATCAGGTGTATGTGTGTGCATGCCCAAGATCGCAGAAGAAGAATGGCTCCATCCCTGTCAAGGGGAAGGGGGCTGACTTCTCACTTTCTCTCTCACTTCTCTGTCTCTCTCTGGCGAGCAAGCGCAGCAGAGCTGTCATGGCTCCAGCCCTGGCAACTCTGCAGCTGCCCCAGCTTTGGTGCAGGACAGAAGAGGTAAGGAGACAAGCAGGACCAGGGCTGGCCCTTGCAGGGCTCCTGAGCAACCGAGCAAGCAAGGTGGCTGCCCCAAGCCCTCATGGGCCAGGAGACGTCTCAGATCAGGAGGCCAAACTGCCCTGGGGGTTTGTGCAGCCAACCCAAGAAACCCGGTCCTTGGGGCCAGCAGGTGGGATGGTGGTTAAGGCACTGGAATCCCACATAGCTAACCATGGTTTGAGGCCCGGCCCTACTGGCATGAAAATCATATCAGGTGTATGTGTGTGCATGCCCAAGATCGCAGAAGAAGAATGGCTCCATCCCTGTCAAGGGGAAGGGGGCTGACTTCTCACTTTCTCTCTCACTTCTCTGTCTCTCTCTGGCGAGCAAGCGCATACACCCTATGACAAAAACCAAAAAGAAAGAGAACAAGAAAAAGAAACCTAGCCCTCTAACTCTGGAATGAGGATTGTACTGTTTCACTTTTGCAGGAATACCTGTTTTATAAAATGCATACATTATTTTTCAGAAGTGTGTA
>NW_006206856.1:1634837-1646986 GCF_000334495.1 Tupaia belangeri chinensis
CAAGCAGGTGCAGTTGTCAAGCTGTCCTGGCCTGTGAGGTCCCACTCTGTGTCAGGTGGACAGTCCTCAGAGCATAGAGTTCACATCCGCCCTCCCACCATTACCATCCTTCTGGTGTTTATCAAGCCTCCAGCTATGCCAAGCTTCCTCCTTTCATAGCCCTCGCTGTATCCTCCTACCTGGCGCCCAGCAGCCAGCGTCCTGCCAGGTGCAGTTAGGCGTCAGTAATGGCTTGTTGTACCTGGGCCAGCCTGGGTTCGCCCACCCTGGGGCTGCTCCAGGAATCCAGGAGATCCTGACCACGCCCCTGTGGGTCAGAGCCCCTGGCTTCCCTTGTGAACAGTTTTGCCTTGAGGAGTTAGGGGTAGCTTCGTCAAGTTCTGCAAAGCAAACTCAACCTTCCTGTTGGGTAAGGCCACAAGTCCTTGCTCAGGCTCTGGGATCACAGAGCCCTGCAGGCTGGGCCTTCAAGGTGACCTGCTGGAGAGCACAACCTTTGTCCTGGCCTGCCATTCCTTACCCCTTGAGATTGCTGTTGGGGCTCCCTGGTTTCCCTGCTGAGCTCCGTGGGGCCCTGATTCCAGTCTACGCCAAGCTCTGGGTAGCTGGGGTTGTGGAGCCTCACACGTCCCCACCAGATGTGGGAAGCATCCGTTCCCTCTTGGGTTTCAGGGCTGCTCTACCACCCTGAGGCCACCTGTCTGATAGCCTGGGCACCTCTGCCCTCTTGGATTTGAGGGCCAATCAGCTTGTCACCGTGGTGACCCTGGGCAGATGATGTTGCTCTCAGAGCCTCGGTTTCCTCCCTAGTAAAGTGGGGACGCTCAAGCCAGTTTGGGTCCTCCGAGCACTGTGGTGGCGTTCTCGGCTCATGGGTGTGCCAGACTGGTGCTGCTGTTTTAGGAAGCACAGCAGTCAGTCAGTGTGCTCTGAGGGGCTGTGGGGGAAGCCCCGGGGCAGCCTGGTGGCGCCGGGGCACTAGGAGTGGCCTTTGTAACCACTGGACTTGAGTCCCAGGAATGCATTTGAGCCTCCTGTGTGACTGGTGAGAACTAGGCAGGAGGGTGAAAGGAGAGAGGAAGAAGAGCTCTCTCCAGGCCCCAGGAGGAGGGCCCAGGCGGTGACCGAGTCAGGGTGGGGCGGGGGCCCATTAGCCGGAGCTTTGGACCCAGCCAGGCCCCTTGGGCCAAGATGAAAGGTCCTCACAGTTGTATCCTTCTGGCCCAGCCCATAGTGTACTGTCTGGAAGCCACAAGGCCAACTGCGGGTTCAGACCCTGGGGGTTGGCCTGAAAAAACACGCTGACTACACACAGGCACCCAGAATCCCGAGGAGCTGGAGAGCTGGGGAAAGGAGGTTGAGGCACGACAAGACTGTCTTGCACGTACACGTGTTCTTTATATACAAAAAAGAAGGTGTGCTTATGACGGCCGTTCTGTGAATCAAGTTATTGTACTGTTTGGGGGGACAGTGTATGTTCTAACAACGGAATGTCAATTTTTCTTTGGGAGGCTTTCCGCTCCTCACCAGCCCGCCCCCCATGGGGACTCTCAGGAGCCCTGACAGCTGAGTCAGGAGTGAGCTGTGCACGCCTCACCCAGGCATCTTGTGTCTGTCCCTTGAGGGTGGGGGCTCTGCTGTGAGCCTGCCCCGAGCCTCGTCCCCTCCCCGGGCCCCTCTGGAATGAGCAAACACTTGTTGCATGGCTGTGCTGGGGTCACTCACCTGCTGGGCCTGCCCAGAGTCCTTTCTCCTCAGAAAGGTGGCTTGAAGCCAGAGATCTGCGAAGTCCAGAGAAAGGCCCAGACCCCGAGTCAGAAGCCTCAGCTGCTCTGACCCGGCTTTGCCTCATGCATTCTGGCCTCTTTTTTTTTTTTTTTTTGGTTAGAGGGTATGCACGCTTGCCCAAAAGAGAAGACTACAGCACCCCTCCTGGGGGGATGGTCAAGCCACAATCTTTTCTTCTCCATTTCTCCACCTTATCGGGATTCTGGGCACTCACACAGCCCCAGTGTGTTTCTCAAGTCACCAGGTCCAGGAACCAGCAGTTAGCGTAATGGCTGTGTCGCTGAACTCCCATGTAGTCGACAGCAGTTCGAGCCCCAGACCTGGTGGGTTAAATTTACACCAGGCGTGTGTGCATGTATGTCCAAGATCCCGAGAGGAGAATGGAGGAGAAGGGATTGCGGCGTAGCCATCCCCCCAGGAGGATGATTTCTCGCTTTCTGTCTCTATGTCTCTCTCTGTCTTTCTGGCAAGCGCACGTGCTCTATAGCAAAAGAAAATAAAACTCTACAAAAATATAAATCAAGTTACCACGTCCAGACTCAAACTATGTACATGGCCACGTGGTATCTGGCTGCCTTAGCCACCAGCTACAGAGCCGGCCCCTGGTTCTGGCTCTCTGAGCAGGGAACATGAGGCACTGCCTGTCTACCTGTCTACCCAACAGGGTGGACAGCAGAGATCAGCATCTCAGATGGGGCTGGGACTTCCCCTGGGACCTTATTTCATCTGCCCCTGGGCCAGGCCTTTCCCATGAAGAACTCCAGACTGGCCCCTGTGGTTTCTAGCTCGCCTGCTTAGTGGTGTGTCCGCTGGGGGTGTCCAGGAAGAGGCCCTGACTTGGGTGCTCCAGGCAAGGCGGTGTCCTCACAGGTGTGGAAAATTCACCAGCAAACTGGAAGGTGTTTCCACAGAGTGTCCCTGTGCGAGTGCACCTCCGTGGCTTCCCTCGGGGACTCCCAGGGGTGGGAGCTCGTGGCTGGCGAGCTTGGTTGGTGTCTGGAAGCTGCAGAGACCCTGGGTCTGTTTGAGGGTGAGGAGGTGGCACATGGAGGTGGACAGTGACCCAGAAGCTGGGGAGGCCATGGCGATGGCCGCGGCAATGGCCACGCAGAGCCCGACAAGTGGCTTGGTGTTTTTTTCCTCAGAAGCCCACAGCAGAGTTCTTTTTGACTCCAGTTTCAATTCTCACTGCTTTTTCAAAATATCCAGCCATGTAATTCCTGCTCCAAGTGTTTTTTATGGCACCGGTGCCTCGGGCTGGCCACAGCAGTGCCGTGACGTCACGTCCAGACTCCTGTGTCTCGCAGAGCTGCTGGGCTCTGGGACCCGGACATGCACGTCAGCCCTGCCTGCCCCGCTGGTTTGTGTCTCTAACGTTTGAGTCCCTTAGATGTTCTGGTCACTGAGCTCTGCCGACCTGACCCAACAGGACCAAGGGCTTTGCCTACTTGTTTTGGGGACTTAGAGAGAAGCTCCCCTTTGCTTCGAGACTTCCTGACCCCACCAGCCACCACAGTCCTGGCGGTTCCCTACATGGGCTGCTCAGGGGTGGCCCGTAGCGCCCCCCTTGTGGGGAAGGTGGGAATGCCGGGTCCTCCTGGGGCTCAGCTGCCTGACACTGGGCACCCTCTCTGGGAGGCCAGCTGTTGTCTGTGGAAACAGACTCCAGATTTTAGTGTGGTGCTGCCATCTGCCCCGGTCGGCCTTCCCAAGTGTACCCAGGCCAGATTTGTAGGGCAGGTACAGGTACAAGCCACCTTGTGGGTCCCTGTCTGCAGGGGTTGTGCCCATCCCCTCATTCTCCCCCCTCCCCCATTGCTCATACCCAGGGCCTAAAGGTGGTGGCTGTCCCTACAAAGGGGCCATCTTTCCACGTCAGCATGTCTAGCCACCTTGTGGACTTCACCCCGAGTGGTGTAGTTGTCCTCACCTCTTTTTATTTTCTTCCCAGTTCCGCTCTAAGGTCCATGTGCTCCTCTGAAGAGAGAGCTCAGAAGGGGGAAAGTGAGAAATGAGCCCACAGCGGCATGGCCATGCTGCACTCTCTTCTCCTCCCGTCGTCTCTCTGCATTTGGGGCCTGCACCCACATGTGCCTGGCGTGCATTTCAAGCCAGGGTCAATACTCCAGCTGCCAGTCAGCCATGTGGGGACCAGCTGCCTTAGCCACCATGCCACCGGCTGCCCTTGTAACCAGCGTCGGGTTCAGCACGCAACGGCATGAGCTCCTCCCCTTGGGGCGTGGGGACAGAGATTATTTTCCTCCTATAAGGAGGCTACTTCTGCCATCTTCCAACAAGTGGTGTGGCAGTTAAGATACTGGACTCCCACATGGGCAACCGCGGTTCAAGTCTCAGACCTGGTGGTTTGAAAGTCATGCAGGGCCCAAAATCTAGAAGCATAGAGGAGAAAGGATTGCGGCATGGCCATCCTCCCTGGGGAGTGATTTCTCTCTTTTCCTCTCACCATCTTTTTCTGTTTCTCCCCGGCAAGTGCACACATCCTATGACAAAAAAAAAAAACTAAGGAAAACATTTTTTTAAAAAGAGGCTACTTCTTGGGTGATGAGGGACTCAAGATGCTGTCTGATCCGTACCAGGGACACGGATGGTACCTGACTCTAGCCAATTACAGAGGACTGGGAAGAATGTCCGAGTGGGCCCCAGCCCCTTCCCAGCCCTGCAGCTCTTTGGCATCTCCCTCACAGGCTCTTCTGGCTTTGCAGGGGCAGGTGAACATGACGCTGTGTCTTCCTGGGTACCACAGCAGGGCTGGGGCCGCTCCCCTCGTGGCCTGCAGCCTGCGAACAGCACTTGAACAGGGCTAGTTCCTATTGTCCCTGCACAGGGGCTGATGGCAGCTCCCACAGGGTCTGGCAGAAAACCCTTGTTTCTGTCTCCTACCCTGTCTGCGGTTGTGACGAATAGCACCCTTCGCCAGAGAAGCTACAGATCGATAGCCCGCCTGCCAGACGGGCTCGGCCATGGCTGTGGTTACCTCTGGGGGCCTGGGAGTGTTCACGTCGGTCGTATGAGATTTCTTCTGTGAGGCTCGGAGCTGGCCTGGAGATAGGGGAGGGCTGGAGGCAGGCGAGTGGGAGGATGACAATGGGGGATTGAGGCCCACGCAGGGATAGCTCGCCCAGGCTGACTCTGGGCTTGCTCTGCGAGGAGGGGAGAAGGGGACTCCAGGCGGCTTGCCCTTGCTCCTCTGGAGCCTGAGGGTCCTGCTGGGACGGGCCAAGCACAGACCAAAGGAAGGGGCCCTGGCCAACCCTGGCGCAGTGGTGACAACACTGCAGTGCTGAGGCCACTCGGAAGGTCCTCGCATCCTGAGGTCTCCCTGTACACACTGACACATGTGTCTGAGCCTGCTGCCAAGGCCGGCTGTGGCTCGCGGCGTGAACACCCTGTTGGGGCAGAGCTGCTGCTCTCTCTCCTTCTCCCTGTCTGCATCACTCATGGAGAAGTAAACGTGAGAAAAGAAAAGCAGCAGAGTGGAGCAGCTGGTGGAGTGGTTATGGTGGCTGGATCCCACATGGCTGACAGCGTGGTTCGAGTCCTGGACCTGATGGCTTGAAACACATGTCAGGCGTGTGTGCGTGTGTGCCCACACTCCAAAGAGGAGAAATGGAAGAGGGGATTGTGGAGTGGCCGTCTCTGTCTCTCTCTGGTGAACACACACATCCTCTAGGAAATTAAAATGGGGGGTACTGTGTGTGCCGTGACAGGCAGCCCCAGATGGATCCCTGTGGCTCTGCAGATCACCCAGCCACAGCTGACCCTGTGGCTGCCTGGTGCTCTCTAGAAGAAGGTGCCACTTCAGCAGGGCTGTGGGGGTCTCATTCCTCCCCTTCCCTTCTCTGCACAGGGCCCTGATCCCCCCATCCTGTAGTACAGACCCTTATCCTGCAGTAGCCACAGCCGGGCAGGAGCGAAAGCAGAAAGAAGGCTCGAATACAGCAGGCGTGGCGGGGGAGCGTCCTGCGCCCCCATTCTGATCTGGGTCCGTTTGGTACCACCAGCAAACCTGGTGAGGTGAGAGGCCAGGTGTCCCAGGTGGACCAGCAGGCATGGACAGCCTGCATGACTACCCCTGGTGTCTGTGCCCCTCCTGAGACAGGCCTGTTGGGGGAGCTTCCAGGCTGTTCCAAGGTTTCCAGGCTCCAACAAGCTCCTGAGCCATCCCTCTGGCTTGGAGTGATCGTCTCCTGTCAGGTCTTGGTAAATCCACTACTTTATGTGGAGCGTCGGCAAAGTCAGCCTCCGGAGACCCAAATGCACAAGGGGCCAAGGCCCAGCCCACAGCCTGAGGTCCACACCCGGACCCGTCCCTGGAAGACACTCGGCTTGCCTGATGGCCTGCGCATGGCTAGCGAGAACATGTGCTTGAACCTGTGCCAGTGTCAGTCAGCTGGAGCTCAAGGGCCTCCTTACTGGTCTGAGCAGTGCCCCAGGGTCCCAAGAACATCCACTTTTATGAATGATGGTGAGCGAACCCACCTTCTCCCCTTTTCACCCATGGTAGAATGTTGACGTGTGCACACGAGAGCGAGAGGAGGCCCTCTACACGTCTGGTCATGCAGCAGTCCATGTCCTCCAGGCCTCCAGCCCTCCTGCCCACCGGATCGCGGGCACTTGCACATGGGCTGCGTGTGTTTCTGGCAGATCAGGCAGGGACTGAACCCAGTCGCCATGTGGGGTTGGCTTCTCTCGAGCAGTGCATTGCCCCTGTGCCATGGAGCCAGCCCTGGACCCACTTTTAATAGTTTGTCCTTTGGGGGGAAGCAGTGATTGGGGGAAAGTGGTGTTTATTTCAAACGAGGGCCAGTGGCACAGTGGAAAAATACGACACTTGGTGAAGCAATCCACAGCGGGAGGTTCCCGGCTCACGTCTGAAGGCCTCCCTGAGTTCACCAGTGAACTGAGCTTGCCTGTGATCAGGGGCTGCCCAAAAGCTTGGGGGGGGGGTGCTCTTCTCTGTCTCTCTCAGTGATAGAAGAAATAAATAACAACAGCAAAAAAATACGATTCTATAAAGCCACGAAGAAGGTAAATTAGCCACGATTCCTTGATCTGGTGGCTAATTCAACTGGTAGAAAATAGCGCTTCTTGTACTTCCCGGAGAGAACTAATCCTCAGTCGAGGTGGGGGCTGGGATGCGGCAGCACTGGAGAAATCCTATATCCCTGAGATAATGCGAAACAGAAACACGGGCCATGGGCTCAAGGGACCCACAGCTTGTTCTGTGTCGTTGGCAGCAGATGGGGGTGAAGGGGAGGGGTTATAAAGACAGTCATGGAGCCCAGAGAGAGTGGGAGGGATTCCTGTCGAAATCTGCTTTTCTGTGGATCAGCTGTGTGTGATCCTGGGACGTTAGCGTGTCGGCGTCTGCATGAGAGGAACTTGCCAGTCCTTCCCTCCAGAGTTCGGGCCCCAGGCTTTTAGTCAGTATCAGATCAGGTCTTGGGGGACTGGGGAGGATCCAGCAGCTTTCTTGACTCCTGCCCCCGGTTTTCCACCCCATTTCCTGGTGAAGCCAGGAGGCTTCCTTCCTCCTGAGGCCAGCTGGTGGGCTTGGCCTGCCCACCTGCTCTCCCTCCCTGCCCTCCTTCAAGTCGATCAGGGCCAAGGCCCAAGCTGGGGTGAGCATTCCTCAGCTCCAGAGTAGGGCGCCCTCTGGCCTGGGGGACCTGGGGTCTCCGCAGTAGTCCTTCCAGCACTCAGCGTGCACCCGCCATGTGAGCAGGAAGATCGCTGTGAGCTGGAGTGGACACCCCTGTCCTGGTGCTGCCGTTCAGGACTGGCATCTGCAGCCTGCCCAAGCACTGGGTCTGCACCCTCTGACTCCAAGCCCTCTGTGCCTCAGACCCTTAGGTGCTGGGCTGTGGCTGGGCCTGGAGGCAGTCTAGGATGGTGGGCAGGACTAGACTCCAACCAGCAGCCCCTGTCCCCAGAAAGCTGGGCTGGTCCCCAGGCACCCCTGACATGTGGCAATGGGCTAAGCAGGGCATCACTAGGAAGCCAGGGCCCTGCACAGGTACACATGCATGCACACACATACACGCGTGTGCATGCACACACAGGCATTCACCAAGAGATGAAACTGGAGCTGGCAGGAGTCAAGGCAGGGCTGGACGGTGGGGCAGGGGCAGGGGCAGGGGCCCTCCTTTGTTTTGATAGCTCATGAGACCCCACAGCACAGAGATTCCCTTTTTCTTGCATCTGTTTTAGATCTTTGGACTCCGAGTGAAGTCAAAACCATGCTCCAGGGAAGATTAATTCCACATTTTCCATCTTTGCAATGAAACCAAAGGAAAGTTAGACATTCCGTGCAGTGCAGTCGAGACCAGGGGTGCGGAGCCAATGGCCAGAGCCAGGATGTTCCCCCTGCCTGGCAGTGCCCCAGGGGTGTGGCTGGGCAAGTGTCCTCTCCCTGAGCCCAGGGCAGTGAGGACCCCCCCCCTTCCTGCAGTCATCTGGCTCCTGGGCTGTGGGGGAGGGGACTAGAGAACTCCAGGCCCTGTAGGGACCTCCTGGCGGAGCCCAAGTCAACCACAATCCTGGAAATGATTAGAAAGAACTTCCCGTCACAGGCGAACTAAGAAGGAGCCAGACCACCACGTGCCCTGGTGGCTCAGGCTCTCCCAGGCCACCCTCTTTGGGGCCTCATCAAACAGCATCTGTGCCCCCAGCTTTCCCAACGTCCCAGCGCTCAGCCAGAGCAACAGCTGGGGGAGTCTGTTGCCCACAGTGCACCCCAGTGTCCAGCCCAACCCAGGCAAGTACCGCGTACACGTCAGCTGTTGACGGCCCGTTACAGTGGCTGTACGAGACGAAATACCTATCCCAGGCCACCCAGCCAGTGAGCTGTCAAGTCTGGATTAGAACCCAGGTCATGCAGGTCTGGAGCTTATGCTCTTGTGCCCAGACAGAGCTTCCACCAGGCTCATTCTGTCATTCCCAAGCGCCCACAGTTGTGTTCGCCACTGTGTGTGAAGAGGGGAGGAAGCCAGGTGCCTGGGTGCTTGGATGCCTGCGCACTAGTGCCAGGGCGACGAGGCTCCTTGGGAGAGGAGGTTGGAGTGGGGCTTGGGTAGGGCGTCTACCCAAGCAGTGAGCCTTGAGTACCACTGAATGCCATGCCAAAGGATCCTTTATCCTTGAGGTCTTGGTCCAGAGACACAGCAGACACAGTGAGGAGGGCAAAGCCAGAAGTCGAGTGTGGCACAAGGGTGGGCACTGCGAGGGGGGACCAGGAGGTGAGTGAACCCAAGTGCTAAGTGGGAAGGGAAGCGCCTGGGCCTGCAGCAGCAACCTGACCTGACTAGAGACCTGGTGCTGGAGGTCCTGGCTGGGCAGGAGCTGCCCATCAGGTGAGAACGCAGAGCCCTGTTGATGGTGCCCTGGCTGGGCAGACATGGCAGCTGGAGGGGCCCGGGCCCTGTGGCCCCTCCCACACCGAGTGGCTGCCTATTCTGAGCCCCCAGATTCTGATGCCCTGGCTCCTGGCCTCCCTGTTAGGCTTTAAGCCAAGGATAGCCGTAGTCCCCCTTACCGCCGTGCCTCCAGTCCAGGCAGAGTGTGCGAAGGGGTGTAGCAGGACACCGGCTCCCAGCCTCCATCTGTCTGGCCCCGCACCCTATCTGCCTGTCCTGCAGCTCTGGGAGGAGCCCACAAGGGGCCCCACAGAGACCAACACTGCACCTAGGAGGGCCACCCCAGAGCAGGGAGGGAGTGGGGTGTAGGGGAAGCCTCACGTGAGGCCTGCATGTGTGCGAGCATTGTTCAGGGCTGACCGAACATCCAAGAAACTGGCCCATCAGCCTGCTCCCTTGCTCTTCCCCTGCAACGTTAGATGTGACTCACTACCAGCGGCAGGGCAGCTCTGCTGAGAGCCAGGCCCGACGGGACTGGTGCCATGGCCACACTGTCCCCACGAGCCCTCGGGGGCTGGGCTCTCCTGTTTGCTGGTGCCCGCCCAACGTGCAGAGCGAGTAACATCAGATGCCCTCGAGTAGTTGTGGATGTCCCATAGCCCCTTGGGGTCCCGGAGAAGTTACAGCCCCAGGTTTTCTGCCCTGTCTGCATGTGGGCGTGAGGGGAGGCCTCTGCGAAGGTAATGGCAGCAGTGGCCCCGGGGGAAGCAGCGGCTGCCGGCGAGGATCTGGCTCGGAGGCACACTGGTCTGTTCTGAAAGACTGCTTCCTTCCGTCTTCCCACTGCTCATGGGACAGTGGCTGTGGTTGGTTTCTGGGCCCAGCCTCTTGTTCCAGAGTTCCTTCTGGAACCGATGCCCTTCAGGCTGGCCACAGGCATGTGAGCGCACCGTGCTCCCAGGCTGTACCTGCTCCGACCTGCGAGCCCGGTGAGACAGTGCCAGGGAGTGGAGGCTTCCCACTCCTTCCCCTTCTGGCCCGGGGCCCCTTCTCCTCCTCCCTTGTGGGTGGCCTCCGTGCCTCTTCCTGCCGAACCACTCCAAGTCAACCCCACTGGCCTCCGACGGTTCTGAGGGCGTGCCTCAGGGCCATTGCACCTGCAGTCCTTGTACTCGGAAAGCATTTCTCGCGACTCGTCTTGTGCTGTTTCCTCACAGAGGCCTTCCTGGCCGGTCCCGCGTCAGCCCAGGGCAGGTGAGCCATGTCGGGCCTGGATTGACTCCGAGCTCAGACCCGGTGGGCAAGATACCCAGCTGCTCCTGTTCTCTTGCCTCCTCCCCAAACACGGTGAAGAGGGGACGCAAACGAAACCTGAAAAGGAAAGAGACGTGAGAGGTGGGAGAAGAGCTGGGGGGAAAATGTAGGCCCAAGCCCACCTCAGGAGGAAACCAGGCCAGGGAGGAAAAGAGGCCAGCAGGCTGAGAGAAGGGAGGCCAGATTGTGAGGAGGCGGAGGCTCGGAGAAGGAGGCCGACAGGAGAAAGGACAGAGGAGAGGCCTGCGCCAGCCTGGGAGAGCCCTAGGGTATTGGTGGAGAGGATGGGCCCGCTGGGCTCCACAGGCGCGGGGAGCCCTGTGGGCTGCTCACCACTTTGGGGGTGCAGGGTCATGGTGTCGGGGATTGGACTCTGCCTCCCCTGTTCCCCTGGCCCTGCACAGAGCCCGGAGCTCGGGCCTGCACCAGCTGTGGGGTCCTGCAGAGGCCCTGCAGGCCCATGTGGCCCTGTGGTCTCGTGGTTCCCTGAATGTGAGTCTCTTCACACACATCCAAGGAGATGAGGCTCTGTCCTCGCCCCTTAGAGGCCAGCGGAGCCACAGACCCAGGCTCTGTCCTAGACAGGACACCTGAGCTGGCCCAAGTGGGCCCTCAGTAGGTGTGAGGGTCCAGGTCTTGGCGCCCTGTGGGGCCACAGCAGGCCTTCAGCAGACACCTAGGAACTCGGTGATGGCAGAAAAAGGCATCTGAGGTCGTGAGGTGTAGAATGGGGACATCTGTCAGAATGCGCCCCATGCTGTGTTCCTCCTCCGCCGGAGTCGGGGCCCCAGGTGCCAGACTTGTCTCCATGGACTGGCATTTTGGTGCAACTTCTGTGGACACCACTACGATCTTTAGGGGGCTAAAAATAAAAGCCTGTCACTTTAAAATCAGTTCTTTTTATACCACGCTCAGAAGGCCCTTCGGGGTGTTACATAAAGCGTCTTACACATCCCGGACTGAGTGAGAACGCCCCAGTAGGAGGCAGATCCCAGCGTCTCCTCTCCCGAGCAGGAAGATGAGGATTCGGAGAGAATACGCCATTGTTCGGCCTCCCCAAGGACTTTCCTTGGCCAGCGCCAGCGCCGGGATGAGTCATGCCGGACACCCCACCCCCTGGCCGAGCTCCCGGCCCCAGCCGGCCTCTGGCCACACTCGCTCTCAGTGTTGGTCCCCGACACCTTACCTGGGTTAGGCATCCCTGCCCTGAGGAGCCCCGCAGCACCGCTGATGTCATCCTTAGCCCTGGAGGGCCTGAGCTCCCCTGCCTGCCCTGCTCTTGGGCACCCAGGGGGCCGTGGATTCGCTGCCCGCCCTCTTCCTCTCTTGGCACCCTCGCCCCCGCCGGTCCTGAGTCGCGGTGGTGGGAGAGTTTCGGAAAGGCGGAGGCTCCGCTCGTTGGCATAGGCGCCTTCTCAGATCCCGGTCAGGCCTCTCAACCCCTCAGGGAGCCTCACACTCGGCCTGTCTATCCAGAGCCTGTCTTCTGCCTCTCACGTGGGACCTGTCCTTGTCCTGTGTCCCCATCTGACTCACCACCAGGTGGTGTCGGTTCATTCCTCGTGGCTCTCAGGCTTGCTCACTGTCCACCCTCGCTGCCCGCCCTAGCACAAGCCACCATCATCCCCTCTTGTGCTCTCGCCTCCACCTTGGCCACCACGTGGCCACTCA
>NW_006206856.1:1647153-1651162 GCF_000334495.1 Tupaia belangeri chinensis
CCTCTGGCCCCCCTCGCCCCCGCCGGTCCTGAGTCGCGGTGGTGGGAGAGTTTCGGAAAGGCGGAGGCTCCGCTCCGCTCGTTGGCATAGGCGCCTTCTCAGATCCCGGTCAGGCCTCTCAACCCCTCAGGGAGCCTCACACTCGGCCTGTCTATCCAGAGCCTGTCTTCTGCCTCTCACGTGGGACCTGTCCTTGTCCTGTGTCCCCATCTGACTCACCACCAGGTGGTGTCGGTTCATTCCTCGTGGCTCTCAGGCTTGCTCACTGTCCACCCTCGCTGCCCGCCCTAGCACAAGCCACCATCATCCCCTCTTGTGCTCTCGCCTCCACCTTGGCCACCACGTGGCCACTCCCTAGACATCCCCATGTAGCTGCAACCCCCAGCCCAGGAGCCCCCCGCACCCTTCGCTGTCGGGGATGAAGAGGAAGCTGCCTGGCGTGGCGCCTGAGTCCAGCCCCATCTCCTGCCTCTTTCGAGGCCCCTCCCTCACTCGGGCATGTGGGCCTCCTTTGGTCCATCCCTCCTGCTCACCACCTTCCCTCCCACCCCAGAGCCTCCGTATGCACGTTCCCTCACCTGATGAACGCCTCTCCCACCTTCGCTCCTTCCTCCCTTCCTTGGAACGCCGTGGCCAACCTCTGAGCAGGCCAGACCTGGCCACATGGCCCACTGGTCTGGGCGAGGGCTTAGCATCTGTCTCTTAGAGCCAGGCCCTGTGTGCCCAGCAGAGTCGGCCATGGTCACCTGGTCACCACAGTCTGCTGGGCACCCAGGCCTACCCAGGTCGTGCTCCATGAGGATTGCACTGAGTGAGGAAAGCCTGGGACAAGGGTCAGCACCTTTTTTTGTTTCTTTAATTTGCCAGAGGGCACGTGGGGGGGTGAGAAAGCACCCCTTCCTCCCCCTATGGGGGATGGTTGCATTTCAGTCTTCTCCAGTCTCTCTCCTTTCATGGTTCTGGGCATGCATACACATGTGCCCAGGGCATTTTTTAAGCTGCCAGACCTGGGACTGGAACCGCGCAGTTGGTCATGTGGGATCCAGCCACCCTAACCACCGTGCCACTGACCAGCCCATGGCACACTTTCCTAAGTGGTAAGTGTTGTGGGCTTGGGCCACAGGGTGTCACAGCTACTGAGCCCTGCCATCGAATGTAAACCGATGGGCTCGCGAGAAAACGCTGCTTCCCAAGAGGGCAGAGCTGTGGCCAGCTCTGGGCAGGCAACAGTGTTCTGTGACAAGGGCTGTGCTTCCTGGAGCTTGCCGGTAACAGACCGGAGAAGGTGGTTCAGAGGTGACCCCCCGCCAGGTGACCCTCTGACAGGTGTGACTTTGTAAAGATGAAACTTCTGGAGCCTTGACAAGCAGGCCTCCTGAGCCTCCCCCGCACTGGCCATTAAAGGCTGTGACTCTGGGACGTGGATAGTGGTGAGTGACAGAGCTCAGGTGTGGGGTCCTCCCTGTGGCTTCCTGCCCCCTGATTTAGGAGGGAAGGTGCCCGACTGCATGGAGCCTAGTCTTTGAGGGGTGGGTGTCCAGCAGAGAGCCAGGCGGGTCCCACGGCATCTTTGGGGCTGGTCACTTAAGCTGCAGTGACACAGGTGCCCCCGTGAGAGAGCAGAATGGGCAGTTTCTCGATCATGTTGTTGAGAGGTATGGTTGGTCCCCACTGTCCCTACGATACTGCCTCTCTTTTTAGGTTTTTGTCATATGCACTCACTAGAAAGAGGGAACGAGAAATTGCCCCTGGGGGGGTTCGAGCACACCACAGTTCCTTCTCCTCTCTCCTGGGATTTTGGGCACACTCACACACGCGCCCGGTGTGATTTTCAAGCTGCCGGATGTGGGACTCCAACCATGGTCAGCCATGTGGCGGTCTAGCACCTTAACCACCATGTCACCCACTGGCCCCTAATGTTGCCTTTTTGTGGCTCAAACGAATTATTAGGACTGTCATGACCATCCCAAACTGAAATGTTTAGCCAGGCAAGAGGCCCTGCTGTCCGGGGCCAGGGGACACCTGTGCCTGGAACTGGCTCTGAGAGTGACCTAATGGTGTGAGAGGGCTGCTGCTGGCCCCGAAGCTGCCCGTGCCCACCATGGTCTGGAGGAGGAAGCTTCTGCTCATTCGGTCTGGAGCAGCGAGGCTCGGTGGCCGAGACCAGGTCCGCGAGCCCTGGCCTCCCCAGTCCTTGCTTCAGTTTCCCTTGCCCTGCCTGAGTTAGAGACCTGTGGACACCCATGTCAGCCAAGGTGGTTTCCTTGTGGTACCTGCCACCTGAACCAACCTGTACCTCCCTGCATTCTTTCTGAGGGCTGGACCAGACCTCTAGCCGCTGCTGCCCTGGCCAGGGCACGGTGAGACTGTGGATCCCAGGGTTGCTCGGAAGGTCCGTCCCCACTTGGTACAGGTTGAGCTGGGCCGTGGCATACCCAGAGTGACTGCAGAGGCGATTGCCTTCAAGGTGCTGCTCCTCGCCCTCCAGGGCAGGCGTGGCCTTGTCCCTGGACTGGTAAGAATAGGCCCTGTGTGGCGGGAGAATTCCCAGGGCCGCCAGCACCCTAGGTGGGGCGAGTAGCAGCCTGCTTGGTGGGGTCCGGCTGAGAGTTGGGTCACACCCCCGCCCGTGACGCTGGCAGTGGAAAGGAATGGCAGTGGCCACTGTGCTCTGAACACTCAGGCAACACGTGTCCACCAAGCCCTAATGTGCACCTGGAATTGCGGTGAGGATGTGCTCGCCCCCCATTGCTCTAAATGGACAGGTAAAGGTCCCACACTACAAAGGAGGCCACGCCATATGACCTAAATCAGTCCTTGTCAGGGATGCCCGTCATACCCCAAGTTCTGTCCCAGAGGCCGTCTTCCCTCCTCCTACAGGCCCCAGCGTAGCTGTCGTCAGTGTGGCCACACCGCAGTGGCCCGTGCGCCTGCTGTGGGCCTGCAGGTGCCTGCCGGCCCCCCGCCTATCAGCACCACCAGCCTGAGCATGCCTGACCTTTGCTGGCTCGGTGCCCTGCTGGGGCTTTTCCATCACTGCGGACACCTTTTCCCCTTAGAGGGATGGCAGGTGAGCAGATCTGAGACGAGGCTTTCCAGGTTCCGCTTTCTTGCGGGGTGACCGTTCTCCAAAAGAGCGAGGCCCCGTGCTGTTCCAGTGGGGCCACGAAGGAAAACATGCGAAGCAGAGACTGTCAGGCAGCGTCCTGTACTCATTCTTGTGTTTGCCAGAGGGCGCAGCTGCCAGAGGGAGACAGAGACGGTGTGTGTTGGGGGGAGAGGACAGCAAGAAAGCACTTCCCATAGGGTATACTCTCACTGCAGTCCTTCCGGGATCTGTCACGTACGTGCCTGTGCCCAGTGTGTCTTCCACGCCGTTGGGTCTGGGACTTGAACTACGTGAGTGGATATGTGGGATTCAGCCATATTAACCACCAGGCTACCGTCTGGCCCAGACAGCGCCGTAATGTAGAGAAGTCCAAAAAGCATCCTTCTCTGTCTGGCCCATCCTCCTGGCTCGAGGAGAGTTTGGTGGGATCCGTGTGGCTGGGAATCACCTGGGGACTTGTATCTTGGCAGTCCCACCAGGCACCTCGTCAGAGTGGGCAGGGAGGGGTCGGGAAGTTGAGACCAAACCCAGAGGCCCATGTGGCTGGGAAGGGGAGAGGAGCCCATGGGGAGGGCAGATGCAGGCAGGATGGGCTCAGAAGTGACCCCTCAGAGCTCCAAAGGGAAGAACCCCCACCTGGACCAGCATTCCCCATCCAGGGAACCTGATGGTGAGATAGGTGACCTTTTGTGTGCAAAGGAATTTAACCTAGGCCAGTGTAATGTCTGCCCCCACTGACCTTTGAGCCAAAGCGTGGGCCCCTCCAGTGGATCTGACCGGAGCCCCTCACCCCTGTTTTCTGGGCCCACTATCTCCACATTTAGAAAGTGGGTTCCTGTGAAGGTTGTTTTTTTGTTTTTGTTTTTTTTAAGGCAAAAGAGGAAAAGCACCTGCTTGGGC
>NW_006206856.1:1651290-1655446 GCF_000334495.1 Tupaia belangeri chinensis
CCGCCACTTTTATGAAAGCAGACCCTCTCGGCGGCCAGGCGGCCAGCATGGAGTGTGAGGGCTGCTCAGCTCTGCCCTGCCCCTCGGTGCCGTTACAGTTCCATGGGCAGCAGTTTTCCTGGCTCTGTCCTGCGACCCAGGTTCGGGGCCCTCAGCCCTGGCAAGTGTTTAGAAGGGACCAGACAGCAGGCAGTACACCTTCCGCCCGAGAGGGATGATGCGGGGGTTTATAGCCGCTGTGGAGAGGAAACTCCTCCCTGAACGGTTCATGTTTTCTTAAACGTATGAAAGGCAGGTTCTCTTTCCTTTGGACCAAGGCCCTGTGTCCTTGTGGAGCCCAGGAAACGGGCAAAACCTCTTGGGAAACTCCAGGGTGAGATGAGTCTGACCCCCTGCTGAAGCACCCGGCTGTGTTCTCAGCGGACTCGTCCCAGGGCTGGAGTGTGTCTGGCATGCCGCAGGCTCTCGGCCAACCTCTACCAAGGGAAATGGGATGATGAGTAACCGACATGGCTGGGGACCGACCTGAGTGAGTGCCGGACTGGGCACAGACATCGCTGCCCCTCTGGGGACACTCTCTCCAAAGCCAGAGGGGTTGGCAGGTTTTCACAGCCTGTCTGGGAGCCTGTGTGTGAGGCCGGCCCTGGGCCTGGCCCTGGCCCAGGAAGCTTGCGGCACTGCAGCAGCTGGGGCATCGTGCAGGCCAGGTAGCCAGGGCCAGGGCCAGGCCAGCCACCGTGCTGGTGTGCAGGCGAGGCCAGGGGAGCAGGGGCTTAGCCTCAGAACCACGCACACAGTGGCCCAAATGGGTCAGGTGCCAAGCAGTGCTGGACACCCACCGAGCTGTCTGTACTGGGTGTCGGCCTTCCACTCGCAGAGGCGAAAATGGCTCGGAGGTGTAGAACTGTCGCTGCTCATGATTGCCCTGAGCCAAATCCCCAGGAGACCCATTTCTTACTGAGACAGCCAGTGACCCTCCTGGGCTCAGGGCACTTTCCTCCCAACTTTGGTCCCCTGCCAGCCTGGGAAGCCCCTCGGTACAGGAGTGAAGGACCCAAGTAGAGGGCCTTCATTTACAGGTGCGGTTCTCGGCTCCGGAGTGGAGAGGTGACGGTCTCTAGTTGCATATGGTCTGAGCCTGGCCCAGATAAGGAAGCCCATTCCGCTCCAGAACTCCTGACGTCTAAATGCCAGGGCACCAGGACTGGGGATTCCTGACCCTGGGTGGCCAAGGACTGTGGCCCTGCCGCCTGCTTTCCCTGCCCACAAGCGCCACAGGTGAACCAGCCAGTGCCAGGAGGAGCGGACGGGAAGGTTGTTCCAGCAGATGCCAGAGGCGGCCAGGCAGAGCTCCTGGGTGGGAGGGACCAACCCCGGCATTTGGGCAGAAGCCAGGGCAGCCCAGCAGCCGTCCATCCTCAGGTAGACCGCCCTTATTTTGCAGACGGTCTCCATCCTGGAGCAGCGGCTGACGCTGACGGAAGACAAGCTGAAGCAGTGTCTGGAGAACCAGCAGCTAATCATGCAGGGAACGACACCGTGATCGGGGGAGCACGAATCAGGAACACGTTCGATTGGGGGGAGCAGGCCAGGGATTTGTACCGTGGGACTTGGGTTAAAAATAAAAGGGTTTTGACTCTGCGGGGTCCCATCCTGTGCCAAGCCCCCAGGATTGCTGCCCGCACCAGGAGGCTCTCCACAGAAAGGACACGCGAGACCAGACTGCCAGGAGCGCGTTAGTTTAATGTCAAGGAGCCGTGCGAAAGTGTTTGCCACCTCTCTTGGGGAGGCGACCGGACACCTTGCCGTTCACTCATTTCAGCCACGTGATTGGCTTTCCCCACCCCTGCTATGGCCTAGAAACAGACCATTCACCGGTCGGAGGAGCCGGGGCTTTCTCCAAACCTGACAAAAGGCCCAAAGGGGGTCCATCGGATCAAGTTTGTCCAGAAAACCAGCCCCCTGGGGTGGGTGGCGGCTTCACATGGCGTTGGTTTCTGGGCCCACACGTTCACTGGGGCCTGGTGTCTTCCTCCCTGCAGCCGTGAGGGCCAAGGGAGCTGAAAATTAAAACTGCCTGAGCTTGTTGCAGGATTGGCTTGTTCTGGATGAGACCTAGTCCGTCCACCATCTCCAGGGCTCATTCAGGGAGAATGAAACAGTGACTTGGGAGAGCCCCTGCCCAAACCACCTGAGGCCCGGGATCCCCTTGTTGGCGGCAGTTCAGGGTCTTGGGGGAGCAGGGGCAGCCAGAGCACCTGCATACCACGCACCTCTCTCTGGCTGCACCCCCCGCAGGTGTTGGGAGCGCCCGAAGCCGGGGTACCTGCACTTCTATTTGCTCATGAGGGTTTCCTAGGTTCGTCCCTCGGCAGTGCTGGGACCAAGCCAGTGTTTGCTTGGCTTTGGCATCTTGGGGCCCCACCACCTGGGGAGGTCTGATCCCAATCACACCTGCCATGTCCGGAGTCTGGGGGGTGGTGTTAGGTCGTCCTGAGAGCTGTGCGTGCCGGGTGGGTACCACGGGTAGGGGTTCCCAGTTTCTACAGACTCCAGCGGGGAGCAGAGCCCAGATTCCTGGGCGCTCACTGACAAGGGACAGCCTGTGTGGAGTGACCAGCAAAGGGGGACCTGCCTTTCTTCAGCCTGCACTGTGTGGGCAGGGCCAGGCCTCAGGTTCTGCCTGTTGTCACTGCATCATCTTGACGTTGTGACCTAACCTCTCTGAGCCCAGATTCTGGTTCTTCCTGTGCATGATGGTCGTGCCATCCCAGGGAAGACCATTGCTCCCCTCCCACACCGGTCCCACCAGGACGGCTGGGCCTGCTGTCACTGACCCACTTCCTGTGGGCTGGAGGCGGGAAGAGCTGCTGGCTCAGGCCATCCTGCAGGCCTTCAGGGACCGCTGGTTCTTCCCTGTGGCCCTGCTCTGCGTGGGAGAGTCTGGCATGCCTGCTGCCCTGCACTGACAGGTGAGGCTCTCATCACCTCAGGAGGGGTAAGCTCCCCACCCCTGGAGGCTTTAAGGAGTCTGGGCAGCCATGGGTCAGCTGGCTCAGAGGGGCCGCAGCCTGTGAGGCCAGCTCATTGTCCCCTCCTGTGCAGCCCTCCTGCCACAGATCGGCCCTGGCCTGCCTGGGGTGGCATCCGACCTGGATTGGACCTGCCGGGTACTGGGCTCTGCCGATGTGAGCAGACAGCCCAGGCAGGGTCATCTCCAAACACAGATGATGGCCCCTGGTCAGGGGCAACAGGACGTGAGCAGGACCTTCAAGATGTTGTGGCAGCTCCTGCTCACAGGCCTGTTCAGGGCTGCCCCTGTCCCCATGTCCACTTGGCACCAGGGTCCCATTTGGGACTCTCCAGAAGGCCACCTTTGTTGGCATAGAAGCGTGGCCTTGACGGGAAGGGCCTGGGGTGCTGTGTGCTGTTTGTCTCTGGTGGCATCCTGCAGGCGGAAGCTCCACCAGTTACAGATGTGAACGACAGGAGGGGCACCCACTGCCCACACCCCTGCGCTCTATAGGATGATGGGGTATTCGTGCTGGGCCCAGCTGGATGTTTCTCAGAGGCAGGCCAGAGCCGAGGCCGAGCTTAGGAGGCCTACGCTCACACAGCCCTCAGTGGAGCCACCAGCCACCAGCCAGCCTCGGAAATTAAAATGACACAATGAAAATGGAAATGAAAATTGAAAATGAAAATTTAATTGAAATGAAAATTAAAATGAAACCTGCCCTTCTGGGCCAGCAGATGGTATAGCAGTTATGTTGCTGGACTCCCACATGGCCGATCTCGGTTCAAGTCCCGGACCCAGTGGCTTGAAAATCACGCTGGGTGCGATCCTGGGAGGAGAATGGAGGAAAAAGGATTGTCCCTCTCACTGTCTCTGTCTTTGTCTCTCTCTCTCCCGCAATGAGTACATGTACTCTAAAGCAAAAACCCTTTGGGGGTGGGGGTGGGGATAAACCCTGCCCTTCCAAGGCTGGGGGTCGTGTATATGACCATGCCAAACAGGGCTGAGCCGTGGAGGGACCCTAGGGTTCCTCCAGGGCCGAGTTCTTTCCCAAAGAGATACTCTCCTTGCTCATGTAAGGCCCAGCCGTATCTGGGGTACCAGGTACCTGGGGGTAGGGAACCAGAGCTCCTGGGGAAAACA
>NW_006206856.1:1655612-1658166 GCF_000334495.1 Tupaia belangeri chinensis
ACGTGGGCAGGACCTTCAAGATGTGGTGGCAGCTCCTGCTCACAGGCCTGTTCAGGGCTGCCCCTGTCCCCATGTCCACTTGGCACCAGGGTCCCATTTGGGACTCTCCAGAAGGCCACCTTTGTTGGCATAGAAGCGTGGCCTTGACGGGAAGGGCCTGGGGTGCTGTGTGCTGTTTGTCTCTGGTGGCATCCTGCAGGCGGAAGCTCCACCAGTTACAGATGTGAACAACAGGAGGGGCACCCACTGCCCACACCCCTGCGCTCTATAGGATGATGGGGTATTCGTGCTGGGCCCAGCTGGATGTTTCTCAGAGGCAGGCCAGAGCCGAGGCCGAGCTTAGGAGGCCTACGCTCACACAGCCCTCAGTGGAGCCACCAGCCACCAGCCAGCCTCGGAAATTAAAATGACACAATGAAAATGGAAATGAAAATTGAAAATGAAAATTTAATTGAAATGAAAATTAAAATGAAACCTGCCCTTCTGGGCCAGCAGATGGTATAGCAGTTATGTTGCTGGACTCCCACATGGCCGATCTCGGTTCAAGTCCCGGACCCAGTGGCTTGAAAATCACGCTGGGTGCGATCCTGGGAGGAGAATGGAGGAAAAAGGATTGTCCCTCTCACTGTCTCTGTCTTTGTCTCTCTCTCTCCCGCAATGAGTACATGTACTCTAAAGCAAAAACCCTTTGGGGGTGGGGGTGGGGATAAACCCTGCCCTTCCAAGGCTGGGGGTCGTGTATATGACCATGCCAAACAGGGCTGAGCCGTGGAGGGACCCTAGGGTTCCTCCAGGGCCGAGTTCTTTCCCAAAGAGATACTCTCCTTGCTCATGTAAGGCCCAGCCGTATCTGGGGTACCAGGTACCTGGGGGTAGGGAACCAGAGCTCCTGGGGAACACACACTGTGTAGCCTCAGGCCAATACGCCACTCCCCCACTGGGAATCGATGCAGCTGGGGGCAGGCAGGTCAGGGATGGGGCTTCACTAGCAGGGGAGCACGGGACTTGGCTTGAGGTGGCTTGGGGAGGATGGGGGCCGCGTGATGGGCCTTTCTTGTGGTGTCTCCCCAGACGACACTCCCACCAGCCCGCCCAGTGGCTCCTGCGTGGCTGGAGCTGTTACCGATCCCTGTCTTGCTGCTGCCAAGCAGGAAAGCAGCCCTTCTGGAAATGCAAATAGCTCCACCGCCATCTCTCCTGATTTTGGATGTCGGTAACTGAGCTCCCGGAAAGCCAAATTATAGGTCTCTCGTTATTTTCTGTCTCTGTCTCTTTCCGTTAGGAAGATGAGGTTAGGTTGGCGTCCTTTGATGGGAATTGCTTCTCAGTAGCAATTCCCAGTCACCCCCTTCCCACCCCTTCGTGCCCTAATTTTCCCAGCACAAATTAAGGGAATAGGCCTCTGCAATTTAAATCTCAGATTCCCCACCTACCCTACCAGGTTCTCAGGTTCTGGGGATGAACCTGCACTTCCTACTGGAGAGGCTGAGGCTGGCAGGTCAGGAGGGCCTGGCCTTGAAGCCAGGCAGCCCCCAGGAAGAAGCTGCTGAGTCCAAGCCTGCCCGCCTCATCCCCAAGTCACCAAACTCGGGAGGGCCTGACAGGCCACCTACTTTTCCAAAGACTGGGGCACAAACCGACCTGCCCCGCACTCCACCACCTCCCACCAGCACTGTCCTCGGCCCTCTGTCCTGTGATCCCTTGCCATGGCCTCACTATTTCTCCGTGGCGGGGCTCCAAAGGGCAAGGGCAGAGCTGTGGAGTCAGGTGGTCACTTGGGTCCCTGACCCCTCCATAGCCCATGCCCAGCCCGTGGCTCTGTGACCCTAGAGGGGAGCCCCAGCCGGTGCGGGGACCAGTCCCTCAGGGTGCTCAGAGCAGTGGCAGATGTGTGGAGTGTGGTCGGCGTGTACTTTGCTGTTAGCCCCTCACTGGCCTCTGGCAGGTCGCCCCTTCCCCGGAACTTGAGCCATGTGTCAATGGGATGGGGAGCACATGACCCCGGGGTCCCTCGGCCCTGAAATTCTAGGTGGCCAGGTCACAGCTCTTCAACCTGTGGCCCTAGCCGTGGGCATCCCTGTGGTAAGGACTGAGCATGAGGAGGCAGGCTCCCCGAGGCTCTCCTTGCTGTCCCTGGGGCCAGCGCAGGGTGGGTGCGTGCGATTGCCGAGTCTGAGAAAGCCATCCTCTGCGCAGGTGTGAGCTTCGCCCCAGCTCCCTGTCGTCCTTCGCTCCCTAAACAGTTTGCTAAGATGGGCCCCTGATGGCTGCAGCCTTAATTGGTGTGTGGCCATTTAAGGGGGGCCAGAATCCACCCAGGGGTTCTCTCCTCACTGAGCACCCCACTCCCCTCCGCCCAGGCTGCTAGGAGGAGAGCAGGTCCGCTAAGGCCACAGTCGTGGCAGCCGCCCTGGTGCCCCAAGGCATCGCTCCTCTAACCACGAGCATTTCTGCCCTGGCGTCGTGCGGCCATGTCTGTTGCCTAGAAGGCTCCAGACCACTCCAGCCAGCCGCCCTGCACCAGGGGCTCGCTCAGCCACGTTGGGGAATGCTC
>NW_006206856.1:1658337-1673516 GCF_000334495.1 Tupaia belangeri chinensis
GGCGTCCGTGCACCAGGGGCTCGCGCAGCCACTTTCGGAAAGGATCGCTAGAGGTGTCACGCTTCCTCCCTGGCCCACCAAGACCCAGGAGCTTTGGAAGCACCTGGGCTCACCCCTCCTGCCAGGAGCTGCCTGTGTTTCCTGTTCGGGGAGGCCACCTGGAGCCCCGTCTGCTGGGAGTGCTGCCCATGGCAGGGGTCCCCGCCCGGCCTACTCTGTCCTACCACTCCTGTGAAATCTGGGTGCCAGAGGAGGAACCTCAGCCAGACAGGAAGTGACATTTTCCTACGGCTTCCCTTTCTCAGCCCCAGCCCCAACCCCCACACAAGCCTGTGATCTTGAAAGTGGGACTTGGCACTTTGGGGGGTCCCCAGTGGGCAGAGCCCCCAGCTAGGGCCTGGGAGAGCAGGGTCCCTTAGGCACCTGTACTGCCCTTAGCACCGTCACCTTCCCAACCGGGCATCTGGCCTTAACTTCGCAGTCCAGACTAGGAGGTGGGGGCACCCCAAGCACCTGGAGCCCATGGTTACCCAGCCCACGTCTGCTCTCAGTCTCAGGCCTGGCTGAGGGTACCTGTGCCCTGCAGGTGCCCTCCCTACTCAGCCGGCCTCCTCTTCCAGACCTCTTCCTCCCCTGCTAGGCTGTCGGGCCTTGCGTGGAGCTGGCAGGTCTCTGGAACCCCAGCCCCTTCTGAAGCTCCGGTGGTGCCCACCTCACCTCCGCACCGAGCCCTTCAGCTCCAACCCCACAGACTCGCCATCATGCCCAAGGCTGGGGTGGGAGCACGGGCCATGCTTTCTGGGCCAGCACTCCCTCCGCTCCCTGTCTGAGGTCCTGGAATCCCCCTCCCAGGACAGCTGTTCCCGGATTTGCTTCTCGGAAGCCTCTGGGACGTGGAGCAGGAGAAGCCATGCAGTCAGTCCCCCCAGCCCTGCACACACACGCCGGCTAACTGGAGGCCGAAGGCACTTTCTGTCGGAGGCCAGGGCTGCCTGTGGTTGGGCTGCTGTCGCTGTGGGACTTCCTGCCTGGAACTGTGGAGCTGACCTCTGCTCCCGGGGTTCCCCAGGTGGGGTGCAGCTCCCCCAGTAGTTAGGATGCACCTAGAAATAGGGTCCCTGGGCCAGCAGGTGGCACAGTGGTTAAGGAGGCTGGATCCCACGTGGCCAACTGCATGGTTTGAGTCTTAGACCCAGTAGCTTGAGAAACACGTCAGGTGCGTGTGCATGTGTGCCCAGAGTCCCCAGGGGTGAATGAAGACAGGGATTTTAAGGATCACCGCTGGGGGGAGGATTTCTCAATTTTGCCCTCTCTGTGTCTTTCTCTAGCAAGTGCGCATGCCCTATAGTAAAACAAACAAAAACAAAGCAAGAGAAAGGAAAACAGGGCCACTTAGGCTCCACAGGGATGCCCATTGCCCTTTAAGAGGTGCCCCAAAGCCTCCTCCTGGGGACAGATACCTCTGGTTTGGGGAGCCTCATCTCTATAGGCCCCTTGGTGAGGGGTGGGGGCCTCAGGCTCCCAGAACCTGGGCCTGGCCACCTCAGGCCAGCCAAGGAGCCAGGACCTGCCAGGGTGTGGGCTGCTCACACCCTACCTGGCCCTCTCCTCTGTTAGCACAGCGGCTAAATAATAGCAAAGGACATAAATCGGGTAAGGTAGCTCATGCCATCCCGCCTGGACGTGGCGTGGGTCCCCCGCTCCCGTAGCTGAGGCCTACTCCCTGCCGCCCCCTGTTGCCCTCCAGACACACCGTCCTCCTCACTTACTTGGCCCCACCAGGCACATCCCAGCCCCAGGGCCTCTGCACCTGCCATCCCTGCTGACTGCACTTCTCCGTGCCTCGGCCTTCTCTGTGATGTGGCGCAAGAGCAGGAGCGGCCCCGTGGGCTGCTGGGAAGGTTGGCGGGGACAGGTCACACCACACAGCTCCAGATCTAGCCTTGCCGCACCGGGCTGCAATCCGCGACCCAGGGAGGTGGGTGGGAGTGGGGCTGCAGGGTCAGCTCCTAGCTGTGGAGTCCTGCAGCCTGACTACACCAAGTGTCTCGACCAGCCCCTGCTCCCGGGAGTGGGATCCTCTGGACCCCAAGTGGCCCTCAGACTCTGCTCCCAAACTGTCACCCACAGGTCTCTCACTGGAGATCCTCCCACACATGCCAGCCCGACTTCTACACGGCCTCGGTTCCTAATGAGACTCGCAGCCTCCAGGCCAAGCCCATGCCCTGCACGGCCCCCACAAGTAGCGCAGAGGCTGGGGCCGCCAGCTTCCTCCCAAGGCTGCCCTGCCTGTCTGCTAGAAGAGGGGCAGCGGCGGGTGTCGGGGCCTCGCTCACCCGGCTTCTCTTGTGCAGTCGAGTGAGCGTCTCGCCATTGGCTGGCCAGCGGGATGTGTGGGTGGGGTGGGGGGCTTTACCAGGCCCTCACAGACCCCCCCGCAACTGCCTGGTTCTACCTGCCCCCAGTGGCTCAGAACCCCAGCCAAGCAGGGCAGGAGCCTGGGCCTTTTTCTGTCTCTAGGGACCTCTCCATGTTCCCCCAGCAGCCTAGTGGCCTGGGGCCTCCTGGAGGGGCCTATGAGCCTGCCAACCTTAGGGATGGGGGGGCACCAGGGCTTCTGAGGATAAGGCCCTCCCCCTCTCCAAGCTCCTTCTCCCTTCCTCTCCTGTCCGCCTCCCTTTCTTCCTCCTGCACAAACACGTTTCCAGTCCCCTCTCAGGCCCCTCTCCCTTTCCCATTTCCTCTCCCGGCATCCACTCACATGTGGAACTCATTAGGAGACCCTCAGGGCTCGTAACCCAACTCTGGCCTGGGCTTGGAGGGGCCCCATCCGCAGCCCCCATGCCGAGACACGGCGGCCTCCCGGTCTGCCCCTGTCTGGCCCTGAGCAGTCCTGGGCTGGAGACCGCAAGGGCTGGCCCAGGCTGGCGGGGAGGCGCCGTCAGGCATTCTCCCTGGCCTCCTGGCCAGGGGAGCTGCGGAGTCCACTGGGGCGGCTGACCTGGATGTGAGCAGCAGGCCTCAGGACTCCGGATGAAGGGTGTGGGTGTGCGATGGCCCTCAGCTTTCTGTCTGGAAAATGGGAAGTTCGGGGAAGAGAGCGTGGGCTGTAGAACTTGTCCCCAAGGGAGTCACTAAAGGCCCCATCCCACGGGCTGCTGGCGGAGGTTGTGTAAAAAGCCGGTGCTAGGGACCAGCAGATGGCGTAATGGTTATGTCGCTGGACCCCCACAGCCGCTGGTCACCGGCAGTTTGAATCTTGGACCCGGCAGCTTAAAACTCAAGAGGAGAAGGGATTGCGGCATGGCCATCCCCCCACCCCCCACCCCGGGGAGTAATTTCTCACTCTCTGTTTCTCCGGCAAGCCCATGCATCCTATAGCAAAAATCTCTCTTAAAAAAAATAAAAAGCTGGCTCCGGGGGCCAGCAAATGGCATAATGGTTACGTTGCTGGCCGACTACGGTTCAAGTCCAAGACCCAGAGGCTTGAAACTCACTCCAGGCGTGTATGCGTGCATGCCCAAGATCCCAAGAGGAGAATGGAGGAGAAGGGATTGCAGTGTAGCCATACCCCTGGGGGTCGATTTCTTGCTTTCGGTCTCTCTGTCTCTCCAGCAAGCACACGTGCTCTCTAGCCAACATCTCTCTTAAAAAACAAAACAAAACAAAACAAAACAAAACAAAACAACAAAGCTGGTTACCAGAACCAGGGAAGCGTCAGGATGAATAAAGCCAAGCCAGCTTCTTTCCTGCAGGACTTGTCAGAGCCTTCATTATGCTCTCTTTTTATTTTTTAAGAATTATTTCATTTAACTTTATTTATCTATTTATTTTAATTTGACCAGAGAGGGACAGAGAGAGAAAGTGAGAAAGCAAGCCGCCAGGCCTGGGACTCGAATGGCACTCGGCCGTGTGGGAGTCCAGTGCCTTAACCACCACGCCACCTGCTGGCCCCTTAATACGCTCTTGTGTATGCAGCTGGGGCCGTAGAGTCGTATTTCCAGGGGTTTGGTCACATGACCCTTTTTCCTCAGGTGTACCTGAGGGGCCTGTGTTCTCTGGAACTCCCTTTGGAAGATGCTATAGCAGAAGTCAGGAAGGACTGGTCAAAACTCCCTAATGGGGACAGCAGGTGGTGTGGTAGTTAAGGCACTGGGTCCCACATGACCAACTGTGAGGTTCAAGGCCTGGACCTAGCAGACTGGAAAGTGTGCCAAGCACGTGCGCGTGTGTGCCCAAAATCCCAACAGGAAAACAGGGATTTAAGGGGCCATCCCCCTGGGGAGTGATTTCTCACTTTCTATCCCTCACTGGCTCTGTTAAGCACACATACCCTATAGCAAATTTTAATAAACAAACAAACTCTCTAATGGAAGAGGCTCTCTGGGGGCAGTGCTTGTCTGCTGGGTCTGAGCAAAGCGCGAAAACTGGATGGGGTGACAGCTAAGGAAGAGGCTCGTGTGGACAGGCTTGGAGGTCGGGCCGCATGTAAGCCAGGCCCGGGTCCTGGTGACTCTGGGTCCCTCCCTGCTCTGGAGTTTCTTCCTCAGGGCACAGGTGGGGTGGGCAGGGTCTTCCCCACAGCCTGGGACCTGCTGAGGCAGGCCCGGGGTGCTGGGAGTGCCTGCGCTCCCACCCTGCCACTACATCAGCCTGGGATGGGCAACCGCCTGCTCCAGGTTCAGAGACCTGCTTAGTCTTTGTCCCCTCCCTGCCGGAGCCAGCCCTCTGCTCAGAGCCACTCTGCCCACACTCGCTGGCACAGCTGCTCAGAGGCCCGCTACCCATCCTCCGCTCCGGGAGGCCTTCCCACCCCCAGGCCCTCCCCGGCATCTAGTAGGCTGAGCAGGGGGCTGGCTGGGCCCCCACAGGCTCTGCCCTCCTGCCTCCCAGTGGTCTTCCCGGTACACGCCCTCCCATTGCATGGGGGAAACTGAGGCTTGGAGAGGGAGGCCGGTGGTGGAGTCGGAACTGGAACCAGGTGTCTTGGTAGGCTCCCCAGGTCTACCCCACCCCACCTCACCCCTGCCCTGTCCTCACAGGCAGCACACTCATGACCTGGTGGCTGGATGGCCCGCATGCAGCCAAGCAGGTGGGAGCACGTGGCCTTGTCTGTACAGGTGGGCCAGGCGCAGGTGCCTAGCCTCTTGGGCCAAAGAGGCCTTTCTCTCCAATGGTTCCCGTGTAGACCCTACCTGGTTCCAGTGTAGACCCTACTTGGTACCCCTGGGAGTGAGCGTAGGCAGAGGGATTGCTGTACTCTGTAGACGGAGAGATGGAGGCCCAGGCCCTGGAGCACTGCCAGGAGCTGCTCAGGCCTGGAGCTGGCCGCCGAGCTGTGTCCCCCTCAGCTCCTCTGGGCTCCTGCTGTCCTGGCCTTCCAGCAGCTCCCGAGAAGTGTTCAATCTACCACTAGCTACTCCCCAGCCTGAATTTTTGGCTGAGTCTTGTGGTTCTGGGTGACAGCTACCTCAGGTCTCCGGTAAGAGCTCCAGCTCCAGCCAACACGTCTCAACACCCCTCACCCCCACAGCCCTGGGCTCTGGCTGCCCCTAGGGCTCAGGCCAGTGGGCCGTCCTGTCTGGAGACCAGACGGGGGTCAGGGCAGGGCTGTCTGCTGATGAGACTGCACAGGCATGGCTAGGGGCAGGAGTGGGCCTGTGCCCACTCTGTCCCCACCTCAGAGGGCCCCACTAGGACCCCCAGTCCTTTCAGAGAGGGAGTCTCAGAGCACGTGTCCCTGTAGGAGTAGGGCTGGGAGAGGCAGGCCAGGAAGGGGAGCCCCCCAGACCTCGCAGCTGCCTCCCTGGGAACACCCACATGCAGCTCCCAGATGCAGCTGAACGGCTGAGCCACGTGGGATGGCGCCAGGCGCGAAACCCAGGATGGGCTGGGCTATGAAGCCTTGGGCCAGCCACCCTGCACCTGGGCCAGGCCAGCTGATTCCCAGGCCATTTCTCCAGCCTCGTCATGGTCGCTGTCACTGTCCCCATCAATGCCTCATAGGAGGGATTCCTGAAAAACAGGGCTGCGTGGGCTGGCAGGGAGGGGACCAGACAGGCCCGGGCGGCAGGCGGATGCTAACTACCAAGGCAATTAGGCCTAGCAGCTACAGAGAGACCTGCCCACCCCAGGCAGGCCCCGCCCAGGCCCCTGGCACATCCGCCTGCCAGGTGCCCTGGGAATTCCAGGCCTCTTCCACCCTCCCAGCCTGAAAGGTCTGACTGGCTTCTGGTGGAGAGCCTTCCACGGCAGGCTCCTGGTGAGAAAGCTGTAGGCTGGTTTGGCGAGCGCAGAACCAGAGCACAGCCACTCCCTCAGCACTGCCACTGCTCTGGCCGACAATGCCTGCCTGAGATGCCCTCTCGGCCCCCACCCTGGCTCAGATCAGCACAGCTCCAGGTCCTCTGGGGCAGCTCCTAGCGGGAGGCCAAGAGTGACTGAGCAGGCACCGGAGGACACCTGTGGGTTCATAGGGTGCTGCCTCTGCCCTGGAGTATCATGTCCGAACAGGGGAGATCAGCCCCTGGCCAAGAGGCTGGGGGTTCTGGGGAAGGGCATGCGAGAGGCCAGGGCTCCAGCTCTCACCCCTGGTTCTGGGGCAGAGAACCCTGCCCACCTGGGTTCCCCGTCCTTTCCTACCCTCCTCTGTCTGCCTCCGAGGCCCAGGGTAATCAGATGCAGCCACCTGCTTCCCCCGGTTGTTGAACGCTGAATGGGATGACCTCAGTGTCAGCCTAGTCAGAGCCCCTGGCCCAGCCCAGTCCTGGGGGCAGGGGGACATGTGACTGGGACCCCGACTGGGGATCCCAGAGACCCCGGCTTATCCTGTGGAGGAAGGCCGAGCCGCACCAGGTGGGGCAGGGAAGGCCCTCTGAGACAAGGCCCTCTCTGAGACAGGCCTATGGTCTGAGCCAGACGGAGGTCCTGCCCAGCATGGCGAGAACAGGGGTCTGTCCTTTCATGGCAAGGAGACTTCAGGCTCTAGGGACTCTCATCGAGTGACTCTGGGCAGGTGTCACAGGACAGGCTGAGGCCCAAGTAGGCAGAGAAAGTGAGAGGCTTCTGGAATTATCCAGTGTGGCAGGGAGAGCCACACACCAGGCCATGTACTCATGGCTGACAACACAGAAGCATCCAGAAGCAGGCTGGGGTTCCGACCCTGGCCCAGCCAGTTCCCAGGTGGGCACTGGTCCCCAAAAGACAAGTGTATTTGTAGAGAAGGATACGAAGGTAGCCAAAAAGCTATTGAGGAAGGTTTGAGCAGAGGGACCAGTGTGTGCAAAGGCCTGCAGAGGGAGCAGGCTGGGCAGTGTGGGAACCTGGGCTGGGGGGTGAGGGGGAGAGAGCAGGGTGCAGCTGGAGAATCCAGGACCCTGAGGGGACAGAGGGGAGGGGAAAAGAGGGGCAGAGTTAGAGCAGTCTCGACTCTATGCTGGGGACAGCCAGGGCCTTCGGACCCTGGGAATGTCATGTCTAATTCACATTTTCTCACTCTTGTTTTATTGCCAGAGAACAGGTTTGCTTGCCAAAGAGAGGCAAGGGGAGGAAAAGAGAAAGTACCCCCCGCCCCCCTCCACAAAGAGACGTGGTCACGCTGCAGTCTCTTCTCCATTTCTCTATCCTGTCGTGCATGCATACATGCCTGGCGTGTTTTCAAGCCACCAGGGTCAGGATTCAAACTGCGGTCGGTCATGTGAGGTCCTACCCCCTTATAACTATCGGTACCAGACTATGGGGGCCAGTCACTCCTGATTCACGTTCCCCGAGACCCCTCTGCTGCTGCCATGTGGGGAATGGGCTGTAGTGTTGGACGCAGGGGCCCAGGAAGGAGGCTGGCGAAGTGGTCTGGGGAAAGGCAGAAGGATCTGGACTGTGCAGTGGCGTTCTGAAACCAGGTCCGAGGATAGATTGGTCATGTCTGCCATGGACGTGGAAAAGACACAGCAGAAATGCTATGTGGGGGATATGACCCTTCTCTTTATGGGGCTCTCTCTTTATTGCCCCCATCTGTCCCCCATCCTGCCAGTGCTGGGCCCCCCCAGAGATGAAAACGAGCTGGCAGAGCAAGGGGCTCCATGGATCGTGCTTAGACCTAGAGCAGTCACAGTAAGAGCAGGGAGGCTCTGGGCTGCGGGAAGGAGCTCTGGCTTTTCAGTCTGCCCCCTGCCCCCCGCCACAGCTTGATTTATGACCAGGGCCCTCAGTTTCCCCATCTGCCGCATGGGTCTGCCTTCCCAGGGTCAGTGCAAAGCCCAGGTACGTGGCCAGCAGGGAAGTTGGTGTGAGACAAATGGGCACCTGCCCAGTATGCCCACAGGAGCTTGTGAGTGGGAACTCCTAGCTGGCAGCCCCAGGCAGGCGTCCGCCCTCCCCTCCGACTATACTTCCCACCTGCCCGTGTTTATGTGTTTCCTTCCCATCACCTGGGCCACCAATGACTCATCGCAGGTCCAGTGGGTAAGTGAGTAACTGGCTGGGGTGGAGCCAGGCCCCGCGGCAAGACACTTCCCTTCCTGGGCCTCAGCTTTCCCATCTGTGGAACGGTCAGACGAGTCCTGCTCTGTTCTCTCCTGGGGAATCTCGGGTGAACACAGGGCTGAGGGTGTGACAGCAAGAGGCTGCAGTGGACTGAGGATAGCACCGGTGTGGCCTTTCTGTTGGGACAGAAGCCAGGCCCTCTTGACAGCAGTCTCAAGTCCGCTTTGTCCATTTCTCTATCCTGTCGTGCATGCATACATGCCTGGCATGTTTTCAAGCCACCAGGGTCAGGATTCAAACTGCGGTCGGTCATGTGAGGTCCTACCCCCTTATAACTATCGGTACCAGACTATGGGGGCCAGTCACTCCTGATTCACGTTCCCCGAGACCCCTCTGCTGCTGCCATGTGGGGAATGGGCTGTAGTGTTGGACGCAGGGGCCCAGGAAGGAGGCTGGCGAAGTGGTCTGGGGAAAGGCAGAAGGATCTGGACTGTGCAGTGGCGTTCTGAAACCAGGTCCGAGGATAGATTGGTCATGTCTGCCATGGACGTGGAAAAGACACAGCAGAAATGCTATGTGGGGGATATGACCCTTCTCTTTATGGGGCTCTCTCTTTATTGCCCCCATCTGTCCCCCATCCTGCCAGTGCTGGGCCCCCCCAGAGATGAAAACGAGCTGGCAGAGCAAGGGGCTCCATGGATCGTGCTTAGACCTAGAGCAGTCACAGTAAGAGCAGGGAGGCTCTGGGCTGCGGGAAGGAGCTCTGGCTTTTCAGTCTGCCCCCTGCCCCCCGCCACAGCTTGATTTGTGACCAGGGCCCTCAGTTTCCCCATCTGCCGCATGGGTCTGCCTTCCCAGGGTCAGTGCAAAGCCCAGGTACGTGGCCAGCAGGGAAGTTGGTGTGAGACAAATGGGCACCTGCCCAGTATGCCCACAGGAGCTTGTGAGTGGGAACTCCTAGCTGGCAGCCCCAGGCAGGCGTCCGCCCTCCCCTCCGACTATACTTCCCACCTGCCCGTGTTTATGTGTTTCCTTCCCATCACCTGGGCCACCAATGACTCATCGCAGGTCCAGTGGGTAAGTGAGTAACTGGCTGGGGTGGAGCCAGGCCCCGCGGCAAGACACTTCCCTTCCTGGGCCTCAGCTTTCCCATCTGTGGAACGGTCAGACGAGTCCTGCTCTGTTCTCTCCTGGGGAATCTCGGGTGAACACAGGGCTGAGGGTGTGACAGCAAGAGGCTGCAGTGGACTGAGGATAGCACCGGTGTGGCCTTTCTGTTGGGACAGAAGCCAGGCCCTCTTGACAGCAGTCTCAAGTCCGCTTTGGGTAGACCAGGCTCACCAGGTCAGCAGACCTCATCCTCTGGAAGACTTGGAACTGAGGGAGGATGGGGTCGTGAGGGAGGCCTGGCCAGCCTAGGATTCCAGTGATGAAAGGGAGGCACACAGAGGTGAGGCCCACCCCGGACTCCTGCGGGCTGGGCCGAGGGTGGGAAATGCTGGGCCCATGGGAAGATTTGGAGAAGGAGACGACTCTGCTGCAGTCAGGCAGCGAAGACTTCCTGAGGCTGTGACCCTTCTGAAGCTGGAGATGAGTTCAGAGAGTGGGGGTAGAGAATGAGGAAGTGTGGGGGCAGGGACTCTGTGTCTAGGGCACAATGTAGGGAGTAAGAGGAGGTCAGGGCAAGGTAAGCTGGGAGTGAGGATAGAGAGGGCATGCTGGTCTGGCTGTGAATTGGAGCCTGAGCAGATAGGCCTTCTCTCCCTTGCCTCCCACAATCGACTGGTCATGTCTGTTTAGAAGGGCTTTGAGACCTGGAGATGGCTCAGCAAAAAACGGTGCTATGATTGACTAGTAATGTCTGCCAGGGACAAAGCATGGAAGACTCGTGGATGTGGTTCCTCTATTTTCAGTCCTCAGCCGGCCCCAGTGGGTTGGGTATGTGGTTAGGAAAGGCACAGTCTGAAGTGAGTGGCCATGGGGACTCTACAGCAGAGAGGCTGACCAAGGGCTTGCTCTGTCACTGCCAAGTGGAGGGCTGTGACAAGGAGGAATTATGCTTGTCTGATCCCATCTGAATCCTCACTGCCCCACCCCGCACACTCCCTGGCAGAGGGCAGCTGCTCAGAACATGTCTGAGAATGAATGGGCCTGGTTCTCTCCTCTCGCCCTTCACCTTGTCCAGGCAGCCTTGGGGATTCCCCACAGATCTCCCTACCTGCGTCTGTCTTGCCAGGTCTTGTGTTCTGATTGTCCTGGGCGTGACCCTCCTCCTGCCAGGGCTGTTTGCTCCCCAGGGCTCTGCACACTCAGCCCCCTGCTCCGTACACCTGGGCAAGGGAGGAGGTAGATAAATCGGCACGGGGCTCCCCAACTCCAGAGCTGTCCCAGCTTGCCTATGCCGTCTTGCCATTGCCCAGGGCTTGGAAGCCCCCTGCTGGGAGGAAGGTGGGGTGGACTCCTTTTCCAACTAGCTTGTCACCATGGAGATGCCTCCAGCAGCTATAGTGCAGGGGGAGAGGAGTGTGCGTCTCACCATTCTAGTAGCTACAGTGCAGGGGGAGAGGAGTGTGCGTCTCACCAGCCTGGTAACCCCTCTGGTGAGTAGCAACTGCTGCCTGTGGGCCCCCCTCTAACAGGAGTGCCTGAGCATGGGTCTGTGTGTGTGTATGTGCACACGTATATTGTGTTTCTGCACGTGCACTTACGTGACCATGAGCAAATCTGGATATAAAGGTGGATCTGTGTGTCTGGCCCTGTATTGTATATGTTTGTACGTACATACATGTGCTCATGTATGTATGTGTATTCAACCAGGATTTCTGCATAGGGCAGGAGAGGTACAAGTTCTGTCACGGGCCACTCATGGCCTGGGTGCAACGTAACCTATCTGGACCCTACTTGGGTGGGCACCCCACCAAGGGTTGGGAAAGCTGTCCCTAGCATCAAGGCCTCTGATGGCACACCTCCCCAGCCTGGTGGCACTGCTGGGCAGAGGCTGGCTCAGTGGCCAGCAGCAGGCCTCATGGCGGGTGCCTAGCGTCTGTTCATCTCTCATAGTGGGCGGTGAGACAGACCCGTGGAGGAAGGCTGCCCTCCTGGGAGTGAGCGGGAGCTCCCCCTCAACGTGTGTGAGCCACCTCAGGACCAGGAGGGCCAGGAACCGACCCTCCCCCAAGTCCAGCATATGCCATTTGGAACATGGCAGCCCATCTCCAAGGAACCCACAGGCTCCAGTGGGAAATGCAGAGCCCCCTTTCCAGATGGTTCAGCTATTCCAGGTGACGCAGCCCCTGGGTCACCGAGCCACGGGGACGTGTGTGAGTGGGCAGGAATGGAGAAGCAAAGGGCCCTGAAACACTCCGCCATGCAGCCAGGCCTGGCACTGCCCAGCCCCTTCTCCGTGTTTCTGGGGTTGGGTGTGTGCAGACAGGGAAGGCAGCTCCAAAGGGCTTCGTGGGCTCAGGCCTGGTGCTGGCAGGAGGAGGAACATGCTCAAGGTGGGTGGATGTGCACTTGATGTGTCTGGTGGGGGAAGCAGAACAGTGGCTGTGACAGGGCGCAAAGTTGGGGGAGGAGTCCTGGGAGCATGGCGCAGGGGGCTGGTCTAGCCTGAAGGATCAGGGGATGCCTCTCTGCAGCTTTCTGAGCTGGGATCAGAAGCCAGGCCGAGGCTGAGAGCAAAAGACATCCAGGCCAAGATGTCTCCCCAAAGACCCAGACACATTTTAGGGTGCTCCTTCTCACTCCCCACCCTGCCCCTCAGGGAGACCCTGGCTAGTAAACACCTCTTCTGGGGGCTGCAGGTGAGGCGCCCTGAACCCCAATGGCAGAAAAGCCTACCTTCCTGAAGAGGAAGAAAGGCTTTCATTCCAAGATACCACCCAGGGCACCAGGTTCCTGCCAAGACTCTCTTCCAGCTTCCTGGGGAATGCTCATAGCTACAGGGCAAGGCCTGGACAGGGCTGCTCTGGCCACTTGCTGCTTGACCAGAGGCAGGTTCCTGCCCTGCTCTGGGCCTTGCAGATCTGAGAATAAGTGGTATTCAGTCCCCCACCCTCCAGGGCAGCTCTGTCGGGACCCAGGCTATGCATCGTGTTGTTTTGGGCCTTTCCTCCAACCTGGGCAAAGAGCAAAGGGCCCTGCTGGTGCCTCACATGACCAAGCTAATTCTCCTGGTGTCCCTTCACTTATGCTGTCACCCCTCCCTACATGCTGTCCCCTCTCCACTCATCCAAGCCCCCCTCCCCTCCATCCATGCTGGACGACACCCCTTCCACCCTCCAACAGTGGTTCCAATTCCACACATCTGCAGAGATCAGTCCCCCACAGCGGATGTCCCCCAAGAAGGGGGACATCAGGGACCAGCAAGTAACCAGTAGGAGTGGTTCTAATTCCACACATCTGCAGAGATCAGCCCCCCACAGCGGATGTCCCCCAAGAGGGGGGACATCAGGGACCAGCAAGTAACCAGTAGCCAGTGTGAGGCAAGCCGGTCCTCCTTTCCTCCCCCAGTGTGGCTCTTCTCACACGCAGGGGATGGTACTGTGGGGCACAGAGGAGGTTCCCCCCTTCATCATGCCTCGCTAGTGAAAGTAGTGGCCAGGGTCCCACCAGACACGCAGAAGCAAGCATGGCCCAGTGTGGTGGGACACGTGGCCCAGCCTCACTTGAAGACAGCATGAGACTCCTGTGAACATGCCCTGACCTGTCCCCTCAGGGGATGCCATCCTGACTTACTGACATCTGTCCAATGAGCATGGGCCCAGGGAAACATCTGGGCTGCCAGTTAACCATCCCTGGGGAAGCAGAGGCAGGGCAGCCAAAGCTGTGTGTGCAGCTGAGTTGGGGGGGGGGTGCCCACTGTCTGGCTCCAGCCTAGGGGTCCTGGTGCTCCCCTCCTCAGGGCCTGTCCCAGTGGTTGACTTACCCGACAGCGTTTGCTCAGGCCTCTTTTGAGTGCTGCCTCCATCCCCCAACAGCCAGCACCCAGACCACTGGCCAAGGGGCCTGGCCTCAGGGCACATCCTCCTCCCAGCCTTTCCTAATTGGCTGGGCATTGCCTAGACCACCAGCACCCTAACACTGGGAAAACAGGCCTAGAGGTAAGAACCATACTCCAGCAGGCAAGTGGCAGGGCAAAATCTAGGTCTCTGCCTCTCTGGCCCTGGAAGCTTTCTGCATGGCCTAGGGCCCCAGGGAAGAAAGCTCTGCCCAGCAACCCCACAACCCTGGGTGGGGGGTGTTTTTCCTTTTACCTCTCCAGGCATCTGATTCCACTGCTAAGATCATCCCTGGATGCACTGGTATGTGGACCCTGCTCCTTAGAGACAGCCGTGTGGCCTCCGGGGGGGTGATATCTCATCTTCTGTCTCTCTACCTCTTTCTATATTTCTGGCAAGCACATACGCCCTATAGCAAAAATCTCTAAAAAAGAAAGTGACAAAGAGAAGAGAAACTTACCTATTTGCTGTCTTCCATCACCTTCTTTGAAAACAGCAATAGAAGTCAGAGTGTATCATAAAGCAATTCCTTTTCTAAAGTTGTAAATTGTTGAGAAGATGAGATTTGGGAAAATTGATGGCAATGCACAAATAATGAAACAAAACGTTTGGATTGGAGTTTAGGATATGAGCACTCCTCTCTCTCCACTTGTTCTTTCATCGTGGGCAAACATATCTGAATCCTTTTAGAATAGACCATTTGCCAGAAGGTTCAATCTCTGACACTTTCTAGGTCTGTTTGCATGTGACTATATAAGGCTAAATTGATATTTACTTGCTCTTATTTATTTTGAAAAAGCCAGGTTCTCATTCTGAGTTAGCATGTGAAAGAGTTAACGTTAATAATAATATTTAGCACCGTTACTACCTTCATTATAATAAGCAAAGGATGCAAAAACTATTTTTCATTTCTATAAAATGTGGAGAAACTGAGGAACTTTCCAAATATAACTCATCATGTCACAGTTGGAAGGGGAAGTCTAGTTTTCTGACTTCAAAACAGCTCGGTTCACTAAGGCATGTTGTCTCCCTTTGAGCATAAAATAAAAACAACCCAACTTAATCAAACTATGTTTGCCAAGTTTCAGTCTATAGGGAACTTTTATTTTTATAGCCAAGAGTAACACACACTTTATATTAGGCATTTTTAATGGCAATATTGGGACAACCTACACTATACCTTCACAAATAGAGTACAAAAGCCCTTGGGTATATTTACCTATTATGAGTGGTTTTAGAGAGAGAGAGAGAGAGATTAGTCCACCTAGGAAATATGTGAATGATTGCTTCACCAATTGGGAAACATCTTTTGTTTAGTTCTGAACTAAAATAAAATTCGTAATGTTTTCCTTTCCCTTCTAGTCTTTAATATTAGTAGATTACAATTTCTACAACACAAGGTCTACATCTTGTCTCTGCCTCTGAGATAAATGTTTGTTGAATGAGGGAAGAGATGAATGAATAAAATTTATGAACAATCTATAAGGCCAAAACAAATTTTATCTATCTATCTATCTATCTATCTATCTATCTATCTATCTATCTATCTATCTATCTATCTATCTATCTATCTATCTATCTATCTATCTATCTATCTATCTATCTATCTATCTATCTATCTATCTATCTATCTATCTATCTATCTATCTATCTATCTATCTATCTATCTATCTATCTATCTATCTATCTATCTAT
>NW_006206856.1:1673576-1675046 GCF_000334495.1 Tupaia belangeri chinensis
GGGGGGGGAGTGGGGGGTAGGGACGGGACGACGACGACGGGGACCGGGGACGGACATCAGGTAGACTATCCTATGCTACGGGGACCGGGGACGGACATCAGGTAGACTATCCTATGCTCTGGGCCTTTTGGTTACAGGTCAGAGAAAAGCTCAAATCCTCAGGGTTCCAGAGACTGTCCCTTGAGCAATTTTCAAACACTGAGGCCCCCTAATCCTGACCTGGCACTAATTTTCACAACGCAGGGCGGGGGCAAGGTGGCTCAGAGCCGACCAGCTCTGAGTGGGAGCGTTACGCCCCGCCTGGCAAAGAATGAGCCAAGCAGACGGTAGGGCCCAGCCACAAGCGCACTTCCAGGGCAGACTCTAGCTCGGTAGGGACAGCACAGCAGGTCCTGCGCACGCGCGCCGCCTGAGTCGAGCCGCTTTGTTCTATCGCTACCTGCGGATCCATTCACCTCTTCTGCACCTCCCACCTGCGAGCCGATACACGGCACTAACGGAGACCCCGCCCTCTTCCCGCGCTAGGTGGAGCCAGTGGCCGGCCCCGCCTCCATTTCCCCTCCTGAAACCACCCTTTTCAGCAGCGATTGGCTATCTGCGCGGCACACGCCCGCCTACCGCGAAAGTTGATTGGTACATTGAGGTAGGATACGGAAAGTAGATTAAAAAGCAGCGCCCAGCTCCCACCCGCCGGGGTGGAAAAGTCACGTGGCGCTTCACTCGGCGCCTGTCACCACCCCGCTTGTAAAGCTTTCTTAAAGGGCTCGCGCTCCCTTCCTAGAGCTGGTCCTTTCCAGGATTTCTCCACCCCTGTCTGGGGAGGGTGGCGGCGGCTCTAAGCCGTCTTCTCCAGCAAGTCACTTAGGTGCCGATTCCTCATCAAGCCTGCTGGCGTCAGACCTTCCCTTTCGGATCTCGAGCCTGTGACCGTCAGGAGAAAGATGGGGTTGCCTGAAACGGCGACTGCCCAGACAATACCTGGCACGTAGTAGGCGTTTAGTTTCTATTTATTGAATGAACTGGATGAAAGAATGAATGAATGGGGATGACAGACCGGAGGCGGGGAGGTTGGCCTCGCGTGACTGCGCCCCAACCCCGCCCCATCTCCGAGGAAACTCTGCTTCCGTGAATGTGGGGCGGGGGTACCAGGCGTAGGACGCCCCCAAGACAGCTCTTTCCGCAAGGCGCAGAAGACCTGGGAGCACAGAGAGATCGGCGAGGGCGTTTTGAACCGGCCTCCTAGCCAGTTCCGAGCTCCGCGAGAGCGCTGCGACGCAGAGGCGAGGGGAAGACGGGAGTGCGGGTCTCCCCGCGCACGGGACCGCGAGCGCGCCCGCGCACCCCGTGGGGAGGGGCGGCCGAGGCGCGGCTCCTTTAAGCCGGGGGGCCGGCCCTGCGGCCCCGCCCCCCGGAGGACGCCTCGGCGCGCGGCCGCCGAAGCCGCTGGTTTATTGGGACCGTCCGGCGGCC
>NW_006206856.1:1675265-1683279 GCF_000334495.1 Tupaia belangeri chinensis
GGCGGCGGGAGGAGCTGGAGGCGCGCGGCGGCGCGTCCCTGCTGCTGCTTGACTGCCGGCCACACGAGCTCTTCGAGTCATCGCACATCGAGACGGCCATCAACCTGGCCATCCCGGGCCTCATGCTGCGCCGCCTGCGCAAGGGTAACTTGCCCATCCGCTCCATCATCCCCAACCACGCCGACAAGGAGCGTTTCGCCACGCGCTGCAAAGCGGCCACCGTGCTGCTCTACGACGAGGCCGCGGCCGAGTGGCAGCCCGAGCCCGGCGCTCCCGCCTCCGTGCTCGGCCTGCTCCTACAGAAGTTACGCGACGACGGCTGCCAGGCCTACTACCTCCAAGGTGAGGACAGCACCGAGACCCCGTCCAGGATCAGGCTTCCCCCGCCGCCCCCTGACGCCCCCACAGCAGGCTGTTTCCTCTCCATGCTGTCCCGGCTGGGCGCCACGTCGCCCCCCGCCGCCTGCATTGGTCCTCCCTGAAGCCTGACTCCCACAGCGTGGGTTTGGGTAGGCCTGGGGGCTCCCTCTGCGCCCCCTTTCTCAGCACGATTCAAGTGGGCGGAACAAACTTTGGAACCGCCTGGGGTTTCCTTTTTTTCTTATTGTTGGGCGACAGTAACAGCGCCCAGGCTTCAGCTGAGCTCCTCGGAATAGGGAGAGTTGCCTCCTGGAACCCCGAAATCAGCAGGGTGCTCAAGTGCACCCTGGAATTCATGTCCCTGGAAGCCCAGGATCAGGAAGGGCATCTTTCACAGCACCTTCCTTGCCTCTGATGGGTTAGGGTCTCAGGGGTCCTCAGGATCGCTGCCTCTTGAAGGCGCTGGAGCAGGGCATAGGCAGTGTCCATTGCTGGCCCAGATCCTGGGAGCCTCTGAGGTCCCCAGCTTGCCACCCTAGAGCTTGTGGAAAGGGGAGGCTGGGGGGCCAGTGGCTGAGGCCGGTGTTTCCAATTAACATTCCAAAATGGCCTCTCGCTGGCAGCAGGCTGCGGGAGGGGAGGGGAGGCCTGCGGCACCCTCGGGCGCAGGGCCCATGCCTTGCTGTAAGGCGCTTCCCCCCTGTTCTGTCTGCAGAGCCCCAGTGACCCTCCCCTTCATGGTCTGAGGCTAGGGGGTCTTGTGTTCTAAGGCAAGAGTCCTGAGAAGTGGAGCTGGGACCCCTTCCTCCAGTGGGGAAGGGGCCAGCCAGTAACTACTCTGCCTTCCCCAGCTGCGATTTGGGGGAGTTGGCAACCATTAGACTCCCAGTCAGGTGGCCCCAGGCCCTCTGCCTTTTCCTACCCAGGTGAGGCAGTAGCCCCTGCCATCTCATCTACAAGAGGGATTTGAAAACCCACATGCACTGGCCTTCGATGGGGGTCGTCTGTTTTCCTTTACCACTTTGCTGTTACTGTGCACCCACGGGGGACGTACCCATGGGGCACGTGCTTAGGGCTGCAGACTAGGAACGAGCCTGTCCTCATGTGTCCTCAAGCTGGTAGGATGGTCAGGGGCCCTGAAGTGCTACAGGGAGGGGTTTGGAGTTCAGGCGTGTTTCTTCACCCCCGGGCTTCAGTCCCCTCATCTGCAAAGCGGCCATAGTGCTCAGCGGGCCCGTGGAGACTGACGGCGGTGTGCCTGTCGGGAGCCCTGGCCCACTGGGGCTTTCAGCAGCCTCTCACCCAGCCCGTCTGCCCTGGCCACAGGTGGTTTCAACAAGTTCCAGACGGAGTACTCTGAGCACTGCGAGACCAACGTGGACACCTCACCGAGTGGCTCGCCGCCTACCTCGGTGCTGGGCCTCGGTGGCCTCCGCATCAGCTCCGACTGCTCAGACGGCGAGTCGGACCGAGAGCTGCCCAGCAGTGCCACTGAGTCAGATGGTAGCCCCGTGCCATCCAGCCAGCCGGCCTTCCCCGTCCAGATCCTGCCCTACCTCTACCTCGGCTGCGCCAAGGACTCCACCAACCTGGACGTGCTGGGCAAGTACGGCATCAAGTACATCCTCAACGTCACACCCAACCTGCCCAACGCCTTCGAGCACGGCGGCGAGTTCACCTACAAGCAGATTCCCATCTCTGACCACTGGAGCCAGAACCTCTCCCAGTTCTTCCCCGAGGCCATCAGCTTCATTGGTAGGTGTTGCTTTCGGCAGGGGGTTGGGTGGGCACGTCAAGGTGTGTGCAGGACTGTGGGTGTCGTCCGCACCCAACGAGGTACCTCTGGGCCTGTTGAGACCTGTGTGTACCCTGCGTGTGCCAGCGTGTGCCTGTGGGTGTACCCATGCCTGCTGTGAGTCACCGAGTCCCTCAGGCCCCTCTACCTGTTGGGGCCTGAGCAGTCCCTGGAGTCCTGGGCTCCCCCAGCTGCCGGCCCCTCATGGGCTTGCTACTGCTGTCCAACGTGTGTGTTTCTGGCTGTGCTGTTGTTTCTGGCTTTGCAAACTGAACCGTCATAGCGCACAGACCTCCCACGGGGCCTGCTCTGCATCACGCCTCAGCACACGTGTCCCTGCAGGATGGGGCTGTCACAGCGCCTCTTTGGGCTTTCCTGTATACCTGAGAGGGCTGAAAGGTGGTCTCAGAGCCAAAGGCCTGCCCCAAATGTGCAGCTATTGGAATACAGTGACCCAGAGTGCCCCTGTGGGCCCCAGATGCAACCTGCGGAGCATGCTTGGAGTATAGGCAGAGTAGAAAAAAAGGCGGGGAGCCTGAGAAAGGCCTCAGCCAGAACAGTGGGTCCTGCCGCCTGGCTTCAGCCCTCTGAGTCCCCTGCCCCCCCAGCCTCAGCTGACTCAGCCGTCCTGCTTCCTCTTTGGCCAGTTGGGGCTGTTAGCAGGCAGGCCATCTCCCTGCCCTCAGGTCTCATCTGGGATGCGGGGAAGGGACACAGGCTCAGGGGAATGTGGCTGTGGATCCTCTGAGCCTGACGACCTGGTGTTTGTGCCCACCTTGCAGTGGCAGGGCGGGATGGCCGGGGCGGTCTTCCAGTGGCAGCAGTGCCCAGCGGAGGACGTTTTGGTGTCGGCTGGGCTGGGCAAGCTTTAATAACAGGAAGTGGGAGGCTTCCCCGCCTCATCCGCTTACTGGGAACCAAAACTAGGTGCCTGGCTGGGAGGAAGGAAGGAAGCTGGGGCCCGGGGGAGGGGCCGCACCCGGGGCTGCCTGGAGCTTCCCAGCCCTGGCCCAGGGTGACTTAGCCCAGAGGGTTGTGGGTGCTGCCTCAGCACTTGAGCTCTCCCAAAGAGGGAGAGGAACCCTCTCCCCTGGGCTGAGCCTGGCTCCACATCTGTGGACTGGAGGACAGAACAAGATGCAGGGGCAGGGTGGGCACCCAGTCTGACAGGTGAAGGACTTGTGGCCCAAGCATCCCATGGGACCCAGTGGGGCAGGACCAAGTACCACCCGTACCCTGAAAGGACTGAAGATAAAGCTGTTGGAAATGTTTCACTGGGGATCCCCTGGGAGTGGGTCTGGGGGCCAGACGTCACCCACGTTCCTCCGTGATACCCTGGGAGACTTGTCTCTGCTACCCCTTCTTCCACCCCACACCTCAAAGTCAGACCACAGGGCTTCATGCAAAGCCACAGGTCTCCTGTGGCTAGTCCTGTGCCCAGAGCCTCAGCTGTGGGCCCCCCAGGCAGCCCCAGCATCTGAATTAAGCACCTTCTGCGTGCCCCGTCCTGGGTGCCCCCAGATGGGTAGAGGTTGGAAGGGGAAGCTCTTCCAGGCCAAGGCAATAGAGAACAGTTTGTGTGTCTTCTTCGAGGAGAGCACTGAGGGCCAGCTGTGTGTCTGGCTCCGGGGGACTGGGCGTCCAGGAGGTGGGGACCTTGCAGACCTCCGTCTGCCTCTCACTGCTCCATGTCCCTGGCATCACTGTGAGAGAGACCGCTGCCCTGGGATCAGGGGAGAGGTTCAAGGACTGAGTTCCTCCTGTGTGTCAGGCAGAAGCATCTGAAGGCGGCATTGGAAGAAGTTGGGAGGCTTGGTGGGCAGGGAGGGTTGTCAGCCAGATTCACCTGGCTGTGGCGGGAGGTGTCCCTGGCACGTGGGCCTGCTGGAGTTCTCGCAAGTAGGAGGGGTGGCCCTGCTGAAACAAACCCCACCGGGAAACTTAGGTGCGGCCAGCGTTCTAGACCCTGGCTTGCAAGAGCTGGAGCTCGGGCCTTGGGCACTGGCTGGGCGGAGAGCAGAGCGAGTGCAGGACCGGGCTGGGCCGCTTCCTTCCGGAGGAGCCTCCCTCGGGCCCATTTCCTGGGAGGCTCTCAGGGAGCGCCTGTGGGAGCTGTACCAAGAGTACACTCACAGCCCCCACCCCCAGGCCATGGCTTGCCAGCAGCAGGTGCTGAGCTAGGAGGATCCCCGTGTGGCCTTGGGCTCTTCACTTTGTCCCTGTGTCTGTCCCTCCATTGATAAAATGGGCTTTCTGGCCGCGTTATAAATAGCTGACCTGGGAGGGCACCCCTGCGTCACAGCACGCAGCCATGGCAGCAGTAGGACTAGCGGTGGTCATGGGCGTTGCAGCAGCTGGCGTCTGCTAAACCCTTACTTGGCTCAGGTCCCCATGAGAGCTCTGTGAGTAAATAGGCCCATTTCGTAGACAGGACATTGAGGCCCTGGGCTGTCCAGTGCTGGAGCTCAAGTGTGGCTGAATCCTTTCTTTATTTCTCTTTGTTAATTGCCAGAGGGTACATGTGCTCACTGGAGGGGGCGGGACAACGTACCCCCCGCCCCCCTTGGTGCATGGTCCTTCACGGCCCTTTTTCCTCCTTTCCTTCTTCGCGTCAGGCTTTTGGGCACTCACATGATCCTGGCATGCCTTCCAAGCCACCAGGGCTGAGATTCGAACCATGGCCCCTTAACTAGTATCTTGGGGGCTATAGAGCCCTCTCCACAGTCACGCTTTTTTTTCTTTTAAAAATTTTTGCTGTAGGACACGTGTGCTCACCAGAGAGAGAGAGAAAGTGAGAAATCGCCCCCCGGGGGGATGGCCATGCTGCAGTTCCTTCTGCTCCGTGTCCTCTCGGGATCTTAAGCACGTACATGCACACACCCTGCATGAGTTTCAAGCCACCGGTTCCTGGACTCACACCAGTCAGCCACATGGGAGTCTGGCGTCTTATCCACGGCACCACCTGCCCCCCACCATAGCCACATCGGGCCGGGCCAGGTCCTCCCAGAGTCAGGCAGCACCTCCAGCATCCCTGCTGCCCCGCCCCACTCTCCACTCAGCCCCTCTGCCCACCAGTGGGAAGGCCCCTTGGGGACAGCACCCCTGACCTGTGCCCGTGTGTTTCAGACGAGGCCCGCTCCAAGAAGTGTGGTGTCCTGGTGCACTGCCTGGCGGGCATCAGCCGCTCGGTGACGGTCACAGTGGCCTACCTGATGCAGAAGATGAACCTGTCACTCAACGACGCCTACGACTTCGTCAAGAGGAAAAAGTCCAACATCTCACCCAACTTCAACTTCATGGGGCAGCTGCTGGACTTCGAGCGGACGCTGGGGCTGAGCAGCCCGTGCGACAACCACACGCCCAGCGAGCAGCTGTACTTCTCCACGCCCACCAACCACAACCTGTTCTCACTCAACACGCTCGAGTCCACGTGAGGCCAGCCACGGCACACTTGTGCGAGCCAGGGCCAGGCGGGAGGGCCCAAGCCTGCTGCCTCTGGCCAGACGAACCCACGGACGTCACCGGTGCCCAGAAGCCCAGATGGGTTGGTGGCCGAGCTCCCCTCGCCAGGCTGCAGGACAGGGCCCGCGGGCAAGGCCTCCCTCTGCAGGACCTGGAGAGGCCTCTGCTCTCAGACACATGGCTTTGCGGGGATGACAGGGCCTCATCTGCGTCCCAGGACACGCCTTTCTGCTGACAGCCCGGCCAGTTTGGCTGTTTTTTAAAGACACATCCACGGACCTGAGTTTACTTTTTACTTTTTGGCAGGTAAATCCGAGCTCCCTGGAGCACGGAATGTGTTCAAGCTCTTCTCCATTTTTCTTTTTTTAATGAAAAGTGTTATTTTCAGGCTACATGCAACAGTGGATTGTATAAACCAGTATTTCACCCCTTTCCTGATCCTGCGAGAGAGAGGTGTTCTCGGTTTTGTTTTTCTTTCTATTTCCAAAAGCAATTACTGGTGTTTTGTTTTTATTATTTTTTTGTAGTGGGAAAGACAAACCCCGTGTTGATCTTGACCAAATGCATTTTGCACATGTGTGAAGTCTCCGTTTCCTTAGCAGGCCCTTCTTGAAGGGGTGGCTTGCTGCTGTCTGGGTGTCACGACCCCCGTGTGCCACCACCCACCCTTGTCCCAGCCCACCTTGGCCCTGCGGCTGCCGTGACGACAGTTACGAGTTGTGATCAGTTACGAGTTGTGAACGGTAGCCTGGACTAGTGGTCTTTGCATTTTTTGCCCTCCCATCTGCCCTCTGGGGGTTTCTGCAGACCTCCCTGAGGCAGAAGCTGGGGGCCCTGCTGCTGGCCTGCTGGGGGCGAGGCTGCAGCAACTGCCACACAGAGCATTAAGCCCTCTGGGCTCAGCCCCGGGGTGGGGGGGCCTGGGCCCTGGGCCCTTTTATGGACTTACCCACTACTTCTGTCTCTTTCTCTCGCTGTTTGTAACTGGGAACGGAGGCCCAGTGGCTGGGGAAAGCTTCTGTGGCGGAGGCCCAGCCCTGCCTGCAGGGACTTCCCTTCACCCTGGCTGTTCCCTTGGTCCAGCCGCCTTGCCCTGTGGAAGCCTGCCCCGCCCTCGCTTGGCCCATGCCTTCTGCCACCAGGAAACATACACCCATTTCCGCCCTAGGGCAGGGGCAGGTGGGGCAAAACCGGACAGGTGGAAAGGGTGTGAGGCTCTGCCCACCCCACCCCACCCCGATATCCACAGAACAAAGCCACGGATTCCGTTATCCTCTTCCAGTTTCGTTTCTTCTCCAACCTCAGTTCTGCCGGGCGTCAGGACTGCACGGGGGCTGGGGAGGGTGAGCGGCGGGCTGGGCTCTGTCGGAGCCAGCACCCGCACTGGAGCGAGGCCATAGCCCCTCGGCCCCCACTGCATCATACCTCACAGGGGTGGTTTTCAGGGATTCTTTAGGGCAGCAGATTAAAATCTTGCCACAGTCGAGAAATTGACAAGAAGCTTCCATGCTGTACATGGTTCTCTTTCCTCTCTCTCTTTTTTATTTTTAAAAAGAAAACCCCAGAAAGATGCATCAGATTTGTGTAAATGAGGGTATGCCAGAGGGTGGCCAGTTTTGCTTTATGATCTTATGAAGGAAAATTTGTGACCCTACCTATACACACACGTACATATATATATCCCGGACCAGCAACGGGACTTTGTTTATATTGCAAATAAATATTATTTTTTCTTTAAAGTGAGCTGTGGTGTCTGGTAAGGGCTTGGGCCCTGGAAGGTGAGGAGGGGGCGCCACTGACTGGCATCGCACTGCCCGCACTGTGGGAAGCACTGGTCTGGTCTGGCCTACGAGCTGCTGGACACTTGTTTAGGCCAATGGGTGGGGGGGCACGGGGCGGGGGAAGGGAGCATTTCTACTAGCAGGGGCAGCAGGGCTTTGTGCTTCTGGGGACACCGAGGCCTAGTTCTCTTCACCTAGAACCCCCCGAGGCTATCCGTTTGAGCATCACCCAGATTGCCTCTGGTCCCCTGTAGCCTCCAGGCCCCGATGTGCTGGCTGTCGTGCTGCGTGGAAGGGGGGACTGTGCACTTAACTCCCACACCCCTCCCCCTGCCCCTGCAGCCCCTGCAGCCCCTGCAGCCCCTGCAGCCCCTGAGACCATGGAACTTGGGCACAGGGCAGGTCAGCCTGCTTTGGCCCCTAGAGTGATGGGTGGCACTTGCTTAGACCAGCCTGGGGTGCCCCCGTGGCATTGGGAGGGGCTCTTCCACTAGCAGCAGGGCTTTCTCTGTGTGCTTCTGCCAACACCGAGGCCTAGTTTGCCTCAACCACAACTGCCCAAAGCTGTCGGGGCGTTGCCCAGATTTGGGGGGGGGGCCCTGGGGCTCAGGCATGG